>NC_057398.1:5638256-5938256 GCF_019320065.1 Cervus canadensis
ACTACCCCACATAGACTCTAAGTATGTATATTTCTCAGCCCATGAAGAGCAGCCAGTGGGATGCTTTCCAGAGTCGGGCATATGAACTCACCTGTGAAAAGGTCTCAAACACCAAGCTGCCACCTGCCATTCTGGTTCCCCCGGGATCAAAGGAGCCGTGTGCAGCCAGGCAAAAGAGGGGCTCAAGCCGGAGGGTCCTGGGGACAGTGAGCAGTTACAGTGACAGAAGGATGTGCTCCCCCCAGCCCAGAGCTCTGGGGGATCCTCAGGCTGAAGGGCAGTGCAAGGGAGCACATGGCCAGAAGGGACTGGAATCTAAGAGCCAACTGCAGAGATGGAGACTGGGAGGACCCCTTCCTGGTCAGAGCCAGTTGACCAAACCCTCAGGGAAGGAAGAGACCCATTCCTGTGATGAGCCAGCAACTGTCCTGAATCAAGGAATTGGAGAGGAAGAAGGGGGACGTGGGGGGCGGACAGAGCTGAAGGGGGTGGTTGTGAGAAAGCAGGGGCACACCTTGGATCCTGCTCTTTCTGGAGGGAAAGGAGCCACTCCTGACGTCATTTTTGATTCGTGGGGCAAATTGCAGTTTATCTCACTTGTCTGCTTTTGGTGCCTAAGAATTTAAATATTGCTGTGTTTGGGGGATAAAACAGAAATGCAGGTTTTACTCTTGCCCAGTAACTGGGCACCATAATCAGGACAGAGGAGAAGCGGGTTTTGATGAGAAAATTCCAGGGAACTTGAATCCTCATTCGTCCACCTCCTTTCCCCCCACCAGGATGGAAGATACTAGCCCAGCTGGAGGTGCGTCAGGGCCTGGGAGGAGGTCCCGCATTGTCAGCCCTCTCCCAGGCCCTTCTGGACCATGTTCTGAGTAAGCAGGTTGCCCATCAGTGCTGCAGGGAGGCGGCTTGGACTCAAAATCTCGGTGCATTCACACTCACGACATCTGTCTATCTGACCGAAGTGCCCTGCAAGCAGCCTGCATTTCGCTTTTCTTTCTGCTCACAGTAAAGGGGCAAAATAGCTGAACCTTTTCTTCATATCAATCCTTTGGATCTTTCAAATTCCCCAAGTTCTCAGAGTCAGTTGGGAAGCAGGGGGTGATATAATCCTGGAGAATCTGGAAACCTTGACTCTGGAGCTTCCCCACAAGCCTGGCCTGATTCTGCTCTCAGTGACTGATCGGAAGGACCGAGGTAACCATCACAGCTTTTCAAGACCAACAGGGATGGGAAAAATGATGAGAGGAAAGAGTTTGGGAAAAGCGTCCGGTCAGGGCAGGTGTTTGGCAACTTACGCTCCTTCTGTGTGTTCCATATTGTCTGCCTAGGGCCAATGCCTGTGTTCCCACGGGCGCCTGGGAACAACCGCGCACATCTGTTTCCTAGGCTGTCCTTTGTGCTCAGCCCCCTGCAAGTCAACACAGCCTCTTCTCAGGCAGACCCCGTGGTGCTAGTGCGTAGTGTGCCCTTTCTGAATGAAGAACTCCCAGGGGCTCCAGCGTCGTCAGGTGGGGTGGGAATTCAGGGCCCACCTGCCCAGGGGGAACCCTTTCTGAGCTAATTCGGAGCAGAGACTGAACCTGCAGCGCCGTCTTCACTCCCTAAGTTTCTTGGGAGTCATGCATCAGGGTCCTCCTGATGCCCTGGGGTCTGCGCCTCACCCCCCTAACCCCAGGTCATGGGGATTTTCCTCTTCACCCTGCTAAAACTAGGTTATCTCCTCTCAAGTCTCTGCTGGCCCCCTTCAGCAATTGGCAGATGTAAATGCAATGGATTCTGCCAAGAAGAAAGGCCTGGCGGGCAAAGATCCCTTGAATGATACCCCTCCAGTCTGGGGAGACCACAAAAACCCTGACAGCCTGCAGGGGTGTGAACGCATTGGGTAGTTACCAAGCAGTGGCCCCTTCTCCTCTCGGGGCGCCCCTCCCAGAACCTTGACATTTGTTCTGGGGTGGGGAGCTACTCACAGTTTATCTTTGATGTCTTTGAACCTCTAAACCTTAACCCGAAGAGGTGACTGGAAGGAGGACTTGTGACTTAGGAAAGAGAGCCATAGAGGCAAGGATTCTAGGCCGGACTGTGATGTCTTAGGGAAAGCATGCTATTTTATTCTTTATGAGTCAGTTTTACTTCCTCTAAATTTGAGAGCATTTGACTCACTCATTTATTCATTCTCCTTAATATATGCTAATTTAGATCCAGTGCTGTGTGGGGCTCTGCGGCAAATACAAAGGGAAGGAAAAACAACATTTTAACTCATTCACTCAAAATATGCCTTTCTATGCAAAATATGCTGAGCACCAGCAGTGCTGGCATCACTCGGAAGCCTGTGAGAAGTGCTTGAGTTCCACTCCAGACTATGAATCAGAAACTGCATTTTGACAGGATCCTCTCACTGATTTGTGCGCCCATTTAAAGTTTGAGAAATACTGACGACGTGGATAACACTGTGTCCTCTGCTTTAGTACACATCATCTCACGATACATGATCCTCTCCATAAGGAGCCCGTAATCAAGGATGAGAGAAATGGATTCTGACAGATCCCCACTCGACAGTGCAGTGAACATCTTTACAGAGAAGGGAATAGGATACGATGGGAATTCAGAGGAGTAATGATAGCTTGTGCCATTCTTTCAGCCATTCATTCTAAAAAGACTTGAACACTTGCAGTAAGCCAGGTACTTGACTGCCTGCTGCGAAATGCAAATAATGCTAGAACTACTCTGTTTTTATGGAGCTTAACTTCTAGTGGGTAAAGACAGGTAATAAACAAGTATTATATATATATATATATATATATATATATATATATATAAAATTCCACATAATGATGAGTGCTGTGAAGGCAATAAACAAGGTAATATGATAGTGACTAGGGTGAGGGAGTGGAAGCTACCTTCTGGTTTGGTCCAGATATGCCTCTTTGAGGAGCTGAAATCTACATATGATGAGGAAACCATCATGGGAAGATCTGAGCTGTGGGGGTTGGGAGAAGAAGGCGGTAGGGAGGGAGGACAGAAAAAGGAAGGCTCTCTGGAGCAGAAGAGTCTGACCTTATCCTGGTGCAGCAGGAACAGTAGGGAGCTTGGTATGTGGTGAAAGTATAGGAGCTGTCAGGAGCCAGCTTTTGTAGGGTTATGTGGGCCGTGGTGAGGGTTAGAGTGAAATTTCCTCTGAGTGCAATGGTAATAATACACATTGATATATAATTAGAAGACAGAATTTGGCTGTTGTGTGAAGACTAGACCATGGGTAAGGCTGTCAGCAAGGAGATCAGGTAGGAGGCTCTGGCAGAAGTGCAGGCAAGTGATAATGGTGACCTGGACTAAAATGGTAGGTGTGGACACAGAGAAGGGTGGATGGATTGGGGATACATTTTGGGAGGAGCATCAAAAGCACCTGGGAAATATCTTTCAGGAGAGGTTATAAGCTAATGAGATGGGCTTTGAAGAATAAGTAGGGATTCATGAGGCAGACTTTCAGATTCTAAGCTTAGAAGACAAAGTCTGGGGTCACGTATTTTGGAAGAGCAAGTGTCATTCACGGTATTCTTCTTAAAAAAATAAAAAACAAGGGAAAATACTCTAAAGTACATATGTCTCATGACTGCAGTTATTTCCATTCACAATGACAGCCCTCAAAGGTGGGGTAACTTTCCTCCTTTCTGAGCAAGGTTCTCCGAATCCCTCTACCAAGCTCCATATTTCAAAGACCTCATTAAGCACTTGGGAGAGAAGAAAGGTCTCTCTTTTTTCCTTCCAGTAGATCAGTAGTTGGTCCTAGATCTGCTTATGTATACCTTCTCTTAGAAGAGACTATTTTGGTCTTGTGAGCAGTATGTTTTCAGTTCTAAACTCCATAGTTGCCCCAGAAACCACTCAGTCCAACCAGGAAAATAAATGTGAATATCACTAACTCAGCAGCCTGGCAGCTGTAGACGATCCCATTATGTCAATCACCATCGGCAATTCACTGTAACTGGCGGGCTGTCATTCTCCTGGAGATTAATTGCTAGGAACCTGTGGTATATATTAATAGATCATTTATTCAGATTGATCTTTCACCCATTGATCTTCAATCTCTGCACATGGCCAGGTAGCCATCATTCTGTGATCTGACTTCTGGGGCCAATCTTTACTCTAAAAGACCCTCCTGGGATTTCTTAGCAAGCAGAGTAGCCCCATGAAGGCTCCAGGTCCACAGACCACAGCTGCAGTCAATCTCCTTCCCTCTCCAGAGAGCCAAGGTGCGCTGCTGCTTCCTGCCTTTCTGCAATTTGATGTTTCATATCTTAAGCTCCAAATCTGCAATCAAAGCACTGCTGTCAGGGTGTGATCTGAATCACCCCTTGAATAGCTCTATACCTTCCTTCTTATAAACGTGAGCTCTTTCCTCATCCCCCTGCTTTCTCTGTGCCGCTCTCATCATTGGACCAGACAGAGAACCCGAGGTCCACCCCAATCCTTCAGCTGGCTAACTCTTATCCATCTGTCATGTTATTCTGGTTCAGTTGCTCAGTGGTGTCCGATTCTTTGTGATCCCATGGACTGCAGCACACCAGGCTTTCCTGTCCTTCACTATCTCCTGGAGCTTGCTCAAGCTCATGTCTCCATCGAGATGGTGATGCCATCCAACCATCTCATCCTCTGTCATCCCCTTCTCCTCCTGCCTTCAGTCTTTCCCAGCACCAGTGTCTTTTCTGATAAGTCAGCTCATCGCGTCAGGTGGCCAAAGGATTGGAACTCCAGCTTCAGCCGTCTGTTATGGGCTGTATGCATATGTCGAAGTTTTAACTCCAGTATCTCATCATGTGCTGTCTTTGGAGATAGGGCCTTTAAAGAGCTAATTCTGGTGAAACGAGGTGGGCCCTAATCCAATTGGACTGGTGTAAGGATAAGAGCAGATTAGCATATGGATGTGAGTATACGTGGCGGAAAGGCCGTGTGAGGACACAGCGCGTAGGCAGCCGTCTGCAAGGCACGGAGAGAAACTCAGAAGGAAAGCAGCTCCACTGATGCCCTGCTCTCGGACTTCCGGTTATAAACCTGAGAATAGGTACATTTCTGTTGTTTGAGTCACCTAGCCCACGGTACCCTGTTATGGCAGCCAGAGCTGATTAGCACACCATCTTTCGAGTCTCACGATAATTGCATCTTTTCTGAAGAATTTCTTGAACTCTCTGATTAGCTTAGGTCATCCTACTGTCTGTTTCCTGATCTCTGTCTTTTTACTGCTCTAACATCCATCATGTTACATTATAATTACTAACTTAATTGTTCATTTTTAACAGTCTGTCAGCTCCACAAGGCCAGGGTCAAGTCAATCTTGTTTATTCCTTTTCTAGGTATGAAAAATAACCCTAATTGTTGTAGCAGATAAACCTACCACATCTCAGCAACTCAGCACAAAAGTCCACTTCTCATTCATATCACAGTCTAACCAAGATTCAAGGTCCCAAGATTCAAGGACTCAAGTCTCCATCTGTGACTGCATGTTCCTCTGGATCCCTGAAGGACTTCTGATTCACCTGGTAGATGTCGAATGAAAAAGTGATCATTGGTGGGAGGTTTCTACGAGTCAGAGTTGAAAGTGGAGCGCCTCACTTCTGCTCACATTCCATTGGCCAGAACTCAAGCCACATGGCTTCATGTAACTGCAAGGGAAGCTGGGAAACGTAGTCCAGTTGGATCTCAGGAAGCAAAGGAAAGCACGGATATGGGTGAACACTCGGAATTTATGCCAGCTATATCTCTGGTGCCAATCACAGTGTCCAAGTCATAGTAGGTACTTTAGCAATGTTTTAATTAATTAACGCATTAACCTCCATAGGTCATGAACTGGGCCTTAGTGAAGCTTGGATAGGATGGTTTAGAATC
This sequence comes from Cervus canadensis, assembly GCF_019320065.1. NCBI lineage: Eukaryota > Metazoa > Chordata > Mammalia > Artiodactyla > Cervidae > Cervus > Cervus canadensis. Next base: position 5,644,140 of record NC_057398.1, read on the forward strand.
ACAGGCCCAACTTCTCTACTTGGGGCATGCATGCATGCTTAGTCACTCAGTCATATCCGATTCTTTTGCAACCTCATGGACTGGAGCCTACCAGGCTCCTCTCAAAAATCCCTGTAAAAGAAACAGCCCAAATAAAGGACATTATGTCATCTCTAACCTCTTAAAAAGGACAGGCAGCTTAGTATGTATTTTTGCCATTTTGCTACAGTTATTTGACTCTGAGTTATTACCCTCTAAACTCCTGGAGAGTAACACATTAGCCATCTGGGTAGACAGCTTCAATCCCAGTGTTTGGTGCATCTTCAAGTTCCTTTCAGCCAACATTAACTGAGCATTTGCTATATGCTGTTCTAAGTGCTTCACATCCACTAACTCATTAAATTGTCCCATGAAGTAGCCACGATGACTGTCTGCTTTTCAATGTCATGAAACTCAGTGCTCAAAGAGCTGAAGATAACTCGCCAAGCATCCCAGAACTAAGTAAGTAGTCAAAGCAGGCTGCAGAGCCAAGTACCTAAGATTTCAAAGCTCTGGCTCTTAAAGCTGACTTTCCTGCTCATTGAGAGGAAACTGGTCATGGACATCAGAAAATAAGTTTGCCAGTCTTGCGAGTGGGCAAATACTGTACTGTTTGGCCATTGTTTTAATTTTAAGAGTATGTATCTTCTTGCTTCCTTGAGAATGGGCTGCCTTTACTACCTCTTAGAACACCTAGCACAGAGCCCTCTGAGAAGAAGATTATCAATGTCTGTCTTCATTCTCTACAAGGTTTTTGAACCAGGACCTAAAGAAGGGAAGGAGCAGCCAGCCTGCCTCTACTGACGTGTGAGTGTCTCCTTCCCCAAGCACCTGCTCACAGTCTGCCTCACCCCCTGCTCAGCCACTCCAGCCAGAGCTCTTCTCGGAGGACTTTCTTTCTCTTTCTATAAACAACAGGGACAGATGGTGGCTCTTAGAATACTTTGCAAGCAAAGGACACTTCTTCCCATTTCTGAGATTGATGTTGATGGTACAGGGAGGGAGCCAGAGGTTTCTGTTGGAGTTTTTACCTTGAGATTCAGACAGAAAAGAAGAAAAATTCACGGTAAATCAAGCCCTCTGAGGAAATACGACACATGTGTCTGTCTTCCTAGTCATCCTTCTCCATTCTTCTGAGCCCAGTTCTATCATAGAGTCCACAGCCCTTTTCTTGCAGCTGGTGAAGCCCAGAAGTAGCAGTGTTCAGTAACTACTGCCCCAGGTACAGCTCCTGGGAAGTAGAGACGGAGGACTATCTGAATCCTTTCTCAAATTCATCCTGTAATGAAAAAAAAAAAAGAGAGAAATTAAAAAAAAAAATTTGGATGCATTTTGCCCAGGATATTTTGTTAGTGGGCTTTCCTGGCAGATAATTTACCAAAAAAAGTAAATAATTTAGTGTTCTTTCTGCATCATTTGGCACAAGCAAAGCCCCCTCCTGTGTGAGCACTTGGTTGAATCATTTCTCCCCGGCTTCCCTGTCCCTACAATGAGGAGGGCTGCAGGGCTCCAGCTGATAACTGTAGGGAAGTCAGACTCACGGAGGCACGGGGCTCTCCTCCTTCAGGTAGAGGGGCTAGAACGGGCATAATAAATAAGGGAGGGTGGGTCAGGCGACGTGGTAGGTACTTGTGCAGATTTCTTTTTTTGGTAAGGTGAGAGGAAGGAGGATTTTCAGCGGCTCCAAAGAGATCCTGAATTGGTCCATGGCTCCTCCATGTATAAGGAGAGCTCAGAGAAGTTTTCAGTGCTACATGAATTCAAGTTTTAGCTTGGCAGGAGCCCCTTGGGGACAGCAGGTACAGAGGGGGCTGAAGAAAGACGTTCTCCAGTCACCCCAAGTTCATTTCCACTTCAAGTTGAGGGCCGAGGGGAAGCTCTGTCTCATCTGATTTGGTTTAAATCGAGGTCATCCATCCCAGGTGAGCGGCATTGCAGGCCTTTTCCTTGCTGATGTCAAAAGGCTGAATGTGGACTTCGGGAAGGCTAGAGGGCTGTCTTGCCTGCTAACACTGATTTTATGATATGCTAAACATAACATTCAATAGCTATTACTTCCACTGTCAGAGAAACAACTTGAGCCATCTATCTTCCTCCTCAGACTATATTACATTTCTCCCCACAAATGACAAAGCATTATAATATCTTTTATTATAATATTACTTATTTATCGCCAAAGGTTTTCCAGCATTAATGCTGAGGGCTCTCATCCTTTATCTGCTTTTTGATTTGTTTGTTATGAATGTCACATTTTATTTATCAAGATGGGCTCTGCTCAGAATTTGTGGAGACAGACTCACTCTGATTTACTTCTTATGCAAACCTGAACTTTTATCCCATTAGATTTCTCAGCATGCTAGGAGAATAGGATGGACAAGGTATTCTGCTTTCTTGCTTTTATCAAGCGATCCAGAAAGGAAGGACCAGGCTTTAGGGTTATGGCTCTTGAGCCTGGAGGAAGAGAGCTCTTCAGGTCGTTTGTGTCAGGGCCCCTCTCTTTAGGCAGAACTGCAATCTTGATCATTCCATTTAAGCAGACTTCTGCAGAAGGAGCTCCCAAAATTATTCTTGGTAACTTCTTCCAAATTATAGCAGCCTTCCTAAGAAGCTCTCCTCCTCCCACACCCCAAATTAAACCTACTTTCTTAATTCAGTTAAAAGAAAAAACTGACATTTTTCTGAGATCTTATTTCTCTAAGAAGGGTACTAGAAAGCCCAATGTAGAAAACAGTTTAAATGGCATGTACGTTTGGAGGCGGTTACTATTTGTTTTATAAGGAAGAAAAAAGCTCCAAGATGCTTCCTTGAAGAATGAGTCCTCTAGTTCTCTTAAGTGACTGTGTATACATCATTAATGACTAGACAGAAAAGCTTTTTTTTCCCAGTTGGGGGTCGGTAGATATGCAGGCAGAGAAGATAAAATTTAAGTGCCAACAAACTAACATTTTCTGAAAGCCTGACAGAATTGCTGATACAGTCCTTGTAAAAAAAAAAAGAGAAGTGTTTCTATTGATACGTTGATATAAAAACATCAATCCACATGCCGCTTTGTTAGAGGGAAATGTGGTTCAGTTGTGCTTGAGACTGAACCTTTGCCCTGCATTTCTCTCGAAATTTCTTCAGTACTAAAATCCAGTGGCGACCGAGCCTGGGGTTAAGACGGGCCTTGAACAAATGGCCAGGTGAGGGGTATAGTTGTTGCTGTTTAACTTTGTCTCCGCACCTCCTCTACTAATGCTCCTTTTCTATTGCAACGTAAGACTCGTCCTGTGTCTTATCATCTTTCCTCACCTGGGCACCCAGTACCTAAATAACTCTAGCTTTTGGTCCTGCTCCACGTGTCTCAGATTTGTTAGGTGGAAACCTGAGAGATTAGTAATTGATTAAAGCCCCAAACCAAAATCCTTCTTATACTAGTTTATGTCTTTATATCAGACCATTGAAGAACAATACTATTACTCAAAGAGTGATGCTATTATGGTGGACATTCAGACATCGCAGAGAACTGATCAAGATGTCCTTTTGATTTGGTTTGGCAGCAAAGAGAAGTCAAGAAATTCTTCAAGTCACTCCAGGTAAGGGCTCACATCCTCCTGTCTGTGAGACCAGATCAAAGTGCCCAGTTGGGCAGCCTTTCCCTGCCCCACACCCTGGAACCCTTCTTTCCCTGGTCACACGCCGAGCACAGGACAAAGGTGATGCTGTGACATCTTGACCGTGCAGAGTGGTGTGTTTAACATCCACACAAAACACGACTGTGTGTACTTCCAGCCATTTCCCCTGAAACAGGTGATGAGAGGAAAGGTCTGTGTCTGAGTGGGACGAGGCCCGGGAAGGCTTACAGCTGCCGTTCTTCACCTTTGCTTGCCTGCCGTCTTCAAAAGAACAGAAGATGGTGTGGCTAAGGAGTCCTGCCTGGTCAGATAGGATTTCAAAGCAACACTGTCACAGACAAGCTTTGAGGAGGGGCTGGAATGTGTAGCAGAGTGCCTGGGCTGACTGGGGAGGCCTTGGGTATTGCTGGAAACTCATATGGGTCCTGTCTCAGGGTTCCACACTCACCACTGAGGTCTTGAGCTAGTAGCCAGTCCCTGGGGACTTGGGAAGGCTCTGTGAATTACTTACAAGACAGAGAGACTCTTCCTAAAGCCATGTAGACCTGATTCCGAATGCAAGTGTAGGTTGGGAAAGTGGAGAAAGGGATGCTGAGACTCTACAGTTTATTAGACCTGTCTGCCTGTCCTTCAGTGATTTTTTTTCCCCAAACAAACACACCCCAAAGATGCTGAGTTGAAATGAATGGAGTTTCCTTGGATTTTCTCCCATTTTTCAATAGTCCGGTTGCTATCCTCTCCCCTCCTAGTTGCTATAATAAGTTCAGTTGATTTCAGGCAGACTTGTTGCCTCAACGTGGCTGACTTTCCTTTTGGGTCCGGGAGGAAGGAGAACAGATATCCTTGTCTTGTTCCCAGTGGGACTTGGCCATCTCTTGAAGTGACTGTGGCCCCAAGGCGTGGGCTCCTGTTTGCTGCTGCTGTGGTCTCATTAACTGGCTGAGTTCAGGATGTTTTGGAAAAAGTGCAGTGCTGAGCCCTGGTTGTACATTGTTTAAGATAAAAATATCATCATTTATAGGCTATGTTGGAGAAGGAAATGGCAACCCATTCCAGTATTCTTGCCTAGAGAATCCTATGGACGGAGGAGCCTGGTGGGCTGCCGTCTATGGGGTCGCACAGGCTATCCAGCATAGGCTATATAACTGTCCATAGGGTTGCACAACTGAGGTGACTTAGCATGCATGCGTGCATTGGAGAAGGAAATGGCAGCCTACTCCAGTGTTCTTTCCTGGAGAATCCCAGGGACAGAGGAGCTTGGTGGGCTGCCGTCTATGGGGTCTCACAGAGTCGGACACGACGGAAGTGACTTAGCAGCAGCAGCAGCATAGGCTATGTTTGGGAAGTGGTGCAATAACTCTGCTGCATATTGTTTTCTGGTGACACATAGACCCAAGCTCTGCGAAGTGACTGGTAAGCTCTGTGGGGATGGAGAGAAAGATCTCCCTAAGTGCCTCATCCTTTCAGTGTCAGAGTCTTCTCTGGGTACACACCACCTGATTCTTTAGAACTGTTTTGTCCACACACATTGTTCACTGCTGTTATTTACTTGAGGTGCCTCTGGGTGATGCTGAACTGGTCTCTTCAACACCATACACATGATAACTTCTAGGGGAATGAGGTTGATAGGGTACGGGGGCAGGATCACCCATCAGCTTTACCCTCTGAGTGTCATGGTTCTCAGCAAACCTTTTTTAATAGGAGGGACCCAGGAAGAAACTAAACAGGACGGTGTCCTACTCTGGTCCAAAGGACTCTAGAGCCCGTCTCTCTTCCTTCCCAAGTAACTGCTTTTGCTTCACAGCTGATTAGGGCTATGTTGATGCCCACCTCTTCCTCAGCTCCCTAGATTCAGTATTTTCCCTTGGATTATTATAAGAAACCCCTGACTGCTCCCCACCTCCACCTCCAGTCCTGGACTTCTTCAGTCCATCTTCATAATTTAACCGCAACAGTTGTTTTAAAATGTGGATCTAGCTCCATGTGCCATACAGCATGTCCTGGCTATTTCTTTTGCACACAGCAGTGGTGTGTATCTGTCAATCTCCCGTTCCCAATTTATCCGTCCATCCGTCTTCCCCCTTTGGTAAGCCGTGAGTCTGTTTTCTATGTCTGCAAGTCTATCTCTGTTTTATAAACAAGTTCCATTTGTACCATTTTTTTAGATTCCACGTATAAATGATATTTTATGATATTTGTCTTTGACTTCAATGTGTATGTATAATTGAATCACTTTTGTGTACATTTGAAACATTGTAAATCAACTATACTTCAATAAAAAATTAAATTAAAAAAAAAACTGAATCTGACCATTTTGGCTGCTGGCTTAAAATAACCTTCATTAATCTCAGGATAAAATACAAATTCTTTTGCAAACCCACCCAAAAGCCCTTTATAAACTGTTTTTTTCAGTGTCTCCTTTTATCACCATCCCCATCCTAATTTCATACTGCTTTACTTACAGCACCTCTTTGTTACCTGGGAATTCTTCAAATGCACTCCATCCTCCCTGGAATATCCTCCCTCAAACTGCTTTCCCTTTCTTGGTTAGCTTCTACTTACCCTGTAGGACATATTCAGAGGTTCCCTTCGCGTTGATGTGCAGAGTTGATTGCCACATATCAAGTCTGAGATAGATATTTGTTCTTGGTGTGCCTGTAATATTTGGACTTGCTTCTGACACAGCAGCATCTCCCTGATTTTATGTTTTCTCTTTACTTGCCTGTTTGCCTACAAGAAATTAAGTTCTTGAGGCAAAGACTGTGTCTAAGTCATCTTTGTAACTTTAGTACTTGATCAATAGAGTAGTTTCTTAGCAAATGGTAGATGAATAAATGTCTGACCTATGCCGGTATAAGCTAATCATTCATAAGAAAGCTGTCTCCCTTCCTCCTCCTTTCCTTCCTTCTACTCTCTTTCTATTCTTTCTTTACTTCTTTATTTCTCTCCTAGTTTGGGAGGGTTTTTTGGTTTTTTTCTTGGTGCTACATGTGGAACTTCACTGGGCTTAGCAGGGCGTCATTTTCTGGATGGATATCATTTCCACAATCTCCCCCAGGTAAATCTGTTAAGAGATTTTGAGCCCTTGCCCAGTTTCCTCTCAGATTTTCTACTCTTATTGCCAACCAGATATGTATATGATTATCTTTATGATATCTATATCTACTGGAGAAGGAAATGGTAACCCACTCCAGTGCTCTTGCCTAGAAAATCCCATGGATGGAGGAGCCTACATAGGCTTAACATAGGAGTGACTTCATACATTGGAGAAGGAAATGGCAACCCACTCCAGTATTCTTGCCTGGAGAATCCCAGGGACAGAGAAGCCTGGTGGGCTGCAGTCTATGGTGTCGCACAGGGTCGGACATGACTGAAGTGACTGAGCATGCGTGCATGCGTTGGAGAAGGAAATGGCAACGCACTCCAGTGTTCTTGCCTGGAGAATCCCAGGGATGGGGAGCCTGGTGGGCTGTCGTCTAGGGGGTTGCACAGAGTCGGACACAACTGAAGTGACTTAGCAGCAGCAGCAGCATCTATATCTACCTAGAGACCATGGCATGGCTAAGATAGCCCTATTCTTACTCACATTCTGTAAGTATTCCAGTAGAAAGTTGGAAGATTCTGCTTCTCCTCTCCTGAAAACAACATCAGAATCCTTTGTAAGTTCCAGTGGAGTGGAGCAATGGTGCGAATGGGGGATGGAGGCTTGGGAGTGAGCCCAGGGTGCTGCTTTCACTGTGTTGAATCTGGTAGGGAACCATCCTATCCTCTGTCCATCCCCCTTCCTCTGGTGGCTGGGGAATCCACAGAATCTTTGGTAGTCACTATTGTTGTCCACTAAGTTCTTCCCAGACTTATGGCAGAATTTCACATACTTGCCTGAGCAGAAATGGAGAGTGACTTCCAGACAGAGGCTCCTAGAGCTGAGACGTGACCCATCCCTCTCAGGCCCTGGCTGCTCCATCAGCCCGGTCTGAGTGGGGACAGTGACAGTCACACGCAACCTGCCCTGGGTGTGCCCGAGTACCGAGGGGTAAAGCTTCGTGTTAAGTGCTGAGATCTGCAGGTTAGTGGTTCCCACAGGGAAACCTGGTCTCCACTGGCTGATTCAGTCACTGAAATAAAATGGTCTCCTCACTAAAAGTCTTCTGCTGGGGATTCCATGGGAAGAGGGAGCTCAGAGTCATGGACGCTGACATCTCTGCAGCTCTCCCTGACCTGCCCTCGTCATCCTTACCTGATTTTCCCATGGCACTCCCATTAGATGGGCCTTGAGTTGTTGTTTTGCCACAGTTGACATCTCTCTGCACCATCTGTCCCACCCTCCTGCTGAGATCAATTCCCACTTCCTTTCGGGAGCTGCTCCTGATCCACCTTCAGATTACAATGGGCTCCCGATCATGGCATTGGGTACCGCTGATGCAGTAATGGGCACAAGACCTGTTCATCCCGACCATTCATCCTTCTACAACTGATTGGTTCAAGAGGTGGAAATATGAACTGTATTGATCTAACCGGAAAACTCCTCTGCCCCATTAAAGTGCACACGTAAGAGGCCTCTCTCTCCTTTAGAGTCTAAGAGAGGCTGGCTTGAGTGCAGAGCATGCTTGCTGCTGCAGAGCGTCCGTCTGCAACACCTGCGGATGACAGCATTGTCAGCACAGAGCCGCAGAGACGAGCCCTCTAGACAGAGAAACTCGCCAGTTTCATGAGCCAACAAATCCCCTCCTTGTTGTATCACTAAGCCAAGTTGCTTATCTGACAGTCTTCACAGAAAAAAAATTCCTTCAGATTCACCCAGCGATATTCAGTCTCCTCTTTATGAGTGAGCCATGTGTTTCCCATGTCCCTTCCCTCCACGCTCCAGTGGTAAATATACAAGTGACCCGAGGTCCTTGGTCCTGATCTCTCTGGTAAGCAGGCAGTCAGCTCCGAGAGCCTCGGGGTTCTGCAACCATTAACCTTGTTTAGCCGGAAGTCAGATGGACGTCCTCTCCAGCTTCCTGGACCCCGCTGGAAACAGACCTCTGAGCTGATGAACGTAACTCACCCTTAGTCTCGTGAATATTATTCCTGGGACCATCTATTCAGAAACTCTCAGAGGTGATTTCCTCTTATTGTACTTAGAATTATGGCCTTCTCAATTTTCTTCTACCTTAGAAAACTAGCAATACATCACCAGAAAGGGTGAGGGAGGTGGTGCTGTGTGTCCTATTGGCAGGAAGTGACATGGATAGTCAATTCAAAGAGAAGCTTGAAACACAATGAACAGCAAGAAAAGTGGCACAAGCTTGGGGCCGTCAAAGGTCAGGACAAAGAGTGTTTCCTGGGAGCGGAGCCCAGAGAACATCACTATGCCTGGCTGCTCTATCTTCACTGCCCCTAGAGCTTCCTACAAAAGCAGATGCTCCTGGTGGAGACCCTGAGACAAGGCAATGATAAACTATGTTTGAGTTCCTTGGTTTACTAAGGCAGGGACCTGTAAAATTCATTAAAATAGAACTAGGATTAATTGTCTCAAATACTTGGCATTCAAAGAGTTAAGTTCCAGTTTTTTTTTTTTTTCTAGAAAATGTATTTATGTAGAACAGTCCTTTCTCTGATCTGGGTCGATAAGTTGTACTGTATTGTTTATCAATATAAATAATTTGCAGTATGGATATCTTCATTTTGTTTATACGCACACTCTTTAGTATGTGATAATGTTGGTGAAAGCATTTTGTAAACAGTAAAATGCAATGAAATTGTTCTTTATCACCGCGCTTCATGGGCAGTCCTGAAGGGCACTATTTCTGGCTTCTCTCTGGAAATTCCTACATTAGAGCTATTCTCAAAGTTTACTGCACATTAAGTTCTTTTGGGAACCTGTTAAAAGTGCAGATTCCTAGGGCCCGTTCTCAGATAATTCAGGTTTAATGGCTCTAACGTGGAACCCAGAAACCTGCATTTTAATAAAAGGGGCTCCCACCGTCCCCCAGTGACTCTCACACAACAGTTCAAAACAAACCTTTTAAAAATAATGCTCTCTGCTTCTCTGGAACCTCCAGTGCCCTGGAATGCTTTCATTCCATTTCAGTAGGTCTGAGAAGACATTTCTCCTGTGCTGTATCCAAAGTCAGAATGCAGACCTGAATCATTGAACAGAGGCTGGAATCATAAAATAAAAGAGGATCTGGCTGAGGTGACTTAAATAAGTTCCAGAAAAAAATAAAGACTTCCTAAGTCAAGTTTTAGATGGTGGTATAATTAGAATTATTATCCATTATTTATGTGGCAGATGATGTTCATGAGAGGCTTGATGACTCTATGTTAATAGGCAGTGTCTTTGCTGAAGGAGAACGTGACATTGGTCTATCTTTTCTCTCTCCTGCCTCCCTCCCACTGTATCTCTGCTTCTGCTGAGCCCCAGCCAGCTCTAACGGCATTTCGGGTTTGCCACCCGGGAGGAATTTGTGATAGAGAAGCAAAGCCGCTGCTGAGAGTCTGATGGAGACACTGGACCTCTTCCTCCAGGGCGTCAGTTGTTTGATAACAGTCATCGTGCTGCTGCCTCTCCTTTCCCACCCTCCATGTGCAGGACGTTTGTCACGACTGATCTCATCAAATTCTCATAACAGCCTTGCAAGTAGGTATTGTCTCTTTAAAGATGAAGAAGCTAAGGTTCAAAGAGATTAATGACCAACCTGTGACAACACAGCCAGCGAAGAGTGGGACTAAGTGGCCCTGAGTGTGGCTCCCAGGGCTTTTTCACTATTTATCAGGGCATCGGGGTTCCCACGGGCCCTCAGAGGGAAGAGGGCCGCACAGCGCTTTGGTTTGGCAGTTCCTCTGCATCTGTTTGGGGTTCTGCCCTCACTGTGGTCAACAGCCATCTTTGCCAGGGCTTGTTGACTTTAATTAATCTTCCTTGGGTTGTTCCAGTATCAAAGCCTGGACTACTTACTATTTCCTAAAAGAGCACTTTTGGTAGAACTGGATCGATCTCAACCTGAAGGTTTCTGAGAATACAAAGTACCTGGTTCATGTGATCCTAGCTCTGCAGACAAACTGCGTCAGCTCCACGATTGCCTTTGCTGTGCCAAATGACCGTTTCTCCTTCCTTCACTTGGATATCACGTTTCAAGAAGTCAAGACCTAGCACATGAAGTTGTATGTCCTAGGAGGAAGGGGAAAGGCAAAGTTAAGCACGGTCTGTCAAGACAAGGGGCAATTGGGCTTGAAAAATCCCTGCTCTTCAGGGGCAGTGATACCCTGCTTTATTGTAATGGAAGTTCCCGAGCCCGGTGTCCCCTGACAATCTGACTTTAATGGGGTTACTATAGCTGGGGTAAAGCATTTTATACGGAACCAGGTTTACATTATCCTACTCTTTAGAGATCTTGCTTGCAATGCTGTTCAAATCCTTTAATCCATAAATAGGATTCCAGACAGCACTGGGCTTCCTTCCAAAACTGTAATCTTCCAGTATATGAATTATTACCAAAAGATTAGGGTGTTTCTAGTAATAACATTTCAAATAAATCAGCTTTCATGGAGGAACAACAAACTAATATTGGAAATAACAATATAAAGACATTTATATAGCCACTTGCTAGAATAACTTCCCTAACCAGGGGCTTCTTTTCTCATTTACATTCATTCTGTTTGAAAAGTCTTTTTTCATTTATCATCAACTACTGGCTTTAGCCTTAAAGCATGCCACATGTTTCCAGGTCCTGGGCTTCCTCAGTTCCTTCTTTGAAGCCTTTGAAAAGACCAGATCCGTTTACCCAGGAATGGTCAGAGGTGTTGCCTACTGTCCCTAGAAGCCCCAGATCCCTTTGGCTTTTCTCTTTGGCTCTGAGCGAGGGTGTAGGAGGGAGGTATAAGTAAATTCAAACCTGACAAATACTGCTGGGGGACTTGTATCAAAGTTCATGAATGAGACCGTGGACTAGAAGAGAGGATTCCTTGAAAGGTCTTGGAAACTGAGTCTTTTTTGGTGACACAAAGATCTCTGCTGACCCCACATGCAACACCATGGTGATGACTCCAGGCCCGTTTGAGATGAGGTTAAGAGCACCTGGTTTATACCCGGATGAATTCTAGCTTCATCATCGACAAGTTTGGAATCTTAGACAAATTCTTTTACCCTTCCATTCCTCCATTTTCTCATCTCCTAAATGGGGATACTTACTACCCCATGGGATTACTGAGAGGATTAAATGAGCTATCACTGGTACCATTAACTCAAATATGAGTTCTTTCTCTCCTTTCTAGTGTTCTTTTTACCCATTTGAATTCATGGCAAGTTGGCTGTTGAGAAGCGTTCCCCTCTCTTAGCCACAAATGGATGTTTTGAGAAATGCCTCCGGCCTAGAAGCTGGGATACCTGGTTCAATTTCCATTTCTGTGGCTAAGCCACTGTGACCTTGAGTGAGCTGTCATACTTCCAGGTCCCCGTTTCATCTTCTATTTGAAGAAAAGTGTCTGGCTTCTCCCTACCTTGTAAGGTGGGAAAGTAGTAAAGCCAATATACTTATATGAGATTACTTTTAAAGGAGACATGTAATAGTCTTAGAACTTTAATGTTAGAAGGGGTTATCTATCTAGGAAGGGAGGGAATTAACATTCATTAAAAGTACTTACCATGTTCAAAGTGCTTTATACGCAGTGGCATATTTAATCCTAGCAATCCCATTAGAGAGGTGGGTTATGCCCAATTTACAGAAGTAGAAGCTGAGACTCAAGGAGTCACATTTAGGTGACTTAAACCCCCTGGTGACACAGATAAAATGTGGCAGAGGCACAGACCCAGATCTGTAGGACTCCAAAGCCCACTGTGTCCTCACTGAACCGTGTTTCCCCATCTGTAGTTCTCATTTTACAGGTGACAGAACTGGGAGTCAGTCGATGTTAAATCATTCATCTATGGACTTAGCTGGTTAGTGAAAAATTCAACAGCAGAACCCAATTTTCCTGATTGCTATTCTTGAGACCTCTCCTGCCCCCCACAAAGTGATATGAAACATCAAACCTAAGCCTCTATCTTTCATTATTATTTCAAAGATGTTTTGTTTTCATTTCTGATAGATTTTCAACAGACAGAGACTCCTAACATTTTAGCTCTCAGAACTCCCTTCTTATATGAAAAGGTTGGAATAGTTGATTTCTTTGGTTCCTTCTAGTTCAAAAATTCTATTATTCTTATGACCCTCCATTCCCCAGAGCAGTTAATGATCTGTAAAGAAACACTTAAATGCACAGGTTTACTACCCCCTCACTCTGTGAGCTAGAGGGAAGTCAGCTATTATTTTTCTTCTTCAAAAGGGAGATCTGAGACCCACATCGCTTGAGCAACTAACTCAAGGACATAGCTGATCACCGGACTGAGCCAGGCCTGCAATGCTTGAGGGAGATTCATAGTTTCTTCACCTTTTAAACTTGATCTTTAGCAGAGGGTCTTGACATAGTTTGTGTTGGTTTAGAGAACAAATAAACTCATGCCTTAATGGGTAAGTTGAACCCAGGCTTCCCGACTCCCAGTGTAGATTTTTAGCAGCTCCCATTTACCCACAAAAGCTTTTGTAGTGGGGAAAATCTGCCCATTTTCTGAGTGCTTCATATAGTGGGCTTTCCGGAAGCAGGGTAGACCTGACGGGGTGTGAGGAGGATTTCAACAGGAGGATGTCTTACTTGCGGGTCCTGAGTGATGGGTCTGAACACTGACGTGGGAGGGTGCATGGGCAAATTTGCACACAGCTCCCCAGTCTACTCTGACTCAATTTAAGGCTGCATTAGCGTCCTCTTAATGGAACGCGAAAGAGGAATGCCTGGGGAAGAGATGTTTGTGAATTGTCTCCTCAGATTAAAGGGCCTTTGGAATAGAAAGCATTAGCCCTTTGATTAACTGAACCCTGCACTTTATATTTTTGGACTTTTAAATGAACAGGGAAAAGAAAAGAGGAAAAACACCAATGTGCTTTTGGAAGCTTGTGTCATTTTTTTTCTCTTTCTTGCCCTCCGCTTAGCTGCCCCCAAAGGCAATGATGAATGGCGTGGACTACAAAAGGTAGCCGCTGGGCACACATGGGCCCATCCCGTTTCCATCAGGGCCGCTCCAAGGGAAGTCTGCACCACACGCCGCGTCCCTCTTTCCTCCCTAAACAAATGTTGTTTTACTGAAGTGGTGACGGTCTGATTTAATTACAGGGAGAAAGAGAAAGTTCATTCTTCTCTGTGGACGGCGTGGGTAGGTTGGGAACCAGAATTCGCCAGTCTCCAGGGCCCCCCTGCTCAATGGCACATTCTGCCTTGGTTTCCCCATCTATTTAAAAGGGAACAAAGCTTTCTTAGCTGTCTCAAGGGGAGGGAAAGGACTGCTGTTTACAAGTTGATCTGATGGCCAAAAGTATGAGAAAGGGGAGAAAAGGGCAGGGGAGGGGCTATGAACACCTAACTTCATACACTTGTTTCCTGTTAGCTGGGGAGGTGGGGATGGGGTTGAATAAGGGAGATGGTTGGGACATATTTCTCTTTGGGGAGTTTTTGGAATATACCAGCTACCTCCTGCCACTTCCTCCAACATTTGCATAGATATTTTTGTTGAGATGATATTCAAAATCCTGAAAGCAGAGGGGTGGACCCCTTGACCTAGAGAAGACCATTTCAAACCATGATTCTGGGACACTGATCTTTGCTTTGGGAATTGAAGACAATGCATCTTCCCTGAAAGGCTCTCGTTCTCCTCCCAGCCCACCGCACTGGGATGGTTCCACTCGTTAGAGGGCAGGCCTGTTTCTCAGGGACCGGCCCGCTCTTCTTAAACAACTATTGTCTCCCTTCCTATTCAGCTGTCAGCTCTTTCCCATGGCGTTGCTGACTTTCAGTCTGAAAAGAGCCTTCTCCCTGCTGGGCAGTGAGGCCAGCTTCATCCAAGAGCTCTGTGAAGCCCCTTCCCCCACCCGCACTGTGGACCATGGTGAAAGAGCAAGCCTCCTCCTAATATCATGCAGGGATCTTAGCTGGCCCCAGTCTCGTGAAAATAAGGAGACGGGAGGACGAGTAAATGAATAACTCTTATCTCTATTTCTAGACATTCTTAGTACTGGGCAAAGAGATTATGTGGAGTCAAAATATGTGCAACCTAGGAACTGAAAAAAAGAAAAAGAAAAAAAAAAAAAAAAAGATGAGAAATTGACCTAGGGTAAATTGGACCATACATTTATTTTTAGAAATTAGGCAAAACCCCAAAGATATCATGTAACATCACCTGGGGGAAGTGCTAGTACCAGAAGTCCAGATATTCAGGTTCTGGTTTCAATTCTGGAGCTGACAAAGTAGCTTATCTGAATCCAACATGTTGCAAGGCTAGTGAATGACAGTGAATCATTTGACCAGAGGGTGAGCTTAGCTGACTCTCTGTATCTGTCTGAAAACAGATCTGCTCATAGGCATGGAGCATTTGATGGTACATAAAATAGCAGTAGCTTTACACATGGAAGACTAGACATTTCCCACATTCTCTAGACACCTCCATCACAAGTGTAAAATGTATTTACTCAAAGGTTTGCCTTTTGGACTCTAAATGTATTTTGAAATAGGTTTAAAACAGAGATGAAGGAGAAAGAAAATTCTTTAATTCTATACACATTAGAATTTTAATTATTATTATTAAAGAAATACTCCTTAAATATGAAATATGATACACCAGAACCCCTACCCAACACCAGTCACTCTTTCCCTTTCTCCTGGGGTGTCTTAGGGTGAATCTCATTTGGAAAGTTCCAGAAAGGACAAGCTAGCACAGAATTGCTGTGGCACCCGTCCCGGGGTTGCTGGTGGTGGAGGCAAATAGAAATTCAGCTTTGGAAAAAAATGGAAAGGTGAAAAGTTCATGAGATGTTTGAAGCTAAAAAATGAAAATCGTATATCCATTAGAGGAAAGAAAAGAGGGAGTTTCTAAAATTGCTAGTGGGACTAATTTGCCCGCTCTCCCTTGAGAGGCTGGTTCATCCCACACCTCAGGATGTTATGGATCTGTTGCATTTTCCTGCTGTCTTATGAATTTCTTGGTCATGTGACTTCCCCTTTCTCCTTTGCTTTATTCTTTGGCATCCTTTCCCTTCACCTCAGGCTTCCAGATAATCAGCCCCATGATGCCAGGTGTCTTGCTCCCGTTCAGCATAATTGAATTTTCACATTCACTTGAAATTTGGGCCCCTTCGGAGCCGGCCAAGCCTGGTAATTAAAATGTCCCCTTCATCTCTAATTGCTTCATTTAGCATCCAGTGCAATGGTTTAGGAGCACGTGTGCCCTCCACAGTGATCGCCTGTGCCCTGGCTATGGAAGGTTGGTCTATTCTGGGGCTGGGCAGTTTTGAATCCCAGACCTCTCCTTTGACCCAGCGTGCTCTTCTCACTTGTTGGAAAACATATTTTTAATATCTCTGCCTTCCTGGGTGTCAAGAGGGGCCAGTCCCTGCCCTCCTCAGAGACAGGCTATTACATCTCCCAGCAAACCGTATGGCAGAGGCCACACATTCTCAGCTGAGCCAAGTAAGGAGGTGGGGAGAAGCTCTGGGCTGGGAGGGGCAAAGTCAGAGATTGAGTCCCAGCTCTACAGGCCCTGCTCTATAAGTGTCTCATTGCGACCTTGGGGAAGTCTCTAGATTGAGCTGCAAGATGACTGTGGCAAATGAATGAGGGAAGTTTTGGAATGTCTTAAAAGATAAAGAATCTACGCTATGATTGTGACACAGAGGCTGTCTGGGACTTCGAGTGTGACACATAGACACACCTCTCACTTGCAGCCTTTGAGCATGGCTGTGGGGTAGGTGACCGCATCCCCCCAGCCATGAGTTGTATCGGGCAGTAGGCAGCGATGATGGCAATGTGGGTTTGGGAGTGGGCAACGCTGCCGCCAGAAGCACCAAGCCTATGATTCTTTACCTCTCTTCTCTATATTGCTCTTCCCAAAGAAGGTGTGGTTGGGAGGCAGGGGTAGGTACTTCCCACCAGAGGGATGCTGTGATGTTACCGCTGTCCCGCTCAGGAGGGATGGGTAGCAGATGATTGGAAGAATTTTTTGCTCATAATTGGAAGAATTGGTCAAAGCAGCAGATTCCAGTCAGATTTGCCGAACACACTTTCAGGTGTTGGGTGAAGTCTAGCAAAGTGGTCTTTCCTTGTCAGTGCTGGTGATATTAAGACTTCTCTCCACTGAAAGTGAAGGAAAGAAGGTCAAAGCACTGCCATTTCCACCCACATTTTTTCAGCGAGCTTAACAATGCTTTGAATCTAGTAACTTCTATCTCATGAACATCACAATGTAATAGGGCTTCCTTTTGTAGGACGTATGTGTGTGTGGATGTGTTGTATCCTTACATATATGTGCCTCTGCACTTGTGGGTAGATGCCGTATGGAGTGGAGGGAAGTCATCATCTTCTCATGGGGTGAGATACTGTGAGAAGACAAATCTCAGAACCGGACATCTGAAACTGGTTATTTGGGGGAAAGCGTGTCCTTGTTGACTGCCAGATTCAGCAAATAAAAATACATGGTGCTCAGTTAAATTTGAATTCCAGATAAACAATGAATTCTCTTTTTTAATATATATATGTACAATGTACTATTTGGGACACACGTTATAAACAATTATCTGTTGTTTATCTACAATTCAGATTTAGCTGGGCATTATGCATTTAATCTGGCAACTCTACTTGTGACGGTTTGGTAGGCGGTATCAGAGTCTCCTTGGGTTATGAAGAAACACACAGCTGTTAGTGTTTTTCCAAGCTTTACAGTGCCTGTGAGAGCCAGCAACTTGGAGGAGGAAGTTAAAGACTTTGTACCAAATCAAGTGTTGGGAAACTTCGGCTGTGTAGCTTAAAACAATAGAGGAGCTGAGAAAATCACCCAGTTAGTTATTCAACATAGGGTCTCAGGACTCTGTGTTTACTCAGGATTAATCTTTTCATTTGAAAACCACTTTTTGAGCACCTACTGGGTTCCAGATACTGTGTCCTTGAGTAACCACAGTGGAAAACTAATTATAATACTATGTTGTTGGACTACCTGGATTTCAAGGGAAAAGAACAGACATATTCAAGAAAGCTCAAGAAAACTGAAGAGTAAGTTTTTCTATCAAACACTGCATGTTTATCTCAGATTTTCTCTAAGTTTCTGTTTTGTTCTCCATTTTACCAACCAGCTCTTTCTACTTACTAATTCTCCATATGCTACCAAATGGCTACCCTGCCACCTAAAATTATACCCTGCCACCTTTCAGGTCCAAAACTGCTTCCCTGGTGGCTCAGACGGTAAAGCATCTGCCTGCAATGTGGGGGACCCGGGTTCAATCCCTGGGTCGGGAAGATCCCCTGGAGAAGGAAATGCCAACCCACTCCAGCACTCTTGCCTGGAAAATTCCATGGACGAAGGAACTTGGTAGGCTACAGTCCATGGGGTTACAAAGAGTCGGACACGACTGAGCGACTTCATTCACTTCAGGTCTAAAGCTGCCCCTCAGTATTGTATCTCTGTGTATCTTAGCTTAAATGCTCGGGAAGAATTTGACTGACTAGCTTGTCTTTCAGACACTCATTAGTCTATGCCATGGCTCTCGCATCAAGTGTTCACCTCAGGTTCAGTCAACTATGGTGGGACTGGGGAAAAGGCAAGAAGGACTTGCAAAATACCTAGCGTATTCTGTCCCTGGTTTTCTCTTTTCTTTCGCATGCTTAGTTCTTGAAGTATCTCTGACTAAATAAATTATTATTTGTAAAGCTTAGTAGTGAAGGGGCTTCTCTGGTAACTCAGGTGGCAAAGAATTCACCTGTAATGCAGGAGGCTTGGGTTCGATCCCTGGGTTGGGAAGATCCCCTGGAGAAGGGAATGGCTACCCACTCCAGTAGTCTTGCCTGGAGAATTCCATGCACAGAGGAGCCTGGTGGGTTACAGTCCATGGGGTCTCAAGAAGTCGGACATGACTGAGTGCCTTTCACTTTCACAGTGGTGAAGAGTCTGTAGTCTGGAATCAGACAGGTTGAGTTTGAATCTTGGCCCTACCATTTCAGTTTTATTATGTCCTCAAGACAGTCACTTAAAATTTTCTATTTCTTAGTGTTTCACCTCATAGAGTTGCTATGGATGAGAAGCCGAGCATTTAATGACTGCATGCTCAGTCGCTTCAGTCAAGTCTGACTCTGAGACCCCCTGAATTGTAGTTTGCCAGGCTCTTCTGTCCATGTGATTCTCCAGGCAAGAATGCTGGAGTGGGTTGCTGTGCCCTCCTCCAGGGGATCTTCCTGACCCGGGGATTGACCCAGAGTCTCTTATATCTCCTGCATTGGCAGGCGGGTTCTTTACCACTAGCGCCACCTGGAAAGCCCGAGCATTTAATAAATGATAGCTATGATTGCTAGTATCGTCACACATGCAGATACATATACTCAGCCTCCTCCCTTTAGAAGGCAATACAATGTCATGACCCACTATTGCATCCAAAGTTGACATCAAAAGAGCCACCTTAAACACTAGTTACAGTTTCCTGGTCACACCTGTTTCTCCTCTGGTTGTATTCCAGAAGACTTAAATAGAAAACTTAATACAAAGGTAGACATAAAAAACCAGAATATTATGATCAAAATAAATGAAATATAATGCAAATTATAATGACGATTCCTACTCAAAATAGGAAGAAGAGGAACTTTATAGAACATGCAACCTATCTTGTAGGAAATCCCTTTAGCTATTTAACGTGGGGTGGCCTTCCTGGTCTTTTCTAAGTATAGCCATTTGTATTTGTAGGTGATAAAATATTGGTGGAGGCCTGAGTAGTCTATGCCTCTTTCTAAGACCCATTCAGTTTGTGTATGAAAATTATAGCATCTCTTAAAATGGGCCTGAGCCTTTTAAAAATAGCCTGGTGCCTTTAACAAAAACCAGCCACTTGCCCATGAACACAGGCACAAAAAACTGCTCCGTCCTACAAAGGTTAAATCTCCCGTGACCCACACTTACCAAAGGATAGACTTGTGACACCTCTGCCCCACTGAATAGAAGCATCTCCAGCCTCTTCATGTGTTACTTTGATTTCTAAATGTCTGCTCTGCCTATCTCAAGGTGGGGAAAAGAGGGCTTATTGACTTTCGTTGTAATGGAACAAATACTCGTCCAGGCGGGACTGCTTGAGTCTATGATTCCAAGACTTTCGGAGCATCCTTGCCCTTGGTTTGGTACCGATGTCCTGTCTGAGACAGAGGAGATGGTTATATTTCTGCAGCACTGGGAAAGGAAATGGCAGAGTCAAGGCTGGATATCAGGAAAAGGGAAGATAGTTCCCAAGGTACTTCTTGGCCTTTCTGAGTCCCCTCTATCCCTGGGGCGAGGGGACATAAGAATACAGTATCTTCCAGAGCCCTAGGGTTCAATAGTAAACATAGCGGGAAGTAACCGTAGTCACATGGGTGTGATCTAATATTCACCTTTGGGTCAACTAACTCGTATTGAGATCTACCACACGTTTGGTTTCCCTGGTGGCTCAGTGGTAAAGAATCTGCCTGCCAATGCAGGAGACATGGGTTCAATCCCTGGGTCAGAAAGATCTTTTGGAGAAGGGAATGGTTACCCACTCCAGTATTCTTACCTGGAAAATCCTACGGACAGAGGTGCCTGTGGGCTATAGTCCATGGGGTCGCAAAGAGCTGGACATGCCTGAGCAACTAATCAACAACGCAACCACGTGTTGAAGGAGTTCTCCTGCCTAAACCACAAGAAACTTTGGTTCCCATCAGAGCAGCATACTTGTGTGTACCCCCACACTTGCACACATACCCCTCCCCGTCCCCTCTCCCACAACAGGCATGTGCTAAGAACACGGAGCAGATTTCTAATGCAGGAGCACTTCAGAGAAGAGTTCATGCTGGTTCTGCCAAAGCCATCGCAGAAGGTTTAATGAAAGTGACATCACTGCAGCTCTACATTAAATGCTTGATGGCTTTTAAATAATTTGGGAGAAGAGAATGAGCATTACAGGCTGGGGATGGGAACAATTTGGAGAGAGAGAGAGAGCAAAACCATAACTCGTTAAGTTACTGAGGAGAGAATGAACAAAATGTGTGAGTGTGTGTTTGTGTGTGAAGGGGCAGTAACGGAAGAGGTTTGTAAAGATACCAGGATAGAAACATGCATATTTTTCCCATCGTTATAAAAGAAAGGCTTTTCATGCCTCTCCTATCTGACCTGTCCTGGTTATCTGTGATGCTTGTAATCAAATTTCCATACTTAGGGAGAACACACATTCCACAAATGCCTTTTCTTTGTACACGCAGACTCTCCTCACAAATTCCCAACCACAGAAAATGCTGCATTAATTTGATTCAGGAGCACCTTTCATGATAACATCTTTCCAAAACACACACAGGCTCCGGCTCCTCTTTCTCCCTTTGATGTATCAGCCTCGTGGGACTTCCGGGAAAGCAGACCCTTCCACAGGCTCAAGGGCCCCTTTCCACTCCTCTGCCTCCTTGCCACTTAATGCCTTCCTTACCTTCCCCAACTGGCCATTTCAACTCCCTCCCCGCTGTGAGAAATACATCAGTTTGTCCTCATCTGCAGAAGGGAGGGCCCTACGGCAGACTTTCAAGGGGGCTGCATACCCTCCGCCTTCCGCCACCTCCTCCTGCCATATTGTCAACGGTCCTAGGCAGGCCTCTGTATCAGTCTTACAGAGTCTCTGGGATTCTGGGCCCTGCTCTCGAGAAGAACACTGACTAATGGAATGCTGGACTCTGTGATAGTGGTGGTAAGTGAAAATAGATTTCGGAGAAAGGAGAGACCAGGGTGGGATAAAGTGGCCAAGGAAAGTGACATGGGGGAAGTGGGGTCTGAATTGCCTTTTGCAGGCTGAGGAGAATTTGGGTTAGTTAGAGAGAAGAATGAGGGACTTCCCTGATGGTCCATTGGTTAAGACTCAGTGCTTCCAATACAGGGGATGCAGGTTCCATCCCTGGTCAGGGAAGTAAGATCCCACCCATGAAGATAAACAAAGAAACACACCAAGCTAAGCATTAAAAATTATAAAAATTATGTAGGAACACAGTGCTACATTTTTTAAAATAGAGGAGAATGGGAGGCATGATGGAAATTTTGATAGTGCCCTGGCCATTGTTGATACAACACTAGACGAGATCACTGTAGGTTAGGAGTGCCTTTCCCTGCAAAGTCCTTGGCTCGGATGCATTGAGTTTGAAGGACATCCTGGGCATGTTTCCACCTCTCATTACCCATTCCCTACTGGACTAGCCGTATCACCAACATCAAGCTATAAAGAGATTTCTTTCAGCAAGGAGAACTCTTTCCTAATTCCAGCCTTTTCTGAAGGTCTGATCAGCTTCCCCTCTTCTCTCCTCCCCAGGGCTTTTTTTTTTTTTTCTCTCCAGGTTGATGGATTCCCCTGATATAAGAGGGAGAGGGAACTGCTAAAGAGTTGTTTGCTGTATATCTTCATCAATGTCTGGGCAGGCGAAAAGTGAGAGGCTGACTCAATTAAGTGGAACAGCGATGGGGAAGGGGGCGTGGTGGGTAGGGTTTTAGGAGAGGATGGTGCTAAATCAAGCACATAATTTCCAAACTGCCACCAATCAAAATCAACTCTCAACAAATCTGTGGTTGATTTTTAAAAGGACATTTTAATGATGAAATGACCATCTTTGAGACTATTTTGCGAGTAATTGAGTAAAATTTCCTAGTGAAAAATGTTTGGCATCAAGTTCTTGAAAATGCTTTCTCTTCTTTGCTCCCTAATGGACAGAAGCACAGCCAATCTCTAATCACATGAAATGCAGCTCTCCTTTCCAGCCTGTGATTACGGAGGGGTCCCAGAGAGATGCTAGTTAAAGACTCTGTCAACTTGTCCATTAGAAGAGCTGAAGTTACGTGGGAGTTGTGTGTGTTTTCTTTCTTCATTTTCCTTTATTATTATTATTATTTTCTTTCCCCTGAAAGAGTTCAGATCACAACTGTTTCCAGTGAGGCTGAAGCTTTGACATAGATTGTCAGCAGGGGAGGAAATTATCCTCCACCAACTTTGCACTTAAAAAACAAAACGAATGCCTCTTTGATTGAAGGGGACCAATTGGTTCTCTGACCTTACTGTGTTCCAAGATTCCTGCTGATTTGGAGCCTGGGTTCAGGCTTGCTTTAGAGTTGCCAGGAAAAACAGAGGCACTTGGCATCTTGCTTTGAGGTGATGGGGAAACAGACTCCAGTGTTTCACGCCTGACTATAGAGTTAATTTATCCTCACCCCCTTTCTTCACTGCGCTCTTAGCTCTCCTATTGGTTACCGACAGTCCTCGACTTGGGGACAATGCCAAGTTTACAACTGAAACGTTCCTCAGTGGAGGAAAACCGAATGCCAAGGATTATTATTCAGAAGCATTTCTCCTTCTGTTCTTTTGCATTGGAACTGCTTCTGTTCTAGACCCAAATGGGATACATAGGCACTTTAAGGAGAGAAGGATGGGTGTAATGGCTAGAAAGGGCTTCAGAAACAGGCTAATCCATGGTCACTCTGGGTCATGTGTTAGCAGATCAGCAAGGCAAAACCCAAGCGTGAAGGTAAAACCCTGAAGTTCTTTTCACCTGGAAAAGAATTAGATGAAATGGACGCAGAGCCAGCTTGGGTCTTGTGGATTATGTGTTTCCCGATTTGCTCCCCTCCCCCAAACGGGAAGTCACCCCACGTGCACTAAGTAGGGAGAAGCTTCTCATTCCGGTGGGACGAGGACGATGGGGGCAGGGTGCCGCCTGCCTTTCCAGTGTCCTTGCTACCACTGCCCTCGTCACACCCGCCCCAGCGATGCTCGTCCCCTCAGGTTTCCTGGCTGGTCTGGCCACCTCCACGGCCACATCCCTGCCCTTCTGCTGACTCAGAACGCTTTTGTCTCTCGACCCTACTTCATCGCCTTGGGGATCAGGCTTTTCAATGAATGGATTTTGGGGAGACACCAACATTCAGTTCACAGCAGATGGGTTAACAGACTTTGATGACTGAATGGAAGGGAGAGATGGAAGGGAGTAGAATCTCAAGGTTTCAAGCTTGGAGAACAACTTAGAAGCTAGTTCAGAAATCTGTTTTCCTAAGGGATACCATCTCATTCCCCGAGACTCACAGAGTCTTAGTAGGTCTCCATGAGGAAGTAAAACCCACCCAAATACCATCCGAGTGTCCATCAAGTACCCTCTCCTTCATGTACCCTCTTCCTGACCTGACCAGCTCTAACTCCCTCCCTCCTCTGGAGGCCTCCAGTTCTTTCTTCATGGACAAGGTGTATACTTGTGTATTGGCCATTGTGTATTGTGTGGATTCGACTTGCATTTGTGATGACAAGACTTCGCCTGATATTTTAGTGTGGGAGGTCAGTTCTTTTTTGGCCCAGTTTGAGGAGTGTTCTCATTTCTTTTCACTTTCAGTGGGGTTTCTATTGTAATGGAGGATCAGTTCTAATGGAACACCCCTGAGAAGTAGGGAGAACAAACTGCCTCCTTCTTTGTCCATTTTCAGGATTCAGATGAATCTCCTCCAGAGGAAAATCTTTCCATTCTTTTCCTGGTATTTTGAAATTTCTGGACCAGAGAATCAGGCTTCTGGTTCCCCAGTGAGAGGCACAGCTTACATACAAATACAACTAGGAGGGAGATTAGAGATGATTTTGATTCCTACTAAGGGTAAATTACTATTACAAATTACATGTTAAAAACATGTTTTGATGGCGACTGTGGCTCTGGAGAGGTCTACAAATGAGAGGAAAGTGCCGGTATGAGAGCAGGTGCAGAATTTGGAGGTGACTGATGAATAAATTAGGTTACTCACAGTTTAGCATTGAACCAGGTTGAAATTAGAGATTCTTTAAGTCACTAGGAACTTCAAATCTATACTGCCCATTTCCCACATCCACTCAAATCTGAACTCTCTGGCAGGGCTGGACTGAATGCTACATAAACCTATGAGCTACTTTGCACTCTGATAATCTACCTCCTACATCACTCATTTACTGAGAGGCTTTGATCTATATTCAAATGAAAATGCCTCAATTGTTTCAACCTTTGTGAAAATAAAAAAGCAGTACTTTTTCTGGAAAGAGGTTAAAAAAGGGGGAAACTCTAAGGTTGTTAGGCTCCCAGAGGAAGAGGGGAAAGAAAACCTCATTTTGCCTTGGGCTGAGTGAACCCCTCCCCTCCCCCACCCCTCAATAATCCCATATCCCCATAACCGTGGCCTCACTGTTTGTCTGTCTTGTAGCCCTCATTGGCTATGCTCCCTTCCTTCTGTCAAGTTCCCACTCCCAATTCAATTTCAAATTAAACTCCCTCCCACTTTCTCTTATTCTAACCCAGAGGAGATGGAGAACAGCTGGTCACCATCTTCCTTATGATAACCCTTCATATGGTGTAATTTTATTTCCTTAAATTAATGACAGTGTGTTGGGTGTCTTCCATCCCAGACACATTTTAATAGATGCTTTTAACATACGGAGAGCCGAGGGACAGAAAACAATGCTTCTGTCATGTTTGGGCACATCCTAGATTTGAACATGGCTGACTCTCAACAAAGCTGGCGCCTTCTGATTTGGAGACAGAATTTAGAGATGTTTACACATCCAAGGATCGCTGTGAACAGTCAGGATGGCATAACCCTGTTGGATGTGCCCTTGGATGTGATGGGCTGTATAACTCCAAAACCTCCTTATTCGTCTGAGATCAATTATTTACTGACTTTATAATATTGTTGCTGTGATAGATGAGACCTATAGTGAAAGCGATCATTCCCTACTTCCCCTTTGCCAGCATTCTTTTCTCACAGTCAGGGAAAAATGGCAATGGGTGCATTTTGGTCCCTTATGGAGACCTGCTCATAATCTGGGAAATGGGATGGTAAGCTTAGGGAAACACAGATTTTTAAACTATTTTCTGTTTTCTGTAAGCTTGAAATCTCAGGATTCTACTCCCCTCCATCTCGTTCCATTCAATAATCAAAGCCTGTTAAGTCATCTGCTATGGACTAAATGTTTCTGTTCCCCTCAGATTTATCTGTTGAAACCTATTTCTCAAGGTGATGGTAATGGGAGGTGAGGCCTTTGGGAGGTGATTAGGTCATGACAGCAGAGGGCTCATGGATAGGACTGTGTGCGTGCACACTCAGTTGTGTCTGACTTTTTGCAACTCCATGAACTGTAGCCCTCCAGGCTCCTCTGTCCATGGGATTTTCCCAGGCAAGAATTCTAGAATGGGTTGCCATTTCCTTCTCCAAGGGGGTCTTCCTGACCCAGGGGTTGAACACGTGTCTCTTTGCATCTCCTGCATCAGCAGGGAGGTTCTTTACTAGCTGGGCCACCAGGGAAGCCCGTGGATAGCAGTAGTGTTCTCCTAACAGAGACCTGCAAAGACACAGAAAGAAGACAGATGTCTGTGAAGCAGGGCGTGGGTTCTCTCCAGAACCCAACTGTGCTGGTCCCCTCATCTCATGCTTGCAGCCTTCAGAACTGTGAGAAACAAATTTCTGTTGTTCCTAAGCCACCCAGACTTACACTGTGTTACAGCAGCTCAATTGGACTAACACATCACCTTTCCAGACGTTCCCATTTCTTCCTACCCCTGCAGTTACCCCTTTGGACCAGGTTTTAATTATTTTGCTTCTAGACTTTTGCAGTGGCTTCCTAAATGGGCTTCCATTCTCTGGGAATTTCAATTTTTTATTTTAATTCATTCTCTCGCTCTCTTTTTCTTCCCAGCCTATCATTTTTTCTCATTTTTCTTGCCCTCCATCTCTTTTGCTTCACGCCGATTCTAGTGTGCCATTTCCTTGCCAAAGTGTGGGTTGCAGAATTTGTACCCCCGCCCTGCCAGTTACTAAGTGATCTTGAACAAATTACTGAATCTCTCTTTGCCTCGATTTTCTCATTTGTACAATGAAGCTGAGGATTGACCCTCTAAGGAAAGTCATAATTCTGATTTTTCTGAGAATATAATTTTTTTTTCACAATCCTTGCCTTCTGAAATCTTTCATTTCTTCATGATCAAACTCAAATGTCACCCACTTCCTTCAGGCTTTTCTAATGGATCAGTTAATGAAAGCTTGCCCTTCTCTGAATTGTGACATAATTCTTTAGTGGGTATTTTCCAACTCTTTTCACTTTCTGTTTATATTATGCTCTATTTTCTTAAGGGGGAAGACTCTATACCTTGCCCACTTTATATTTTATCCCTTCTCTCTATGCCTGGTCCCATGCCCTCTTTGTTGTGGACACTCAAAATAGGACTGTTGATTTTCATGAATGGAAGACAATAACTCTGGGGTTTTGGTGTAGATATTAGCAGGGGAGACAAAGCCCATCAGTAGCACCTTCACTGGTTTGGGCCATAACCAGAGGCTCGGTACAGGGCTGGAGGGAATGAGACAGTGAGTTTAGTGGGAGAAACTTCAAGAGGTGCTTCTACCTGTACCAGCAAAATGCTTAATACAGAAAATGTGCTCAAAAATGTTGTATGAGTGAATGCGGAAAGCAGAGATGTGCAGTGCCTAACATTCATAATTTATGTATTGCTTTACATTTCCAAACACTCTTCAGTTTTGCTCTCATATTTGATCCCCAAATACCAAACTGGAACATATAATAGGACAGATATTATTACGCCTACTTTGTGGACTTGGATGTTGGGTATCTCAGAAACTTGACCAAGGTGCTGTGTGGTAGCAAGATTCTGGATGCTGAGGGGAGAAGGAACAGACATAGTCCTGGCCATCTGTGAGCTCACAGTCTTGAGAGGAAGGAAGATAGACAGGTAGATGAGAAGTAGTCATGACCTTGTAACATTATCTCACAGTTCTTGCTGTAATGGGAGTAGTCCAGGAGTACAGTCTGCAAGGACGAAGGAAAGATTCCAAGAGTGGGGATGCTTAAGGGAAGTCTTAAAGAAGGAGTAGAAGCCAAGAATAAGAACTCAGGCATCCTCAACTCCCAGCCTAGTCATCTTCCTTTTTGGGTAGAGAAAGGTCCATGTTCAAAACTGTTTTCTAACTTGCAGCTGAGAGCCACCCTCCCAGCTGCCAAAGCCAGTAGGTCTCTTCTTTGTGTTTTGGGAAAAGACAGGGCCATACAGAGAAACGGACACACACACAGGTAGATTTTCATGTAAAATTCATGGCAAAACTGCAGAGACAGAAAGGGCTCCCCAAGGCCCATCCTCCTTTGTAACCCGGGCCGCCGTTGGCACTGTGGGCTGGGGAGACAGCCGGGATAGGCTGGGCTCCAGCTGGTACGTGTCTGTTTGCTGGGTCTGGGCTGCTGCAGGCTGGGCTGCTCAGACAAAGGGATGAATGGCCGAAGGTCTGCAAAGGTGGGAAAAGGGAGGCGGGTGGGGGAGGGCTGGGTGGCGGGGTGACTGACTAATTGCTTTGTTTGGTGGCGGAGGCCTTTCAGCAACCACAACGGCTACTTGAGGCCCATTGCTTAAGTGCTTTTCATCATCATTACCTCCTGTCATTAGTCCCGTAAGCTGCTGCCATCAGCTCATTGCTAGTCAGGGGCCATGCATGTCACCAACTCGCTCTTGTTTGCAGATCTCTTTCTGCCTTCATCCAGAGAGAGGCCCTGTCCCTCTAAGGTCTCTCTCTGGCTGCTGGGGCCCAACCTGTTCCCCTGTTTCATGGGTCCATCTGTTAGGAGGCCCGCTGACGGCTGTCCCTGGCTGTCTGTGCTTCGGCTGTCAGACTGAGGGCAGAGCTGGGTCTGTGTCTGCCCGGCACCGGCCCTGTGGCCCTCTCCTCAGCAGTGACTCTCATCCTGCTGGGTGGCACCAAATCCCTACCATCACAGGTCCCTGCTGTGTCCTGGCCTCACGAGGACCCAGGAGGGCGCTGCTTTCTCTAGGGACCCCAGAGCGAGTTTTTCTCTCTTCAGTCTAAGCTTGTATACCTAGTCTGTATTAGGATTGCCGCTGATTATATGGGTCGTTAACTGAGGGCTTATACGTACCAGAGGGCATGCTGGGAACTGTCTATTTGAGTCCTCTGAAGATGCAGGAGATAATGCTATCTCCATTCCACAGATGAGAAAACCAAGCCTCAGGGAGGCTGAGTAACTTAATTGAGATCACATTAGCATCACCCTACTTTTTATGGCTTCAGAGTTGTGGTTTATTCCTTGATTAGCCCTATGGAAAAATGCTATGAAGACAAGATTTGGAACCAAACAGAGTTAACTTAGGTTCCCGCTTCTGGCACGTAATGGGTGAATAACTCTTGACAGATCACTTAACCTTTTGGGCTCTCAGTTTTCTTATCTAGAAAATGGAGATTTAACTTCACCTTATTACCATTGTTCGGAGAAGGCAATGGTACCCCACTCCAGTACTCTTGCCTGGAAAAACCCATGGACAGAGGAGCCTGGTGGGCTGCAGTCCATGGGGTCGCGAAGAGTCAGACATGGCTGAGCGACTTCACTTTCACTTTTATGCATTGGAGAAGGAAATAGCAACCCACTCCAGTGTTCTTGCCTGGAGAATCCCAGGGATGGGGTCGCACAGAGTCAGACACGACTGAAGTGACTTAGCAGCAGCAGTAGCAGTATTACCATTGTTAAACGGCTTAAATGAGATAATATATGAAAAATGTCTAGTAGAGTCTTCGAAAAATGGCAGTATTATGTAGGTTGTAATTGCCAACAAGGATCACGATTAGGAAATACCACTGGGCAGAGCAAATTGTTTTACTTGAATTGTGGCTGTTCAACTCACATTTCTTTATATCTTGTACTTGGGTATTAGTCAGAATAAACTGTGCTACATTATGGTCCTTGGAGTTTACTGGCTTGCAATAGCAAAGGTTTATTTCTCCCTCTCTGCTATGCATCCCTATCTTGAGTTGTCTGGGGCTCTGTTCCATGTTATCTTTACTCCATGTTCTTTACTTTAGACCTCTGGCTGAAGGAGTATTTTCTGGTTAAGGTGGCTCAATTGGTAAAGAATCCTCCTGCAATGCAGGAGACCCCAGTTCAATTCCTGGGTCAGGAAGATCCGCTGGAGAAGGGATAGGCTACCCAGGCCAGCATTCTTGGGCTTCCCTTGTGGCTCATCTGGTAAAGAATCTGCCTGCAATGCAGGAAACCTGGGTTCGATCCCTGGGTTGGGAAGATCCCCTGGAGAAGGGAACGGCTACCCACTCCAGTATTCTGGCCTGGAGAATTCCATGGGCAGAGAAGCCTGGTAGGCTGCAGTCCATGGGGTCACAAAGAGTCAGACACGACTGAGCGACTTTCCCTTTCTTTTTCAGGTCCTCTTGGCAGTGGTGGCAGAGGGAGAGGGCATGGCAGAGCTCTGAGAGCCCCTGCTTAGAAGCAACGTCTGTCTCGTCTGCCTACATCTCATTGGCCGAAGCCAGGCACATGGTCGCTCAGGAGTTGAACAGAGCCGGTTAAGTATCATCATCTCACAGGGAGGGGCACTGCCGGGAGTTGAAACCAGAATATTTAGCAATGAGTAAGGCAATCAGCCACAAATGGGGCCATAATTGATTTTGATAGTCTCAGAACTTACATATTTTGGTCTTATTTTATGTACTGCTCAGATGTGCCCGAGAGTATTTAGGTTTGCTTTTTGTCAGTTTTGATGAACCAAGATATTGCCTAAAATAACAAAATGCACTTAGACCTAGTAAAAACATTTTCAATTGTTGAAATTTCTGGAGGAAAAATAACTATCATTACACATCTGAAAGTGTCTGGCCTCAACTATCTTTTTCCTCCATTAGAATAATTTTTATTATGCTATTTTTGATAATGTGATATTTCTTAAGAATACAATCATCATTTGATAGTAGGAAACAATACTTTTTTCCCCCATTATTCCTTAATTTTAGCTATAATAACTTTTGATTGTCCATGTTCCAGAAAAAGGAAGTTTAGAAGACGCATCTGATGATGCTCCCCCCCAAATACATAATTTTTCTTATTACACATCTTTGCCTTCATGTCTCATGTAACATTTATCCCGATTCTGCTTTATTCAGAGTTATTTATTTATATATCAATTAATCATAGTCTGCTACTAGATTGTCAGTTTCTAGAGGGTAGTGACTATTTCTATCTATCTCTGTGTCCCTTCTGGTACCTGATCCTGCTTTCCATAAGGTTTCTTGAGTTGAACTGGGTGGGAGGCAAGAATTATTCTCAAACATAATCTGAAAGAATAGGCTATTATTCTCTTCAGGTAAAAAGCTGTGAGATTGTTTTTTCCTCCAGAGAAAATGAAGTAGGGTCTTGCTAACTATTCCTAAGGGTTACCTCTAATTGGCCTTAAATTGCTCTTTCTAAGCCCAGTGCCAACTATGCAAGTGAGATGCTAATAGTTTTTCTTCCTTTCTCATCCCATCTAATATTTGCTTATGCAGCCCACCTTTAGAGACATTCTAGCTATCTGTGCTCTGTGAGTGGGAGGGAGGAGGGAGAGAGGGAGAGGGATAGGGAGAAGGCAGGAGATTTGGAGCAAAGACACAGGCAATCGTGAAACAGAGAAAGAACTGTATACCTTGCTGTTTGGGAAAGAAAATATAAGAAGCATGAAGTCCTGATGGAGTCTATTGTATTAAATTGAGAGGAAAAAATTCTTGCCTCTGACTTTTTTAGCTGAGACTTAGGGTCAGTAGAGCAGAATGTGATGTTGCTGGTAGTTGATTTAATATTCAACTTTTGCCTATAAATACAAAAGCAAGAGAGGAAAAGTAAAAGGGTGCTGTACAGAATGATGCTGTTACCCACCTCTAAATAGCAGGATTGAATAAGGAGAATCCCACTTACTTAACTGATAATGAGTTTATGAAAGCTCCTTCAAGAGACACGTCAACTGCCTTGTTAACCAAAGCGATGCTTGGAGTTCAGCACAGAATTCTAAGGACTAAGTCTTTTTGGGTGCATGACCTGGGAGCTTGCTTACCTCTGCTGTTTGGGATTCCTGGGTTCTCTACCCATGTGTCCAGACTGCTACGCCCTGCTCATTGGATACCCTGGTTCCAGCCTTCTTGATCCTTCCCACCGTCATGAACATATATTCACTCCTCTTTACGTTCTTGGGTTCCTGGGCTATATAAAGTAGACAAGAACTGCTTATAATCTTTTACATACTCTAAATACTTTTGGCAGCAAGAAGTGGTGGGAAATGAGAAAGAAGTGCAGACGGGGGAAATGAGTTGGTCTTCTATAGCTTCCACTCACAAAGTATTTTGTAATTCCACAAAGACTTGGGACATTCATTTCATTGTGATGGTATGGCAGCATGTAATTTTGCAACATGATCCATAGACCAGAATCCCAGCCCTACTTCTGACTCTTCTAACTCATTTATTAAATATATTTTGAGTGCCTTCTACACTCTGTAAAGCTCTGGGGGATACAAAGATGAAAAAGCCATCATCTCTGCCTTTGAGAGATGCACCATTTAGTAGAGAAGCTTGTAAACATGCAAAAAGTGTGGTAAAAATACATCGTGGTAATGCGTGTAGAAAGGGACAGTATATGGCTTTAGATAGACACCCAGAAAATGTGAGCAATTATCAGGACTATTGCTGTTATCATTACTAAGTGATAACAGTGGCATGTTCAACGTCTTAAAGAATCATTAAGGAAAAATTATACCTGGGGTGCTAAGTGGGGACACAGGGGAAGGCCTCACAGGAGAAATCACTTTTGACTCGAATCTTAAAGAAAGAATGGAAGATTATAACTGAGTGAGCGTGGGATGGGAAGCGGCGTGGGGGAGGGTAAGAGCTGGGAAAGGCAATCCACATGGAGAGACCCCTCTGCCCGATGCAGGAATGTGGGGGAGAGCGGCTATGTGCACGTGTGTGTGCAGGTTGGCTTGGCCAGAGTGCAACAGGGAGGCTGCATGGGGAGAACGGAAGGTCTCCTCTTCTGGTTGAGGAATTAGATCTTATCTTCTGGATTGCAGGAACGAGAAGCGTTTCATAAGCTTCAATCAGATTCTCATTTCAGAAAACTAACTCTGCCCCTGGTTAATCATCTATACACACAACTGGGATTCACAAACAACATCTCTAGATCCCAGTTTTCTCATGTATCATGAGCATGGTGACTCATGACCTGCTCACCAGATAAACATGCTACTTGCATTAAAATGAGGAATAAGGAGGTGAGGGTTTCTTTGTTCATGACTTTATCTTTAATGCATCGGACCATGTGCCGGATTACTTCTGGGTCTTTGTTTATCTTTCCTACCTCTTCCTTTGCCCACAGCTTAACTGCTTCCCACCCTCTTTAAACTTCTTCAAGTTGTCAGCATATTCTTCTGGGCTCTGCTCAAGTTATTTCTGGTTGAAAAAGCCTTCTGCTTTCATTTTCTATTGCTGCATTAAAAATTTCCACAAACTTGTTGGCTTAAAACAGCATTCATTCACTATTTCACATTCTCTGTAGGTCAGGAATCTAGGCACAGCTTAGATAGGTTCTCAGTTGAGGGCCTTACCAGACGGAAATCAAGGTTTCTTTCCAGAGCTCAGGTCCTCAGGCTCACAAGGCAGCTGGCATAATTCAGCTCCTTGTGGCTATAGGATGGAGGTCCCTACTTTCTTCCTGGAGCCTCTCCCAGCTACTAGAGCCTGTCAGCCGTTTCTTGCCATGTGATCCTCTCTACAACATAGCAGTTTTCCTCCTTGAGGCAAACAGGAGAGACCATTTGCTGCAGCTTGAAATCGCTGACTTCTTCTGCCTCTGACCTCTAGACTCTTAGAGAAAAGGATTCACTTGATTTGGTCAGGCCCACCCACACTCAAGGACAAGGGATTAAACAGAGCATGCACACCAGGAGATGAGGATCTTGGGGCCTTGTTAGGAGTCTGCCTACATACCTTCCCTTACTACTCTACAGAACAGATCACCTCCTTGAAATTCTTAAACTTCCCAGGTGGTCTGTCACCATCCCCTCCATGTAAACAAACACTCGATTGTATTCTGCTTCTTATTACACTTGAGCTGTTGCAGGACCAGTCCTTTCAACTGCCAGAGCCAGAAAGATGCCTTTTTGTTTTTTTTTGTAACTATTTGCACCCTGGCTCATTACTGGGGAGACTAGAAACTTAAAAGATGCTGGTATCTTTTGTTGATTTTTTCTTCTTGTCCTAGACATCGCCATGCATGTGTTCTTCATTGGCATGCTAATAATACACAGAGCAATGACCTTCCTCAAGGCCTCAGGAGAACCCCCTGAAATTCCACGCCACTCAATATCTTTGGGCAGGCTGTCAGTGCAGTCCTGCACATTGGAGACCCTGAGTTTGGGAGTCTCAAGGTAAATGGAGAAACAGCATTGTGTGTGAACAGAAGTACGTTCTCTGCTTAAAAATAATTGTATTCACTTTTGGTTAATGTCTAGCAGAAGCTTAACTGAAGCTTAGGTTTGCTCTGATAGGAAATCTACCTTTGAACTCTGTCTCTGTCTTTATTTTGGAGACTGGGCTTTAAAGGAGAATAACTTGGTAAGCCCCAAATCAACCTCCAAACATTTTATCTCCTGGGATTAACCTTCCAAAGAACAGATATAGTGTGTTTGGAAAACAAATGCCTAGCAAATGCCGTTTGAGGCAATCCATGTCCACCCAGCTAACTGAGCTTGACAGGTCCTAAGAGATGATGAAGCGTATGAACTACTTTCCACAGAGTAAGTTAGAGCTTAGAGCTTTTTCTGTGGTTACCACCACCTCTGACTACTGCACAGCGAAATCACTCAATAACTTTTGATGTAGAGTTTGGGGAAAAAAAAAAAATTCTGTCCCTGTTTATTTTTTTCACATTTGCTGTAATGGCAGATTGTCAAGACAGGACTATTAAATATGCATGGGTGCATGGCCTTGTCCTGGTCAGGTCCAAACTCAACCCACCCACATTGTACAGACAGCCTGGTGTTTAAAGTTGGACGATGGCTGTGTATATCCAGGGCAGACAGATGTATTGTGTATGTAGAGAAAATGTATACAACA
Source organism: Cervus canadensis (assembly GCF_019320065.1). NCBI lineage: Eukaryota > Metazoa > Chordata > Mammalia > Artiodactyla > Cervidae > Cervus > Cervus canadensis. The sequence goes on from NC_057398.1 coordinate 5,678,799, forward strand.
GACTGCATTTCAATGTATACACTGGGAAATGGGGGCTGCTTGGAAGAGCAGAGCTGAGAGTGGGAGGACGAAGGACTCCAGCCTTTTTGAGCCCTAGTTACTATTCTGAGAGGCAGAAGACACTCGTCGGGTCCTGTCAACAGTTCCTCCTAAACGTAATAGCTTCATTATCTCCCTAGAGTCACTCACAAGCATCTGGATAATCTAGGACAGTTGTGACCTGTCCTTGGCTGGTCCTAGTAGTGATACTTACTCAGTTCAGAGCCACACGCGGTGCCAGCCAGGCATGAGGGTGCACACCCTGAGTGAACACGTGGATGGATTGGTTGGCTCGGGAGAGAGAGGTTAGACCAGTGCTCTTTTCCCGTGAAGATTTTATTAGAATTCAGAGGAAATTAAAACTGAAAGCAATTCTAGAGATCGCCTCACGAGACGTCTTGTTTGGAAAATGAAAAAGCATCTGAGATTCAGAGAAACTGAAAATAACTTGTGCAAAGGTCCAAACGCCGAGCAGTCACTAAGAATAGCCTGGGACCCAGATCTTCCGGTTCCTCTTCATGGTAATATTCTTCCATGATCACTCACACAGAAGAGACCTTAGAACCTTCACCCTCATGTCACCCTTATAGCACTCACTAGGTGTTCATGGAGCTGCTGCTGGAGTGGGCTTCGTGTTCAGTATGTAGAAAGTAACAAACAGAAGACGTTTCTTGTTCCACATAGTGAAGCAACTTTCATGGGCTTAAGGAAGTTTCTCCCACTCCCTGTTGTTGCTAGAAATTCTGCCACAGTGCTCCACTCCTTAGTTTAAGACTTAGGCTTCTACCAAAATACAGTTATCTCTGGAAAAGCCATCACCTTCACCCCACTCATTTACTCAGGAAAGAATGATTTTATGAGACTCTCTTTTGATGTAGAATGGAAGGTGGGGAGTGTCTAAGAGCTGAAGAGAGAGGGACATTGAAAAGAAGGCTGTTGATGAGGATGGGGCTGAAAAACAAATTTCATCAGATCATAATTTCCCCAGGGTCTCAACCTAATAGTGAAAACTATATCATATGGGTTTCCCTGGGTGTGGGAGTGGGAGGGTAGATTGCAAAAATGGCCCCTAGTTTTTTTATCCTTCAAATCTGGGCTGGTTTTGTGACTTGATTTGGCCAGTAGAATGTGGCAGAAATGATGTTCTGGTTTTGAACTCAAACCTGGAGAGGCCCTGCATTCTTTATCCTTCTCTCCTGCGATGTCTGTGATCACTGTCTTGTGGGCAAACTCAGGCTAGCATTTCAGAGGATGAGACATTGTATGGAACAGAGACAATGAGGCCAGCTGCCACTTCTTAGGCTATCCGCCTGGTTGCTGACTGTTACGGGCTAAACTGTGTTCCGCCCCAAATTTATATGTTGAAGTCTTGACCCCCAGAATCTTAGAATGTAACTGTATTTGGAGATAGGTCGTTAAAGACGTAATTAGAATTCAGTCTTTAGATTGGGCCCAATCCTATATGACCAATGTCCTTATAAGAAGAGGAAATTAATACACAGAGGTGTGTACACAGAATAAAGACCATGTGAAGATACAGGGAGAAGTTGGCCATCTACAAAGCAAGGGGAAAGCCTTCAAGAGAAATCAAACCTGCTGATACTTTGATATTAGACTTCTAGCTTCCAAAATTGTGAGAAAACACGTTTCTGTTCTTTATCCCAATCTGTGGTACTTTGTTGTAGCAACTCTAGTGAACTAGTACATCCCAGCCTAGCAGCTAGCCATAGATGCAAGCACATGTTTTAACAGTATCAGCCAAGTCTGGCTCAGGTTAGCAGAGGCCCCAGGCTGATCCTGGCCAAAATTGCTCTTTATTGATTGAACTCTACCTATCCTCTCATCTCAAGCACTGGCACCATCAGTAAGAAGAACTGAGTTGATTATTGCTGCTCTCCTATTCTCTATCCTTTCTCAATTGTGCCCACTGTCCCTTGGTGTAAAGAGCTTCTCAACCAAGAGTCAGACAACTTATTTGAGTTGCGCCACAGGCCGTCAGAGGCCAGGTTATTATCCTCGAGTGAGATGGGAAGAGTGGCCTGACATGGTGGTGTGAGGAAGGAAGGTCTTGCATATTGGCACTAAACGGCTCTGGGTTGGATTTCTACGTTGGCCAAATTATGCATCTTTTGGGAAGCTCTGCAAGCAGGTATTTCCTTATAGATACAGTGTGGATAATAGCATGTACTTACAGGGTTGTTATATAACATTAATTCACACACTTTCAGATAGCCCAGAATTCTGTGTATAGTAGACAGTCAATACATGTGAATTTTATTTCTTCCCCATTGTACCACAGTTAGGAGGCTCAGATTCACTTATTCACTAATGTTTTTGTTTAGTGCTGAGTGCCACATACTGTTTTAGCAGAAGCCAGACAGACAATGTCCCTGCTCTCGTGAAGACTATGTTCTATTGGGAATATGAAGATGTTAAAATCTGTTTATCTATTTATCTATCCATCCTCTCTCTGTCTGCCTATCAATCTACCTATCTACTAACTACTGATCTTGGAGAGATCAGAGTATTCACTACTTTTCTTCTATTCCTTTATCTTTCATCAGAGCAGCTTCTATTTATTTTAGAAATGAGGACAGAATGTGGAATGTAGCCCACAGTTTTCTCAGTAGTTTCAAATACTCAGCCTCTTTGAAACATTGAACAACACTGACACCCCACTCTTCAGAAGGTTCCTAGGTATTCATACACTGAATTTTTCAGTTCTCTGCTCACTCTTTGGGGCCATTTTCTTCTCAGTTTCCTTAACCTACTCTTATTATTCCTTCTACCCCTTAAATGTCACTGAAACTTTTCTCCTATTTTCATTCTTCCTCAAAATAATTCTTTCCCCGTGTTCCCAACAATCTTCTCCTTGCAGATGGCAAATGACCCCAATTTCATATTTCTAAGACCGTTTCTCTTCAGAGAGTAAAACATATCAGCTTCTTCTTGGGCAGCATGGCCAGCTAAGGTTCTAGGGGTTTTACAAACACAGGTCCAAATCCTGAATCACAGGTTTCTTAAAAGCAGCTCCTACCTCTTTTATCTTTCTGAGCTGTGGCATGACATTACCAAGTCTGTCAGTCAGTCTTCATCATCTAAAACTGCCCCTTCACCCCTAACCGCCAGTAATTTTGAAGATCTGTTGATTGAGTCCCACAAATTATGACTTCTTTTTATTACCTTGGTTCAGCACCCAATTTTCTCTTACTTGTAGTGTTGAAATTGTCTCCTAACTGGATTCCCTAACTTTATTATCTGGCTTTCAAAGTTATCTTTATCTATTGCTTTTAAAGTACTCTTTCCACAGCAGAGCTTTGATTATATCAGTTGCCTATTGGAAATTTTTTATGACTTCCCACTGCATACAAAATAAATTCCAAATTTCTGAGTATATCACCCTCCTTGACCTGGGTCTGAATTGCTTTCTTTATTATTGAAGTATAGTTGATTTACAATATTGTATATGTCATTTTCACATGTAAAACATAGTGATTCAGTATTTTTACAAATTGTATCCCACCTAAAGTTCCTATGAAATAATGACTCTATTTCCTTGTGCTGTAGACTACCTGCTTGTTGCTCACTTATTTTATACATAGTAGTTTGTATCTCTTAATCCCACACCCCGATCTTGCCCTTCCCCTTTTCCCTCTCCCAACTGCCAACTATATCCCCTCTATTCTCTGTATCTGTGAGAGTATTTGTTTTGTTATATACATTTATTTTATTTTTAGATTCCACATATAAGTGACACATAGAGCTTTAGTCTTTCTCTGACTTATTTCAACAAGCATAATACCCTCTAGGTCTATCCACATAGTTGCAAAAGGCAGAATTTCATTTTTAAAAAATCTGTGAGTAATATTCCATTGTGTGTGTGTGTGTATATATATATATATATGGCGTGAGTGCTAAGTTGCTTCAGTCGTGTCTGACTCTTTGTGACCCTGTGAACTGTAGCCCGCCAGGCTCCTCTGTCCATGGGATTCTCCAGGCAAGATTACTGGAGTGGGTTGCCATGCCCTCCTCCAGGGAATCTTCCTGACCCAGGGTTTGAACCTGCATCTCTTATGTCTCCTTCATTGGCAGGCAGGTTCTTTACCACTTGCGTCACCTGGGAAGCCCATATATATTAGCACATCTTCTTTATTCAACGCAGGAGATGGAGGTCCGATCCCTGGGTCGGGAAGATCTCTTGCCTTCTCCTGGAGAAGGAAATGGCAATCCAGTCCGGTACCCTTGCCTGGGAAATTCCATGGACAGAGGATCCTGGCAGGTTACTATCTGTGGGGCTCCAAAAGAGTTGGGTGTGGCTTAGCGACTAGACAACAACAGCAACCACAAAGATCATCACAACTCATGTATATTGAGAGAAACAGATGTGTGGTCGCCTGGGGTGGCTGGCACGAACTTCAAAGGGGCATGAGGGAGCATGATGGGGTGATGGAATGAGTCTATCTTTTCTGGTTAGCACTTATAAGAAGGTACACTTTTGTCAAAGCTCATTGGGTACATTATATTGTTTCTAAATTACACCTTAATAGAATTGATTAACAAGTTAAAACATTGTTATACTTTATTTCTGCCATTTACCAATAGAGAACCCTTTAGGCCCTCTGGCCTCCCTGGTAGCTCAGCTGGCAAAGAATCCGCCTGCAATACAGGAAACCCCAGTTGGATTCCTGGGTTGGGAAGATCCACTGGAGAAGGGAAAAGCTACCCTATTCTTGGGCTTCCCTGGTGGCTTAGATGGTAAAGAATCTGCTTGCAAAAAACAACCTGGCAAGATAGGTATTATTAATTCCACTTCATATATAAGGATGGTAGAATCAGAGAGGTTAAATGACTTGCCCAAGGCCACACAGCTGGATCTCAACGTTGTCTTAGGGCTTTGTAGTTTTATAGACCTATTTGCTTCTATGCTAAGAAGACTGATGTAGTTTTATTTTTAGTCTTCTTGAGTTTAATTTTTCTGTTTTGCTGTTTTCCTCTATTCTGCTTTTTCATGCTAGACTTTTCTCATTATCCGTGTACCTAAGAATCTAGAACCTAGCACTGCCCCCTCCCTATACATAGTCACTTCCCTTTTTTGATAGCTGTTGAGGACCACAAAATTATATAAATGGCTTTGTTGTGAATTTTATCTAAAATAAGAATGTATAGATCTGAGGGAAGGCAATAGGAGTTTTCTGACATATAAAAATGTGTAATTCTAGGGCAGGAACTTTTCTGAAAACTTTGTAAAAACATTGAGATATAACATAGAGCCAAGTGCACAAATCATAGGTGCATAGCTCCATGACTTTTTACAAAGTAAATATCCACGCAACCACCACTTAAATCAAGTTGTAGATAATTGCCAACAGCCCAGAATCCTCCTTCCTTTTGGGCAGGAATTTTTTTGACAGATATTATGATTCAGTGTTCTTCTTTGCTTATGCCTCTGTTCTGGATGGTTGCACTTTTGAATAATAAGTTCATATTATTCGCTCACTTTAATAGTCTATTTTTCGACTGTACGGTGTACCTCTGAGGTACACAGACCAAACAGCCGTGGCTGGGCCTTGGCTCCGTTTTGGGAAGTGTGCTGCGCTGAGGTGGGGTGGGGGAGGTGGAGGGGAGGTGGGCCTGATGAACTCAGCACTCCCAGAACTGGCTCGTTGCTGTGGATCCAACTCACTCAGGTTGTCATGACTCCAGCCTCCACACGGACTGAGCCTTGTTTGCATATTTTTGCGTCTCCCGAAGCTGGTTTCCGGCCTCGCTGTTTCCTAGCCTCCAAAACACCTCCGAAAGTGGCTGGTCTTTCTGTGAGGGTATCATGTCACCTGCACCTGCCCTGTGACTGTGTTTCTTTCATGCTCACTGTGTCCCTCTGATCTGCTAAAAATGTCCTTCTGTAGACTTCTGATGAAGATGAAATTAAACCTGGGGACGAGGGCAGGGGAGGCTGGGGCCAGAGCAAGGATGTGTTGCCTGAGGCCTTGGCTGGGCTGCCTTCCAGCGACTTTGGAGAGGTAGCCCCAGGAAAGGACTGGCTGATGAGCTCTGAGCAAACCCCAGCTCCCGGGGCTGCGGGGGCTGGACGTACAGGCTGCATTTTGAAGATCAGCTACCAAAGCTTCAGGAACTGGGAAGGAGAGGAGCTAAGGAGGCCCCAGGGAGGCTTGAATCACCTGCCCTACCTTCTGCAATGAATGGCCTGGATGCTTTTTCTTGTTTTTGTTTTCATCTGATGATTCAGCGGTGAGACGAGGAGGCCCTGGCAAATTTAAGTGTGTCTTAAGGAAACTGTATCTATGAAAGGGTTAACTTCATGCAGAAGTTAATTGGAGAGATGTAAGCAGAAAAGTCTTTGTGAATTCAAACTTCGATCCATGAAGATTAGCACTGAAAAAGGAATCGTTATGTGCGAGGGGCCACAGGTCAAGTACTACACCCCTGGCCATACTTGGGGTTTTCTTGCTTTGAGATCTCCCAGACATTGGTCTAGTTGGCTGGCTTGCTCTGCCTTTCTTATTTGGCCCCAAATGTCCAAATGCCTTTGCTGGAACCCCTACCTCCTTACAGGCAAGATGAACTTTCAGCAAGGCTTTGCAAAACACCAAGATAGAATGAGAGTGAAAGAAGCCTGGGAAATACAGGCACATTTTTAATGTCCTGGCTCCATCCTGTGTGGGTACCTGATGCTGCCTTAACCTGCCTGAGGGCTGCAGCTTCTAGCCTCTAGGACCAAAGTCCTTGCAAACCTCAGATGGCCCTTTGCCTGGAATTCTGATTTCTTAGATCTCAGTCTGTATCTGCACGGGTAGGGGGGATTTGCTGACCTTCCCAGCTAAGTGGTAAAGAACCCACCTGCCAATGTGGAAGATTCGGGTTTGATCCCTGGGTCGGGAAGATCCCCTGGAGAAGGAAATGGCAACCCACTCCAGTATTCTTGTCTGAAGAATCCCATGGACAGAAGAGCCTGCTGAGCTAAGTCCATGCGGTCTCGAAGAGTCAGACACAACTGAGTGACTGGGAACACACACAAGCACAGAGAATGAGACACTCATCTTTTATTAGCCTCTACTATGTGCCAGGCACTTTGTAAAAATGTTTGCGTGCATCATTGCATTTCCTCTTTTCAACTGTTCTATATGATGTGCATTAAGCCCACTTTTCAGGTGAAGAAACTGAGGCTCAAACAGATTGACTAGCTCAAGGCCACACAAGCTAGTAAGTGGTGGAGTCAAGATTCAAATGCTGGTTTTGTAATGCATGATCCAAGACCTCTTTCTTAAACAAGGTAATGCTTTCATGATCAAATCTGAGAGAAGACAGTTCTATTGTCTCATAAGACTCTCTCCTCAGCTCCAATCTCTAGACTGAGGACTCTTCTCCTGGTAATTGCCCCATGAGGGACATGGAACTGTGTCACAAGTATATCATTTTGCATTTAGATGCCAACAGTATAGACCCATTACTATGTATTATCATACCCCAGCATTCATAAAAGAACTGCATCAGTTAATTAATTGGGGGTCACTACACCACTGAATGATTTTATGTTTTACAAAAGGCTTCAGCATTAGATTCTTTTATCGAGCAAGCACAGCAGTGCATTTCAAATATGGACTGATTTGCATTCAATCACTCAGGAATACAATTATGCAGCAGGAATAATCATTATTATGTAAGAGTAGCTACAATTTATTGAATACCTACTACATACTGTGTGTTTTATAGTTGTGAGTGTTTGTACGCCAAGTTGCTTGTCGTGTCTGACTCTTTGTGATCCTGTGGACTGTAGTCTGCCAGGCTCCTCTGTCCATGGGATTCTCCAGGGAAGAATACCAGAGTGGGTTGGCACGCCCTTCTCCAAGGGATCTTCCTGACCCAGGGATCGAACCCATGTCTCTTACATCTCCTGCATTGGCAAGCGGGTTCTTTACCACTAGCGCCTCCTGGGAAGCCCATGCTTTGTATTCATACTTTATTTATTCATCAAAAGTTGGCAAGAAGGTATATCTTCCTCATTTTAGAAATGAAGTTACTGAGGCCCTTTCCTACACTTGTAGAAGTAGAAAGGAGCAGGAATAGAAACCCACTAAAGAACCTGCTCCTCACCATTCCAGAAGGATGTGTTAATAAGAGTGTAAATATATCCCAGCAGCCCATCTCACCCTTCTATCATTAGCGCAGGTAACTTTTTCTTTTTTTAGTGAGGCATTCAATTTCACTTGCTGGCCTGGGATAAAATCTGTTACTTGAATTTGCTTCTTTCCACTTTTACTTTCTATAAAGTCTTCTCCAGAGTCACCAAGCCCACTTCAAATCTCACTTTCTCTTTAATCTAGACCTGTAGGTACATCTTAGCAACGACTCTCTTCCCCTCAGTATTTTTGATCAAACAGTAATTTTGGTCAAATAGTGCATGCACGTGTGCTCGGTCCTGTCTGACTCTGCGGTCCTGTGGACTGTGGCCCGCCAGACTCCTCTCTTCATGGGATTTTCAGGCAATATTACTGGAGTGCATTGCCATTTTCTCTTCCAGGGGATCCTCCTGACCCAGGGATCGAACCTACATCTCCCGAGTCTCCTGTATTGCAGGCAGATTCTTTACTCCTGAGCCAACAGAGATGCCCCAGTCAAATAGCATATTTGTTCAAATAAATTCAATTGACGCTTCATATATTCCTTGATGGCTTAGTTTCTGCTGATCCCTCAGAATATAATGAGGAGGGAAAAGACTGTCTCAGGTCCTCAAGGATCTTATATTGAATTGGAATTGTCAGACATTAAATAGTTAATCATATGATTATATATAAAATATAAATTGTGATAAATGCTACCATGGCAAAATACAGTAAAAAAATAGATATAGCCTCAATCCATCTAGTACTTATGGTTATTGGGAACTGTTCAGTGAACTTTAACTGATTTTATCTTCTCACTGATACTTTGGGCAAAGAGGCAATGTGTTCAGAGCCCTGTAGCCAGTGAATGGTGGCCCCAGGTTTTGACTTCAAGAAATGAGGTTGCAGAGCTGGAATTATTCATCAAGGCACTGTAAGAAATACATACTGGGAGTACTGACCCAAGGAAGTGATGTTTCAGTGGACATGGGGATGGATGAAAGGGAGGGATAGAAGAAAAACAGAGGGAGAGGACGTCTGGCCTCCACTGGCACTCTTGACCTGTCTTCCCTTGCCGTTTTATGAGCTTTGCTGCACTGGGCTTCTTCTCCCACTTTATACAGTCCTCCTGCGGGATCCATGGGGAAGTGGTCCCAGAACCTCCAAGAATGTAAAAATCTGAGCGTGCTCAAGTCCCTTATGTAAAATGGCACGGTATTTGCTATAACCTACACACCTCCTCCCGTATACTTTGTTTTTTTAATTAATTTGTTTTTTATATTTATTTATTTGGCAGCCCCAGGTCTCAGCTGGGGCACTCAGGATCTGCGATCTTCACTGTGGCGTGCGGGATCTTTGCTTATGGCCTGTGACCTCTTTGTTCAGTCATGTGGGCTCTAGTTCCCAGACCAGGGATGAAATCTGGGCCCCCTGCATGGGGACCAGGGAGTCTTAGCCACTTGACCACCAGCCACCTTCCCATAGACTGTAAATCATTTCTAGTTTCCTTATAATACCTAATGCAACATAAATGCTATGTAAATAGTTGTAAATGTAGTGTAAATGCTATGTAAATAGTTTCCTGTGCACGGCAAATTGAAGTTGTGCTTTTTGGAACTTTCTGAAACTGTTTTGAAAAATATTTTTTATCTCTGGTGGGTTAAATTTGCAGATGCAGAAATCTTGGATACAGAGAGCCAACTGCATTTTCAAAACTGTCCAGTCTTCTCGTCCATTTCCCGGTGACTCTGAAAATTCTTACGCGTCTCAGCTCTTAAAAGCAAACAAACAGGCAGAGGCAGGCAGCATGGTCCTGCGTCTCCTTCCATGCCCGCTGCTTCATGCTTCCTTCCCAGCCAACTTCTAGGAAGAATCCCCCACCTGCTCTCTCCACCTGGTCACCCCCTCCTTCAGCCCTCAGTCTCCTTCCCTATTCTCGCTTCGCACAAATCTCACCAGGGACCTCCCATTTCCAAACAACAGTCTTCACATCTCTGCTTCTTAGACCTTGGTGTGGCAGGTGATGTTACCACCCCCTTTTGCCTGAATCCCTGCCCTCCTCTAGCCTTGGAGATGATGTTTTTGTTGGCTTGTCTTCACTGTCTTGACTGTTTCTCCTGAATGGCGATTGTATGTTTGTCCTCTTCTTTCATCTACTTCTTAAACGTGGGTGTCTTAGGTTCTTACCTGATAGAAAATTACATGTATTTCCAAGTTCCACTTGCTTCCTCTGTCTTGGTTCCTGGCACATCTGTGTCTCCAGCCTGGGTCTTCATTCCAAGCAGTCCTGTGCACTAGACGTTAACACCCTGATGCCTCAGGCAACCATCGAATCCATCATGTCCCAAACCAACCAAGTGATCTTTCCTCTTAACTGCATTGTTCCTTTTTATTTCCCCTTTGAGTAAATCCCTCCACTATCTGCCCTTTCAGTTCAAAATCTAGGACTCACCCTCTCCTCTTTCTTCTCTGTTACCATGTCACTATCCAAATAGACGCAAATTTCTGGAGACCCCATCCGCAGTCTAACTTACTTCTCTCTCTCCCCTCTCCAGACATTTTAAGCAGTTCTTGCCCCAGTTCGGGCTGCTATTCTCCCTTATCTGGTCTTCGGCAACAGACCCCTGACTGGTCTCCCTACCTCTTATCAGGTCTTCTGCAATAGACCTCTGTTTGGTCTCTCTACCTCTGTCTTTCCCCTCCATCCATCACATGTCCAGCTGCTTCCATGGTGATTTTTCTGAAGGTCAAACCATGTTGTTTCCTGGCTTAAAACTCCAGAAATAGCTGCTATAGAATGAGGTGCAAACTCCTCTGTATGCCGCCCATGACCTTTTATACTCTGGTCCTTACTTATCCTCACCATGGCTCGCTCACATTAAGTAAAGTCTTTGAAGTTCTCAGAATATGCTGGATTCTTTTATATCCTTGGATTGGCTCATATCATTCTCTCTGCATGATGAGCACCTCTTCAGTCTAGAGTCTGGTCTCCTCCTTTCCCACGCGGGCTTCTGTGTCAGCATCTGTAACACTTGGTGTTTTGCACGTATTTGTTTATCAGCCTCCTTCAGCCCCATTCATTAGAGGAAGGTCCCTCCCCCAGTTCGCCCCCACTTTCTTCTGCATGTGCCAATAAAATATATATTTATGAACGAATGAACACATCTTACATGAGTAGAGAAGGCATAATTTCATCATGTTGCAACAGGCATTCTGATGTGGGAAGCAGGAGCCTATGACTTTGGGTGGGTTAATGAACTTCTCTGAGGTCAGCTTTCTCATCAATAAAATGGATTTGTAGCAATTTCAAGACTCAGAGATGGGTTAGATACTATTTTGAGGTCTTCCTAAGATGTAAGTTACTTTTAGTGTGCTGTCCACTAAAAGGGTTTAAACGCTGAGCAGTGTTCCCTGTTCAGGATATATTAGTTCTGATCTTCCTGCCTGCCTGAAAGTGCTTTTATGAAATGAATTTTAAACATTATTGGAATTTATTGAGAGCCAGTTCTATTATGTGCTGATCTATTCAGGACCTTAAAAGGGTGAATGTTGTATCATCCTCACAACAATGTACCCGAGGGCATATTTTCCTTACCCCCATTCTGCAGATAAAGAGACTGAGACTCAGGGTCACTAGCTAGTAGGTGGTGAAGCCAGGATTCAAACTCAGTCACTTCTACTATGATTAATCTATGATTTAACCCCTACCCTACACTTGCTCAGTTTTTGAAACTGTGGTTGGGGAGTCAAGCTTCATTTTGTTATAATATCAGGTATGAGTTGCAAGCTTCCGCTGTGAGGGGCTGGATGATAAACATTTTATGCTTTGCTGTTTCCTGTTCTTCACTTTGTTGCAGTGGAGGGGTATCTTGGTTTTATTTTTCTTCACAGATAATGTAAAAGCTCATACAAAACAACTCAAATGACTTTGTCTTCAGTCAGGTTTGCCTTTTTTCTACCTGAGCACACCAAGTCAGGACAATTTTTCTCTTAGACCGTGGAAATAATACATAGAATTAACCGGTGTTTTAGTAATTCCTGTTGGATAAGATCAAGCTATGCAATTCCACAGCAAACAGATTGACAGTCCCAGCCTCCCTTGCAGCAGCCTACAAAGGTTCCATTAAACGCTGACCAGCCAGACCAGAAATGTCAATTGTCTGCTCCGTGAACTCTCTGTTTTACAGAATGTCAGGCGCTCTAGGGAGTAAACAACTTAACTTGCCCATTCAAATCTCAATCGTTAACATCAGGGCTCCCCCCTCGAAAATCTGCAATGAAGCAGAGGAGGGGACTTCAGTTCTTTGATGTCTGGCCTTAAATTTAAATCAGTCAAAAGTGAAGAGTTCATTCAACCTCTCCTCCCTAATCACTAATGTTATATCTGGAGCAGAAGAGCAGAAGCTTTCTTGAGAAATTTTAAACGCTCAGCCTTTTGAGGATGAGACACCCCTCTGGGTACTGAAAATCCCCCTAGAATCTGTGCTCTCCTGAATGCCCAGGCGAATACACACAACAGTTGGCCTTTGTGTTCAGGGGAGTCTTACTTATCCAGAAGGCGATTTAAAATGTCCTGTTTTAACACTTGAAAAACGAAATGCCTAAGTGTGTGGTATCGATCGAAGAACCAGCCCTCTCCTGAGCCAGCCCGCCCACCTGCTCCTGGGTCCACACCATCGCTCAGGCACCAGTGGAAATGATTCATTTCCTCCGCGCTTCTGCCTGTGTCATCGGGCTGATGAGCGACGGAGCCCGGTGCCCCAGAGGCGCGCTCCCCTCCGTCCCGGCTCCTTATCGCCACGTGGCATGTTTCCCAGCCAGTGCATCTAATGGGAGGTCAAGGTTCCCTAGCTCGCAGCTCCCTCGGAGTATTTTACCGCAAGTGGAGGACGGCCCTTTGGGAAGAGGGGAAGTGCAAGCTGTCGCCTCAGACTGCTGCTCGGTGGAGCATCTGTTCAAAATAAATCTTATTCTCCCTTCCAAGTGCGACCTTTGGAATGCAACCACCTGACCCCCGGAGAGAGGGGGCGAAGCTGGCAGAAAGGAGGGAGCCGGGGGTGAGAGGATCCTGGGGGCTGTCAGCGGTTACGCCTGGTTCCAGGACGTGGTCGCAGAGACGGCGCTGGCGTGTGGCTCCTTCGTGTTTAGCCTCGCGACTGCTGTAGTGGGTTGGATGGTGTTCTCTAAATCTCCATGTCTGCCTGGGACCTTAGAATCTGACCTGATTGGCAAATAGGGTCTTTGTGGATGAAATCATCTTGGATTGGGGGTAGCCCCTAAATCCAACGACTGGTATCCCCATAAGAAGAGGAGCAGACAGAGACAGAAGGAAGATGGTGTGTGAAGACAGAGGCAGAGACTGGAGAGATGCTGCCGGAGGCCACCGGGAGATGGCAGGGACAAGGATGGATTCTTCTTTAGAGCCTTCAAGGGGGCCCGGCCCTGGTGACACCTGGGTCTCCAGCATCTGTCCTCGAGCGCTGTGAAAGAAGACTTCAATGTTTTTCTAAGCCACCCAGTTTGCGGTACTTGGTTATAGCAGCCTTAGAAAATGAATGCAGCTGACTTCTAACTGCTGTGAATGACTGATGGACCTCTTCATGGCTGGAAATCCTGATTCCTGGTGATTCCTGGTGTACCCTGAATGATGCTCGTGGAGAAATGACAGGGGCCTGGTGCCTCTGATTCGAGGGACCTATAGTTATTGGATGTGTGATTGATTGTCATTGGATGTGTGGTTGATGTGTTGCAAGTTGGATGACGTTTCTGTGTGCTGCTTTCTGTAATTTAATATGGAACCAAATTTTCCTTGCTTCTGCCTTCCCACTTGAATTTCTACCAGAACTTTAGAAATTCTGGCAGCTTTGTGAAGAGATTCACTGTCCACCAAAACATAACCCACTCCTTTTTTTCTTTTTTTCACTGTCTTTGCTTAATTGCTTTTCCATCTGGGGTACTCCTTCTCATATTCATCATACCAAACGTTAAACCAATAAAAATTGAATATTCATTGGTGTGTCTTATCTCCTTTACGAGCCTATAAGTTACCTGAGGCGGAGTCATTCACGCCTACTGGACAGCCAAGCCTGCATACAGCATTTGATGAGTCCCCATTTGTAACTCGTGCCACACATTATCCAATATAAGGGCTTCCCCGGTGGCTCAGACAGTAAAGAATCTGCCTGCAATGCAGGAGGCCAGAGTTCGATCTCTGGGTTGGGAAGATCCCCTGGAGGAGAAAATGAACACCCACTCTAGTAGTCTTGCTTGAAAAATTTCATGGACAGAAGAGCTTGGCAGGCTATACTCCAAAGGATTTCAAAGATTCGGACACAGCTGAGCGATTGAGCACACAGGCATGCCAAGGTCTTCTCGGTTAATTTGAGGTCATGTCAGGACTTGAATCCAGGCAGTCTGACTCTAGAGTCTAAGATCTTAATCAGTACATCTACTGCATTGAAGTTATTGAAATAAACAAGCAGAGAAACACATGGACCTCCTGAGTGGCCCAGCTGGAACCCAAATCTGTTTCTTAAAAACTCTGACCAGTGGCAAAATCTTTATAGCTGACCTCACTGAGCCTTCTATTTTGCTAATGAGAGCAGTGGTAAAAATAAAGCAATTTAGCAGTGGTCAAAGTTCCATTTCCTTTAGGACTGCTCTAGAAAAACAGATAATCAAAAGGCATGGTGACCTGCAAGGGTTTTGGTAAGAAAACTGAGTTTGAAACACTCACAAACCCTAAAATTTGAAGTTGGGTAGTTAGCGTTCCTCAGTTCCAGTTTCCTTTCTGGGAAAAGCTCCTTACCGCAATGATTAACTGAGACAATGTACATAAACTGCCTGGCAAAAGTAACAACTGATCTTTACCTTTTATACTGTTTTTAAACTAGTATAAAAGCTATCTATCCAGTGGTTTCTGGTCTGTTGTCATGGTATCCTGGTGTGCTGCAATCACTTGTGAAGTATATAATTCCTTTGAAATAATAATGAAAATGCCAATACTTGTAAATAATAAATCTGTTATTTTCTATAGATTAAATTACTATAATTTAGGTGATCTCTGCATCAGTGCCACACTTGCTTGCATTTTTACATGGTTTCCCAAGGAAAGAGAGAGAAAAGGGTAAAGTGAACTGGTGAGGAGGAAACCATGTACCACCTAGGAATATATGCAAGGGATTGTCAGATGTCAAGTGTAAGATGGTGGAAAAAAATTTGAAGATCACCGTGCATCTGAATCCCCACCTTGCTGTGCTGTGCTTAGTCATTCAGGTATGTCTGACTCTTTGCAACCCTAATGGGCCTTAGCCTGCCAAGCTCCTCTGTCCATGGGAATTCTCCAGGCAAGAATACTGGAGTGGGTTGCCATACCCTCCTCCAGGGTATCCTCCCAACCCAGGGATCAAACCTAGGTCTCCCACATGGCAGGCGGATTCTTTACCATCTGAGCCACCAGGCAAGCCCCTCTCAGGAGTAAAGAATCCACCTGTGAGCTATGGCTCACAGATTAATCTAGATTCAATATGCTAAGAATTGTTTATTTGTTGCTATTTAGTTGCTAAGTCACGTTCAACTCTTTCGTGACCCTACAGACTGGAGCCCACCAGGCTCCTCTGTCCACGGGATTTCCCAGGCAAGAATACTAGAGTGGGTGGCTGTTCCCTTCTCCAGGGGATCTTCCCAACCCGGGGATCAAACACAGATCTCGTACACTGCAGACAGATTCTTAACCATCTGGGCCGCCAGGGAAGTCCAATGCTATTGGGATTAATAAAGTAAAAGTCATTTAAAGGCATAATAGAATTCATAATAACTTCTTGTCACTCTGTATTTTTGAATCAGCAAAATGCTCAAGCACTATCATGTGGATGTCAATTTTAGATATTGAAAAGGGTGCAATACACTCAAAAAGATTGAGAAGCCCCGACTCATTGATGAAAGAATTTGCACGACGTCTTGCATGTTCAGCTGCTCAACAGCCCACTCCTCATGGTGGAGGAGCACGCTGTTGGTCTTGTCAGGAAAGGACGTGAGTAGAGGCCACAGGCCAGGAGGTAGAAGAATCAGAACTCTGGGTGGATCTAGGCGGGTTAAACTCCAAACACGGGGACATGGAGTGGTACAACGGCCTTAGGCGATACCTTTTTGTATTTGAGATATTTACATTGTTTTCAAGAAGATCTATCCAAGTTCGTGTTGGGGCTGAAAAGTTAACTCTGTCTTTAGGGCAACTGCTAAACTAAGGGGTCAGAATTTTTGGGAGGCTGGGCTAAGAACTGAGCTTCAAGGGGGGTTGGAAATGACAAACAAATAGTCACAAGGGCACTTTGGTGGTGTTTGCACCTAGTAGGGGCAGTCAGGAGGCTACAGCCCAGCGCCCAGGGGATCCCTGGTAGTAAAGTCTACACAGAGACAGTGCACACCATTTATGTAAGGAGTGGATGCCTACAGAATTCCAGAGTGGCTCTCAATTTCAGAGACTAGTAGTGCTGGGTCTGCAGGAAGCAAGAGGTTATTCTCACAGCTGGGCAGATCAAAGGCAGTCAGGAAAAAATGTATGATTTTCCCTCTCCCAACATCCTACATGGGTGGTCATCTAGGCTCTGCATATACGTCTTCAGCGATAGCAGTCTCTTCAGGGGTGAGGTGGGGTCACATTCCTCCTCAGGAGAAATAGACCTGTTTTCTACTGAAGAGGGAATCCCCCTGGGGTATCTCGAACTGTCCCCCATGGCTATTTGGAAAGAGGCAGCATGTCGAATTGCGACTTAGTGGCATTCCAACCTTCAGACCAGGTATTTGTGCAGAATATTTCAATTGCACATTTGAATCCAAAGAAAATTGTTATAAAGGGAGCAAGTGTGTATTTCTGTGTGTGAGAAAGGAAGATAGAGACAGAGACAGGAAAAGGCAGGTAGATTAGAGAGGAGAGAATTTTCTTCTCAAGTGTTGAAAAATACAGCACAGTTTCAAGAGGTAGAGACGACAGTATAGAAGTTTCCTTTCAACTCCACACTTCATGAGTTCTCTCAGACTTCGCTCTTTGTTGATTTTACTGATAGTTTTAGCTGCTAATCATTGAAACAGCAAGTATGCAGTGTCAGATGCTGGACTAAGTGATCTGTAGACTTCATAGGACCTAATCGTTGCAGCAAAGGTGGTGTCCCCCCATTTAAGGTGAGGAAAATGGGGCTCAAATTCATTAGGTGACTTTCCCAAGGTCACAGGTTCATGGGAGGCTGATAAAAAGTCAAGACATGTGTTGACTGAACTGCAAGCCCTCGTTGTGAAGTCTTTATGCACTTCTTCTTCTGAGCTCCTCCTCCCCAAGTCTTAGTTTCACTTACTGGAATTGTAGAAGCTAGAATTAGAATCTTAGAATTATTGTTCAAACCTTTCTCCCAAATTGTTTGTAATGGGATCACAAATTTAAACTTCCATCCTAATGCAAATGTGCAAAGAATAAAGTCTGAAATTTTACTTTTGTCTGTAATTAACTTGGTCTTTCTCCTGAGCGTCCACTTAGTAGGAAAATAAATTAATGCAGTGTCCAGTCTAATATAACCTTAGTCAATTTTAAAAGTTAAAAAGTTTAATAATGCCTTGAGGTAATGTTCTATCTCTCTCTAGGAAAAAAAGAAAAATAAAGTGTGATATCTCATAGAACCTCTTTCTTTGGCCTTTGGGCATACAGGATGGGGTGTGTGGCTTAGCATTGGGCATATGTATTAGGCAGGATAAAAAATGCTAGCTTCTGTAACAAACAGACCTCTAAAATCTCAGTGGCATAACATGAAAAAAGGGCTATTTCTCTTTCATGTCTTAGTGCCACGTAGGGAGTGTGGCTTTTTTCTAAGTGGTGACCTAAGAGTCCAGGTTCCTTTCATCTGTTTTTATCTTCAGGGCATCTCTCTCTCTCTCTCTCTGTGTCAATCTCTGTCTCAATTTCTCAATGATTCTAGTGCTGTTCTAGGGAAGAGAATATATAAAGGAATTCTACGTGGTAGACGTTGATACTCCGCACTTACCAGAACCTGGTCACAGTGTTTCAGCCTAACTGCCAGGGAGGCTAGTGAAGGCTATTTTTCCCATGGGCTCAAGAAGCAGAAACAAGACTGACAGGATCTGACCGAGGTCCACAGCAGGGAGGAAAGCTTCCCCAGCCCCGCTGCGAGCTCCTCTTGTCGGTGCTGGCTGCCGGCCCCTCTGTCTGCGGAGGCGCCGGATTAACATCCCTCATCTGCTTCCGATGCTGACGTGGGTGACTGATGCCCCTGGGGGGTCGTTTGTCTTGGCCTAGCCGCCACTTCCAACGGAGCTCCCACTGGCATGGTGCCATTGAGCTTCGTGTTGTGTCTCTAGCTGGCCTGCTGGACAGAAAGTTCACTGCCAAGGCCAGTTGTGGTGTCGTGTTGTAATACCCTGGTGGACCAGTGACCCTCAGCCCAGCAGCCATACCACCCAGGAACATGCGGAGGTTCTGTCGACCCAATCATCAAGGCTGCCCTCTGCCTGACCACACTCTAGGAATCATTTCTGCTCAGGCCTGAGTTGGACTTCCGTGGTGGCTCAGTGATAGAGAATATGTGCGCCAATGCAGGAGATGTGGGTTCGATCCATGGGTTTAGAAGATCCCCTGGAGAAGGAAACAGCAACCCAGTCCAGTATTCTAGCCTGGGAAATCCCAGGGACAGAAGAGCCTGGAGGGCTACAGCCCATAGGGTCACAATGAGTTGAACATGATGAAAGACAACAAAAAGGCCCAGACTGGTGGGAAGCTGCCCGTTAGTGAGATTCTTCCACGAGTCCCCAAAAGCATCAGGATGAATGGCTCTTCAGAGAGCGGTTGTGAGGTGTCGGTGTGGTTCTCTGTGTCCCACCCCCCTCCCTTCCCACCGTCCCCAGGAGGCCCCCAGGGAGGGGGCTGGGACTTTTCTTCCTCCTCCTCTGCCATAGCTTCTCCTTCCCAGAACAGACCCCCACACCTAGGGAAAACGCCTCTGCTGACTGAGACCCATTGGCATGCTGGGGGGGATACAGAGATGCCATGGACCCTCCTTCCTCATGACAATAACCTGGCTTGCCAGCTCTTGTAGAACCCCAGCAATCTACATTTTGCCTTTCAAAGTTGATATTGCCTCAGTGTTTTTCCTTTACATTCATTCCGCAGCAATTTCTAATCTTTCCCAGGCAGGCAGATGCCAAGGGTGGTGGAGAGTGAGTAAAGGGATGTATACTCAGACAAAAGGGAAATCCCATTTAATTGAGAATGCCTCCGTTTAACAAGGAACTTCTTAGGGTTATGAGCCAGATGCATTCATTTAACAAACATTTATTGATTATGTTCTGAACAGTGTTCTGGGCCATGGGGATACATTTGCTCACCCAGTAAGCAAAGCTAATTGCCCCTGAGAAGCCTGTGTTCTAGAGGTGTGCGGGAAACAGCAATAGACACCAAGTAAGTGCTTGCATATGTAATGCTTGGAAGTGGTAAGCGCTAAGCAGAAGAGGGTGTGCGAGATGCCAGGTAACATGCCAGAGGTGACTTCACTGAGAGTGTGGCTTGTGAGTAAAGACCTGAAGGAAGCGAGCAAGTGAGCCATGTAAATTTTTGAATAAAGAACATTCTAGGCAGAGGGGACTAAAAGTGAGAAAAGCCCAAGCAGAAGTCTTCCTGCTTCCTGGAAGAATTAGAGGAGGCTAGTGGCTGGAACAATAAGTGGGGAGAGCAGAAGGAAATGACATCAGAGAGTTGATGGGAGGGTATGGATGGTGTTGACCCTGCTTATCTTTTCCTCTAAGTGAGTTGCGGTTCTGAGCAGGAAAGTGATTTGAGCTGACTTCAGTTGTATCAGAACTGCTCGGGGCCAGCTTTGTCTTCAGGGTTAGAGTTCGAGTGGCTCTCTATCTCTGCTTGACTTCTCATTGTGGCAGGGAACGTGTTCCTTCATGGGAACGTCCACAGCGGTCATTCAGGCTTAACTGTCAGGGGAATCTTCTTTCTCATTCAGTCCCCACAGGACAGAGATAGGCATACTACCACCTACAAGCCAAGTCTGCACCAGCCTATTTTATAAATGAAGATTAACTGAAACCCAGCCACGTTTATTTTGTTGATATATTGTCTACGGCTACTTTTGTGCTACGATGGCAGAGCTGAGTAGCTGCCACAGAAATCATATGATCTGCCAAGTCTAAAATATTTACTAACTGGCCTGTTTGAGAAAACATTTGCAGATCCCTATTATGGGAAACAAAAACTAGAAAGACAACTAGAAACGAAAACTGAAGACATATGAGCTACAGAGATAAAACAGATGTCAAAACATGATGCAAGTTTATGTATACCAAAAATAGGAGATAAAATGTATAGGAAGTAGGAATTCAGTTAAAATATAGTCTCTTAGAGGTTTGGAGATTTGGGGAGGTCAACAGTGAATGTAGTAAGATTGCTATATTGGTAATAGCATTGTAAGAGAGTTTACCTATTGAACACCTGCTTTCTCCACTAGGGAACCTAGTAGATCCTAAACTAGGCTGAAAAATTCCAGCGTGGCTTAGACTGGAGGCCTCTGCTTTTGACCTGATTTGCTAATTGCCTTTACTTTAAGTGTCTTGCTTAAGTATATGCAGATTTAGTCTAAGAGATCATCAACCCTTTCCCATTATCAGCCTCTGTATATTAATGTCAGATAATAGTTAGCAATGGCCTTAATACTCTTAGAAGTATTTAATTTTGTGAACATGATGGGGGCTTGCTTCTTCTCTCAGCCCCTGCTGCATGCTCCATTCCCTTCTGCTTGGCGTTCCTAGCTTGGCTCCAGGCAGCCTCAGGGGGAGAACACTGCTTGCTCATGGGCAGATCTCAGGTCCTTTCTCGCTCGAGCCCCCTCTGCAAAGCAGTTTCCTGGCCTCTTAAGCGCCTGGCTTCCCCGGTTTAATTGGTTCCACTCAATGCATGCACAGTCACCAAGACATTTTCCAAATTACTTACAATTAATACTCGAGTCACTGCCAATGAGCTGTCTCAGGCCAGTTCCAATTTCCTATTCAACAGCCTGAGTAGGCAGCATAGTCAGAGCTGGGGTCACAAGCACCAGTCACCCTCAAGGAGGAAGCTATTGCCCAAAATCACATCTGTGGCTGCTGATAAAGTCATGTTGGTAAATGGTTTGGTACGAAAGGCAGGTACTTAAGGTTATCTTCTGCAATTTTGCAGAGATGAGGACTTAACAAGATACTATTCACATTAACACTGTTCCAAAACTAGGCACTTCCACTGCCATAGCTCATATACCTATGCCAGCGTCTCCAGGCCTCTGGAAAGTTAACATCATCATCTATTCACCCACGCACTTAAAGAGTGTCTATTGCCAGGGATGGACCAGGTCCATGCCACTACTCTGTAGAACTGTCTTAGCCCGGTGAAATTTGAAGATGCAGGGCCCATTGCTGGCCTTGACTTAATCAGTTTTGTGACGCTTACAGTGATATAATTTAAGAATCCCCTGTCTAGAGCTGAAATAGATGAGAAACAGAGTGTATTTGTCCTCATTTTCTGCTTTTAGAGGCTTTGTGTTGGTGTCAAGGGAATAGGTTTCTGCTTCCTGCTCTGCCCCCTGGTCTTACCTGCTCTATATCCCCACAGACTGGTTGGAGCTGGCATTAAGGGGAGGCTCCAGTTCCTGGAGTATTTGTATACTTGGAACCTAGGGAAAATAGAAGGACATGTATCAGTTCAGTTCAGTCGCTCAGTCGTGTCCGACTCTTTGCGACCCCATGGATCACAGCATGCCAGGCCTCCCTGTCCATCACCAACTCCCGGAGTTTACTCAAACTCATGTCCATCGAGTTTGTGATGTCATCCAACCATCTCATCCTCTGTTGTCCCCTTTTCCTCCTGCCCTCAATCTTTCCCAGCATCAGGGTCTTTTCAAATGAGTCAGCTCTTCGCATCAGGTGGCCAAAGGATTGGAGTTTCAGCTTCAGCATCAGTCCTTCCAATGAGTATTCAGGACTGATTTCCTTTAGGATGGACTGGTTGGATCTCCTTGAAGTCCAAGGGACTCTCAAGAGTCTTCTTCAACATTTGTATACCTACCACTAATAGACTAATCAGGTAGAGGGGAATACAAGGTCTTCAGGATTGCAACCTAGCTCACACAGCCCAGTGTGAGAGACTAAATCCGATCCAGGGCAACCCCAGTCCTCAATACTGAAGCTGCCACCACAGCCTGATGGCATCCAGTTGTACCACTGTGTTGATCAGGGTGCTCAAGAAGCAGAACCAAGAGGACGTACACAGACAACTGTGGAGCAAGCGGTAGTGTGAGGGACTGGATCACATGGTCAGGGAAGCTGAGAAGTTCCACCGTCTGCTGTCTGCAAGCTGGAGGCCCAGAAGAGCCAGGGGTGTAGTTCCAGTCGAATCTTGAAGGCCTGAGCAGGAGGGTTCATGGTGGAAGTCTCAGTCTGAGTCTAAAGGCCCCAAGAACCAGGAGCTCTGATATTCCAGTGACAGGAAAAGATGGCTGTTCTGGCCCAAGCAGAGAGTATTCATCATTTCTCTGCTTTTTTTGTTTTATTTTGTACTCGACAAATCAGATGATGCTCACCCACACTGGTGAGACCGATTTTCATTCAGTCTACTGATACAAATGCTAACCTCATCTGGAAATACCTTCAGGGTCACACCCAGAAATAATGTTTTACCCACTCTCCAGGCATCCCTTTGCTCAGTCAAGCTGACACCTAAAATTAACCATCACCACCACCCGGCTGGTGGCTCACTGGATGAACTTACATAGATGTCATTATAGCTACCCGGTGGGCTTTCCAGGTGGCTCAGCAGTAAAGGATCTGCCTGCAAATTCAGGAAATGAAGGTGACAGGGTTTCAATCCCTGGATCGGGAAGATCCCCTGGAGTAGGAAATGGCAACCTGCTTTGGTATTCTTGCCTGGAAAATGTCATGGACTGAGGAACCTGGTGGCTATAGTCAGGGGGTCGCAGAGTTGGAAACAACTTAGCCACTGAACACAAACACACACAAACATAATCAGCAGGTGGGATTTTGGCTGGTCTTTGAAAGATAAAGAACCAAGGAAGACTTTCCAGGAGGACATTCCAGGCCCAGGGAACAACTAGGGGAAAAACAAAGATGCAGAAAAGTAAGAGAACTGCCCAAGAAATAGCGATGGGTAGAGTGAAAAAGTTGGCTTAAAACTCAACATTCAGAAAACTAAGATCATGGCATCTGGGGAAATAGTTGGGGAGACAGTGGAAACAGTGTTAGACTTTATTTTTTGGGCTCCAAAATCACTGCAGATGGTGATTGCTGCCATGAAATTAAAAGATGCTTACTCCTTGGAAGGAAAGTTATAGCCAACCTAGATAGCATATTAAAAAGCAAAGACATTACTTTGCCAACAAAGGTCCATCTGGTCAAAGCTATGGTTTTTCCAGTGGTCATGTATGGATGTGAGAGTTGGACTGTGAAGACAGCTGAGTGCCGAAAAATTGATGCTTTTGAACTGTGGTGTTGGAGAAGACTCTTGAGAGTCCCATGGACTGCAAGGACATCCAACCAGTACATCCTAGGGGAGATCAGTCTTGGGTGTTCATTGGAAGGACTAATGTTGAAGCTGAAACTCCAATACTTTGGCCACCTCATGCAAAGTGTTGACTCTTTGGAAAAGACGCTGATGCTGGGAGGGATTGGGGGCAGGAGGAGAAGGGGACGACAGAGGATGAGATGGCTGGATGGCATCACCGACTCAATGGGCATGTGTTTGGGTAGACTCTGGGAGTTGGTGATGGACAGGGAGGCCTGGTGTGCTGCGATTCATGGGGTTGCAAAGAGTCGGACACGACTGAGCGATTGAACTGAACTGACCTGAAGTTGGTTGGAGTGCTGGGGGCATGAAAAGGAGAAGTGAACGTTAGGTTTAAAAACAGAGCCTCCTGTGTGTCCGCCTCGTTCTGGGTGCTCTGAAAGACATAATAGAGAAATGGGACAATATAAAGATGAAACTGACACGGCCCCTTCTTTCAAAGGGCATACTCGTTGAAGAGAGCATCCATATAGCACCGCGGCATCAGCAAGGGTTTGCTGAGGGGTAGGCTCGCACCCTTAGTGACGTTCTAGAGGAGATGCTACAAGCACTGTGGCTAGGAGAGCTCTACGCCGCCAGGTCTCGGGCTGCCCACCCATGGTATACCCCATCGTAGGGGGCTAGAAGGAGAGAGCTGTAGCCTGCGATGCTAATTTTGCTCATCAAGTTGATTGGACCGTGGGCTGCCCAGACATTTGGTGTTTATTGTGAGTGTCTGTGAAGGTGTTTATGGATGAAATTCACATTTGAGTTGGTAGACTTAATAAAGCAGTTTGCCTTCCCTAATGTTGGCTGGCCTTCCTCCTATCAGCTGAACACCTGCATAGAACAAAAAGACTGGATAGGAGGGAATTTCTCCTGACGAGGAGCTGGGACATTGGTCTTTTTAACTTTCAGACTCAAACTGAAACAGTGGCTCATCCTGGGCCCTGAGCTAGCTGGGTTTTGAATTGGAATTTATACCATGAGCTCTCTTGGTGCTCAGGACTTCAGATCTAGACTGGAACTACACTGTTATCATACACCCGCTATTCTAGATGTCCAGCTTGCCAACTGGAGATACTGGGGTGTCTCAGCCTCCATAGTTGTGGAAGCCAATTCCATTAAGTTATACATACTTATATATGCACACTTATATATATATATATATATATATATGTATATGCATATATATATATACATACTTATGTATGCACACACACTATATATATATATATATATATATACACACACACTCTATATTTACATGCACACTCTCTCTATTATACATATACATACATGCACACACACGCATCTTATTAATCCTTTTTTTCTCCCCCAAAGACTCTAATGTGTAAGCTCTGTTGGTGCTCAGGAAGGACCTTAGTCTCTACTTTTCAAATTCCATGGTGTGGTGCATTCTTAGCTCTGCCGATTCAGTGTGCATCTGTTTTCATCCTCTCTCTGGCCTGGCAGTTAGAAGAGGGGAAGGGGTGGGGTTCAGAGGACAGGAAGCTCCCATCCCTGATTCCTCAACCACTTCAGGCCACCTCATTGGAGGCTCCTTTCTTTAGGCTCCTTCCAGGGGAACTCTTTGGCTTCAATTCCCAGGGTACAGTGGATATTCTGGAAAGGGAGGTTTTATTCCGTGGTGGTAGCTATGGTACACATCCCTCTGAGAGCAGCACTGGTAAAGGGGAAGGACGACTACCCTTCATTTTTTCCCTCTTCTTCTCTGTCTTATCAAAAGTGGTTTTTTTTTTTTTTTTTACCATTAACTCAAAGTTTTTCCTTAAAGATATTCACTTTGTGCCAACTGCAGCGAATGAAGCTAAAGGGAAAGAAAGCTCTGCAGGCACCAGAGTGCCGTTGGTTACTCACACAGCTCTGGCTCTTTCTGCTGAGTCAAACTGGATTTGTTTGTTCTCAGCACCATCAATGCTTGTACACAGGTGCACACAGGGAGATGTGGAATCACACCAAAGGATATTTTTACATAAGGCCAAAAAGATGTGCTGTCTATCCGGGGCAACACGGAGATAAAAATCCTTTGTACTTATAATGCTTTCATCTTAGCCCAAAGTGCTGTCTTATATCCACTTTATCTCCTTTATCTACCTCCCAGCCCACAAAGTCAGAAGCAGTAAGGAAGATCCCCCTCATCTGGACTAGAAGACATTTAGGACTAGGCGGATTAAATGGTTTGTTGTCAGTTACACTGCAGAGTTTGAACTAGAAAGCTGGTTCTTTCCTCTCTCCTGTCTTCTTCTACCATTCCTGCCTCCCTCCTTCCTTTCTTTCCTCCCTTCATCCCGTTCTCCCATCTTTCTCTCTTTCTTCTTTCATCAGATGTTGGTGAACCAAGAGGTCCTCTTCTGGGCGCTGATGGTGTGGAACACACAGTTCGTGCCTCTGAGGCATTCACAGGGCAACAGGAGACAGACATGTCAACACAGCAGCAGAATGCAACGCTGGGAGGTCAACGGGCCCCCAGGAAGGCACTGGGGGACATCGAGGTGGGGAGGCTAGGTCCTCCTGGAAGATCTATAGTGAAGGGTCTCTGGAAGTAATGTTTGAGTTAGGCATAAAAGGAAGTATAGGAATTTTATAGATGAAAGAAATGTGGGCAGAGGGAACAGCTTGGGCAAAAACAGAGGCTTGTGTAAGGTCATCTTGTGGTCAGAGAATTGCAAAACTGTCAGTATTGTTGAAGTGTAGGCAGCTCTCCTCTGAACAATGCTTGCTGACTTCCAGCAAGAAATACCACCCTTCTAATCATAACTCGGCCCATTCCTGAGACCACAAGAACAGAGTCTCAGCGATGTGTCGTAAACACTGCCTGAACAAGATTAACCCTGCCTGTCCACCGCCAGCTTCTGATGGCTGTTCCTCTTTCTTCAACAATGAAGAGAGCTGTGTCAGTCTAATGACCGTCATATTACCACCCATTAACTTCATTATTGGACACTAACTGTTTCCAGTAATAATTCTTTCACTGGTAATGACTCGATGTCTGATTCCTGGATAATTACTGTCACAAATGTGATCAGACGGGTGCATGGGGTAGCTTTTCTCCATCTGGGATCGGGGCACGAATCGACTGAAAGCTCAGAGCTTGTGGTGTTTTCCTGGAACTGACAGAGGAAAGTGATCTTATGAGTGGCAGGGAAGGAGATTTCCCCTGGGGAGTCTGGAAACCTGAAACAGAATTTTCCCTTCCCTTAGGCTTTTGGATAGCCATGGTGGGCCTGGGTGTATATATTTGTGTGTGTGTGTGCTCATATGCTCGTGTGCAAAGCTGTGGTTCAAGAAAACATCAGGCATTCTTCTCACTGTAGGGACAGTAATTGATATCTTGCTAGAAGCTTCTGGCAGATTAGATTTTATAAGCCATGACACACAGAGGCCTTGACTCTAAATTACTCAAACCCCACTCTAATTATCCACATTTATTTGTACACAGAGATAGGCTGCCTATTTGGAAGTCCAAGAAAAGGGTCTCACATTGCTTGTGGTTGAGGGTAATGTTAGAAAAAGGAACAAAGTTGGCAGTAGAATTAATGAGGTAGGCTGATGTGAAATTCAAAGTGCAGAAAGAAGGAGCCAGAATGAAACTGGAGAACCAGAGAAGATGGGCAGAGGTCAGTGAGGAAAACTCTCCATGGACCTGAGACCTCAGAGCTGGCTGCTTGGCTTTCCCACCAACACGGTTGGGTAAGACCACTTCTGATAGAAGAAAACCCCTATATCCTAAAGATTGGGGAGGTCAGGCTTGTCCAGACACGTGGTTGTGCAGCTTGCCTCTTCCATGAAGAATTGAGGCTCGCCTAAAACAGAGACTATGCTTGACATTTTCTGAACAAAGAGTTAGCAAGTGTTTATTCCTGCAGAGGGCTTTTTGACCTCAGGTTCACAGAACTGTGTTGAACAGCATCCTCAGTGCACGGCCGATATTAAAATCGGTCCACATAGAAGCCTCTATCATTTGCTTTTTGACTGTTGCTGCTCTGTTCCCTCTCTTTATGTCTCTATCCTTCACTCTACAGGCTCCAGCTCTTGTGAGTTTCATATGTAGTCTCAATGAATTAGCTTTCTATTGCTGCCTTAACAAGTTACACAATCCTAGGGGTTTAAATAACACAAGCTTCTTGTATTTATTTTTAAATTAAGAACAGTTTATTTTATGTTGGCGTATAGTTGATTTGTCATGTTGTGTCAGTTTCAGGCATACGGCAAAGTGTTTCAGTTATACATGTACTTTTCCACCTTCTTTTTCAGATTCTTTTCCCATATAGAGTTCCCTATGCTATACAGTAGGTCCTTATTGATTTTCTATTTTATATATAGTAGGGCATATATGTTGATCCCAAACTCCTGATTTATTCCTTTCCACCTTCACCTTTCCCTTTTGGTAGCTTTAAGTTATCACAAACTTCTTATCTCAGTTTCTGTAGGTGAAAATCCAGCAGTCTCAGCTGGGTTCTCTGCTCAGGGTTTCATGTGGTTGAAATCAAGGTATTGGTTGGTCTTGGCTCTTACCCGGGGGCTCCAAGGTGAGGGGAGATCTGTTTCTTAGCTCATTTGGGTTGTTGAGTGCATAGGGTTCTTTGCTGGCTGTTGATGGGGTCATTCTCTGCCTCTAGAGACCATCTGTACTCCTTGGCTCATAGTCTCCTTGGTCTTCAGAGCTATCAGTGGTGTGTTGAATCCTCCTCGCGCTTAGAATTTTTCTATTGGAATCTCTCCAACTTCCTCTTCTGCTTTCCCTCCTGCTCTTAGGGGTCATTGACCCACCCTAACCATGCAGGATAATCTCCTTATTTTACAGTCAAATGCTTACTAACTACTTACACCCATAAAGTCCCTTTTGCCATGCAAATTAACATATTCAAAGATCTGGAGATAAAGGGGTAAAATTTTCCTGGAGGTCATAATTTTGCTTGGCATTGTGACCCAATTTTCATTTGCTTATTTACAAGCAAGAGCCTTAAAAGTGTGTTGTCTGTGTACACTAAAAAGATTACATAAGCAGTTTTGTGCTATAAATCTTACTTTTGTTTGCTTAAAATCATATTTTGAAATCTATCCTGCTTATTGTTTCTGACCAAGATGTACCATTCTGCTATGTACTTACATTAAGTATATTACATGTATCCATTTCCTTAGCCATGAATACCCACAAACAGAGCTGCAATGAATGTCTAATACGTCTGTACCTCACGGTAGACCTGTGTGAAGGTTCCTGTGGGGTACACATCTAGGAGTGGAATTGCTAGGTGATAGGATGAAGCATCCCTAACTCTACTATACATTTCTTTTTTAAAAAATTTTTTTAATTTATTTTTATTTTTATTTATCTTTTATTTTTTATTAGTTGGAAGCTAATTACTTCACAACATTTCAGTGGGTTTTGTCGTACATTGATATGAATCAGCCATAGAGTTACACACATTCCCCATCCAGATCCCCCCTCCCACCTCCCTCTCCACCCAATTCCTCTGGGTCTTCCCAGTGCACCAGGCCGGAGCACTTGTCTCATGCATCCCACCTGGGCTGGTGATCTGTTTCACCATAGATAATATACATGCTGTTCTTTCGAAACATCCCACCCTCACCTTCTCCCACAGAGTTCAAAAGTCTGTTCTGTACTTCTGTGTCTCTTTTTCTGTTTTGCATATAGGGTTATCATTACCATCTTTCTAAATTCCATATATATGTGTTAGTATGCTGTAATGTTCTTTATCTTTCTGGCTTACTTCACTCTGTATAATGGGCTCCAGTTTCATCCATCTCATTAGAACTGATTCAAATGAATTCTTTTTAACGGCTGAGTAATATTCCATGTTGTATATGTACCAGAGCTTCCTTATTCATTCATCTGCTGATGGGCATCTAGGTTGCTTCCATGTCCTGGCTATTATAAACAGTGCTGCGATGATTACATTCTAGAATGTCTGCACCAGCTTCATTTCCCAACAGCAGTGTGTAAATGTCCCGTTTCCCCACATCCTTGCCAGTGTTTGGTGTTCAGTCCTGGCTCTAACACTTTCTTGCTGTCACATGTGGTTGTTAGTGTTAATTGCTCAGTCGTGTCCGACTCTTTGCAACCCCATGGGCTATAGCCCTCCAGGCTCCTCTGTCCATGGGATTTCCCAGGGAAGAATACTGGAGTGAGTTGCCATTCCTTTCTCCAGGGGATCTTCCTGACCCAGAGATGATACACGGGTCTCTTGCATTGCAAGCAGATTCTTTCCCATCTGAGCCACCAGGGAAGCCCTAGCTATGGTTAAGAAATGCAAAATCTGTTTTCCTCAGTTTTCTCAACTGTAAAATAGACTGAAACTAGCATCTGATTCATTAGGTATTGTGAGGATTATGAGTTTTGATCAGAATAGGGCCTAGCACATAGTAGGTGCTTTAATAATTATTCTGTTATTTTCAAATATTTACAATATGATAGACATACAGTAGCTTTTTTTTTTTGGTTTCATTTTGCATTGTTTCATTAAGAGGGAAGTCAAGTATGACTTCCTGTATTTACCAGCTGTTCAGATTTTTCTTTCCTTTTTTTGTGATTTGTCTTTTGTGTCTTTAATGGATAATATTTCGTAGGGTTTTATGCTCTATGTTCATTTCTGCAGCATTAAATCCAGGTGCCCTAATATGTCTAACATTTAAGCATGTCTACATGCTGTAGCTGTGAGAATGAGTCTGCTCATGGAAGAGTGTAGCTGAGAAATAACAGTTCTTGTTACACATTGGTGGGTCCCGCAAGCATCCTTGTTACACACTGGTGGGTCCCGCAAGCATCCTTGATGGCCATGAAGTCATACCCCATCTAGGTCTAGTCTCGTCCATTCCCTGCCAATGGTTAGCTCTACTGCTTAGAGAATATCACTTGTCATCATGTCTGTGGACTTGGTTCTGGTCTGGTATGCTCTAGTCTGCCTCCTCAGGGAAGGCACGAGTCTATGGCTTCTCTGTCTATTAGTCTCTAAAAGGAAGTTCCAGAGAGGCGAGGGGCTGTCTCCCTATCATTCCATCTCAATCACCAGAAAAATGATGGAAGGCATGACTGAGCCACAGAAGTCTTTTTTGTATACAGCAAGGACCATTATAGATGGGCTAGTCCATCTGCAAATTGGCAAACAGAACTTTTTTATATATAGAGAAAGCAATGATTCATAACTTAAAAACAAAAAGGATTTGACTTAGTAAAGCATCTTAGGGGTTTAGAAATCAGTGAATTCAAACATCATTAAAATAATGAAACAGCCTCACATTTTAACTCAGTTGGATTTTTACTCTTCATTTCTTAGTTTTTAACCTTGTTGATTATAAAGGTGGTTGAAATATCATTTTGAAAGTTGCAAATGGTCTGTTATCTCAGCATGATTTTCAAAATACCCAAAGGACTGTATACTGTGCTATTGTTCAACCTTCTTTTTCTGTAAAGATCTTGAAGTTAATATTTATTGTTTAGGAAATCTTTAATTAAAAATGATCACATGGTCTAAGAGGGAACCTCCCTAGAGGCTGGGCCCTGCATGTGAGACAGGATGGTATTGGGGCAGGTAGCAGGATGTGGTCTTCTGGGATGGCAAGTCAGGTTTCACGGGCTGAAAGGCCAGAATAAAAACAACCTCTTGTGCCTGAGAGTGAAGACAGCCCTGCCAGACAAGTGAAGTCGCTCAGTTGTGTCCAACTCTTTGTGACCCCATGGACTGTAGCCTACCAGGCTCCTCTGTCCTTGGGATTTTTCTGGCAAGAATACTGAAGTGGGTTGCCATTTCCTTCTCCAGAGGATCTACCCGACCCAGGGATTGAACCTGGGTCTCCCTCATTGTAGGCAGACGCTTTACCATCTGAGCCAGCAGGGATGTAAATTGGTCTTTAAAGTCAGAGTTTTAGCTGCTTCTGGGTAATTGATAAACAGACTTCCTCCTCATTGAGTTTGGACAGCACAATACTCTGCTTGGACTTTGAATGGCCTTCATGAAATGACCTGGGACTTGAAGTTAAAAAACAAACAAACAGAGTTTTGGGGATTATTATTTTCTAAACCCATGATGTATAAAAAGAGTTTTCTTCCCAGACTACAGTCACTGGGGGAAAATATTGGCATCTATTGCTATATGGACACATCTATAAATATAGTAGTAGGTACTAACCAAGCACCACGGAGTGGTGGATTTTCTCCCATGTCTCCCCAAAATGCCACAGTGAATTGTGACAAGTTTGCAGTCAGCCCTTAAACAACTCAGGCTTGGACTGTGCACGTCTACTTATACATGGGAATTTTTCCACAGTATATACTCTAGTTCTACACACTCCGAGGTTGGTTCAATCCTTGGAATGGAGAACTGGGGTACGGGAGCTCGCTGGACTTATCCTCGGGTTAACCCTGGAATTGCTCAATTCTGGTCCATTTTAACCCGAACAAAGAGGAGAGCATCTGTCCGGGGTCTGCCCCAGGATCCCCCTGAAGACTTCCACCTGTAAGTAGCTCGCTGGGCCGACTAGTCCTCTCAGCTCTTTCACACATATCTGGAATCTATAGGCGTGGACCCTGTAATCAATGTAATGGATTTTTTAGTTCATTGGGGCAACAGCTAGAAACCAGAAGCCCTGCTCAGGAGTTCTCGATCACTTCTGTTCAGATGAGGTATTTGTCTCACTATTTTGTCTTGGGGAATTTCATTATGTCATCATTTTACTAGCATTTCCCAGAGATGTTCCTCTAACCGAATGTGCTAGAACATGGTAACAGGAAACTTCTGCCTTTATTTTCCATAATCCAATACTAGATACAAGAAATCCTAGAGTGAAATTACTGCTGTGCCATAGAAGTCTCCAGTTAAAAGGGCTGTGCGTGGGAGGGCTCAGTGCAACAAAGGGAGTGTCAATACATTATAAATGATAATAATAGCAGTTAACACTAAGAGTTACAGAAGTTTATGAACATTGTGCTAAATCCTTTAAATGCACTTTCTCACTTAATCCTCTCAATGACCCACTGTTGTTGTTGTTAAGTCACTAAGTTGTCTCTGACTCTTTGCAACTCCAAGGTCTGTAGCACACCAGGCTCCTCTGTCCATGGGATTTCTCAGGCAAGAATATTGGAGTGGGTTGCCATTTCTTTCTCCAAATTATCTTCCTGACTCAGAGATCAAACGCATGTCCCCTGCATTAGCAGTAGGATTCTTTACCACTGAGCCTGACCCTATGGAGGTAGATATTGTAACCATTACTTCTACTTTACAATGAAGAAATACAAATATGGAGGGGTCACTAAATGTGCCCATGTTAGTGACTAAGCGTGTTGGGGTTGAACCCAGTTTTGTGATTCCTGAGCCAAGCTATTAACCATCCAGAGATTAACTACTGTTTCAGCTGTGAGAATTTTGGTTTTGATCACTTACTACGTATAAAATGCTGTGAAGAATACAAGGAGGATAGCATGTGTTTATAGCAAAGGCTAAGAGAGTTTGGTTCAGACCAAACTCTGTATTTTTGTATACTGGTTCAGACCAAACCAGTATTTCTGGTTCAGACCAGAAATACTCAGACTTTCTTTGGCAGAAGAAAAATCCTTGCAGGCAGAAGTTGTCAGGGGAGTCTTTATGGAGCAGGTGGATCTGGAAAAATGGGGAAAAGGATTCAAGCCTGCCTTTTAGAGAAGAGGATGTGTTCTGGATAGTGAGGAAAACTAAATAACCCCTCCCTCCCAGATTGAATTGAAAACATAGAACAAAAATGAGAGAGTGATGTATAGAATATCTTCTGACCTGTGGCTACAATAATGTTATGAAGTCCTATGACTACTCTTGCTTTTGCAAAACAAACAAAAAACTATTATTATTATCAGCTATTCAAGGAGTCAGGGAAATATCTAAAATTGAAAGGCTTGCCCCAAAGACCTCATTCTAAAGCCTGTTATAATGAAGCTAGTCAGATATCAAGGTTATTACTTTTCAACATTTGGGAGGATTCCAAAATGGCAGTTGCTTTGACAGACCCATGATGTGTTCATGGAACTTTCTCTAGAAGAGATACCAACTTAGGCAGACCAACTTAGAAGCAAGGATAGAGGAGAACTTGGGTCACTGACAGAAGCATAGCGTCCCACTCCTGAATGAATACGTGTCATCATGGAAAGAGAGCTTTCCCTTTGATGGTGTGTCCTCTGTTCCATGGCTGGTCTTCCCCACTCTGAATTATTGGGTGATGAAATGTGCACTCCAGCAGAACACATTATTATTATTCAGGAGCAAGTGACTTGAAATTGAAATGCTCACACAGTTGTGAACTCCAACAGCGTTAAAAATAAATCCCTTTATCTGTTCTACATTCCTAGGTACTCTTTTCCATTGGAGCCCCCTTTAGAAGATGTGTGGACTGCACGTTGAACAAGATCGAATGTGACTCTGCAAAAATAGAATGCCTGGTCTCTCCTCTTTCCCTTTCCACTCGACAATGCAAGATAAATTCACTCCACGGGAACCTTTTGTGGGCTGTACTGCTCAAGCAATTTGCAGTTTGCTGGGGGAAAGGCAGCTCACGCTACATTTATCACCCCCTGCCGCCGGCTACAATTCAACCCACTTCGAACCTCTGAGCAGAGGTGGTGATGGGGGCTCTGGCATTAGAATTTCACATCATAATGGAAGTGCAGGGAAGCAAAAGACAAATGGATCAGGGCCATTCCAGGTCTTCACTAAGGAAGAGGTCAAGAGTACGACATGGGGTGATAGGACCAAAGATGAGCATTCACAGTATTGAAAAATACAGTTGCTTTTCTTGATTCTTTTATATATTTCCTTCTGGTAATCTAAGCTTGAATAGTGAGTTTCCTATTGTTATCCGAAGCATCAACTCATGTTGTGAGAGGTACTCTACAATAACTGCACAAAGCAACATGGCCAAAACTAGTAGATAATAAAAGGCATGACTTGCCTTCATTTCCTGTTTTACCCTGGGACTTGTTCTCACAAAAAAGAAGCAAACAAGAACAACAACATAAAATGAGTATAGTGGGTAGCTGGGTGGAGTTAATGTATTGGTCAAGACAGGCTAGATAATGCTATGAACAACCCCCAAATCTCCCCAAGCCAAAGTGTTACTTCTCATGAAAATCAGTGGAAGAGTCTGCTTCACAAGTTTACTCAGGGACCCAAGCTGATGGAACATGACATTGTTGCTATACTATCTCTAATTCGGGAAGAAGAAGAGTATGCTGAAGAGTCTTATCTGGCATTGAAATTCTGACTCTGGAGTGAAACGCATCCCTTCCACTCACAGTCCATTGGCCAGAACCAGTCACGTGACCTGCCTAACTGTAATGGGCCCAGAAAATATAACCCTCTTGTGCAGCTGGAAGGAGAGGGTGGTTGTTTATGGGTGAGAGCTGGGAGTCTCTAATACTGTTGTACTGTCTCTTCTATTAGTCGACTTCTCCTCTGGAGAAGGAAATGGCAAGGAATTGGCTTAGGTAATCTCCAGTATTCTTGCCTGGAGATTCCCATGGACAGAGGAGCCTGGAGGGCTACAGTCCATGGGGTTGCACAGAGTCAGACATGACTGAGCTACTGAGCATGCATTGGGTGGCTTAGTGAAGTAGGTCTGAATAGCATGGTAGTGGTTTTTGGTATTTAAATAAACTAGATACTTGCTGTTTCTTTTTGTTTCATGTACAGTGGCGTTCACAAATGTCATAGCAGTGGTAAGAAGATTTTGGTGGTAGAAAGACTCCAACAGCTCCCTAACTGAAGGGATGAGAAAACTAGAGAGGCTGAAAAAGTTATCCATGATTTCCCCATTGTTGGCAGAGACGGGGTGCTTTCCAGATCAGTCCTCTTTCCTCTATGCAAGCTGCCTTTCCGTTAGATCCCTTCCCTGGAGTCAAGGGAGAGCATGAGCTCAGAAGGTAATGTCGTGCAAGTCTGACCAACAATGAAAGTGAGTCCGTATGAGGATTAATATCACAGTGGACAGCATGTGATTTATTTTTAGTGTTAACACTCGAGGTACCCATTACTCTGTTTAGAATGGATGTGTTTTTACATTATTCATTCGTTTCTCTACCTGTTATTATTGCTAATATTTTTGACTTGTTAATCATAGTACTAACGACAAATGTTTTCCTTTGAATTCACCCGAAGGTTCATATTTGATCCTAGGGCCATGTGTTGATACTTGGCAGTGCTTCCCAACGATTTTATGCCATGGCACACATAGAAAATGTTAATTGTATAGTGGGGTAAAACCACTGAGGCTGCTCAACCCCTGAGGCAATTGCAGGTGAATTCCAGCTGCTTCAGAACCCAGCCTGGCCCCCTGATGAGCTGAGGATTGACCTTGGCACACCAGTACCCCAGTTACAAAGCACAGGTTGGGAAGCCCTGGCATTCAGAGAAGGGCAGTGAGCTAGATGTTACTTTCTTATTCAGACTGGTTGGTTTCGGGGTCAGAACTATGTCCCTATTTATCTGTGCTGACTTTGATACTTGCGTTGGTTAGAAGTGGTTATTAAGAGGAAAAAAAGGCACCTCGCCTTGACCCTTCTTGATCAGGAAAGGCTTCTTGGAAGGATTAGATTTTTCAGCAATGTCTAGGGAGTGAGTATGAATACCCATAGAAATCATAGATAAGCTGGTACCCCTGGAGTGCTCTTTGGAACCATTCTGGCGGGGTAATGAAGTCATTTTAAATAAGGGATATTTTCAGCATAAAATGTTTAACAGATCAAATGCGTCTAGGCTTCTGCAGGTTTCAGAGGAAACAGAATGGAAAGCACACTGATGAAACACTGCTAACAGGCAAATGTTCCTTTTTCCATGAGGTAAGCAGCTCACGGGGTTTCGTTTAGGTGAGAACTCTTTGGTGGTTGGTTTAGGTAATGAGCATCTGCTGGGAAGGCCTTGTGAGCATTATTTGTGTCAGCGTCTGTGCGAAAAATATCTCTTCCCTTTATGGTGTGGATTTGAAAGAAAAATGGCATCCCATTGGAGGAAAAGGATTTGATCACTGTCGGGCCCTATCTTTTTGGTCCTTTATAATTCTTTTCTATGTCACTGCTTGACATCTATCATTAGAATGCTGCCAGACAATTTCCTCCCTCTCTTTTTACTACATGGAGGTCTCTTTGTTAAAAACAAGGATGCTAATGTTGCTTTAACTGTTGAGTGCATGAGTGTGTGTGTGTGTGTGTGTGTGTGTGTTGAGTATAAACATACTTGTCTATAGGGCATGGATGGAAGGCTGGAATTTCATTGTAACATATTCACTGACTTTCTGCCCAGCAACCCAAATGCTGTGGAAGAGACAGAAGTAGGTCAGGATGGGAATTGTCCTATCTCAGCATATTACAAGGTGGGTGTGACAAGCGAGTGAGCTGTCAGTTCAGAGACAGAAGTAGGGAAAACCAGAGATGGGTAGGGTAACCATATAATTCATCATCCACACCATGACACTTATGAGAATGAAAGGGGGTGCTATTAATAATTACGCTGGGACAACATGTGTAAATTGGGACTGCCCCAGGCAATCTGAGATGAATACTAAGCCTGGGGATGGGCTAAGTGTCAAAATGCCAGGAGAGGAACAGCCACATAATAGAGCCTAGTCTTTCCATTGGAATGGAGTCAGGAGCATGGACAATTTCCCACATGCTGGAATAACATAATGAAAAACGCAAAAACTGAATGGGCAGGTGAGAGCACCATGGCACTTCATGGTTAACAAGAATAAGAATTATGCCTGGCGAGTGTAAGTCATGTGGACCCGGCATAGTCCAAGGAAGTAGTTTGTTTGCTCCTTTCGAAGGTCAGCAGCTGCCTGTCTTCCCTTATGGAAATTGTTTTTGTCCATCTAAAAGGTGGAGTTCTTACACCTGACATCTGTCAGGAACGGGCGTTTCACTTAGGTAGAAGCCTAAGTCATATCATGCGTAAGGTTGAAGGGCAAGAGTGCAGGGGATTTCTGGTAGAGGATTGTCAGTAGTTGATGGGGGCATTCCATTGGGGGGAAACCCCCTATATTTGCTTCTACTTTTTATTCTACACATAAGACTGTCATTGGATGCAAGAAACTAAAGCATAAATAAGACTGTCTCTACCTGGTAACTTTTCATTAAAAAAAAATTATACATTAGATGTAGAGAAGGAAATGGCAACCCACTCTGGTATTCTTGCCTGGGAAATCCCATGGACAGAGGCATCTGGCAGGCTACAGTCCATGGGGTTGCAAAGAGTCAGACACAACTTAGCGACTACACAATATGCATTAGGTGAGGAAGGGTATGTTCAGAATCCTAGGAGCAGTGAGCCTTTAGAGGAAAATACCTGACACTCAGCAGACCTCAGACCCCTTCTTTCCTTCCTTGCTTCCTTCTATCACTTACTTTTTCATTAATTACCTACTAATAGTTAGGCTCCATACTTGGAACAAGAGCTACAGATAAATGAATCATAGTTCCTACCTTGGAGGAGCACTCATTCTAGTAAGAATGAGTGTAATTCTAAGA
Source organism: Cervus canadensis (assembly GCF_019320065.1). NCBI lineage: Eukaryota > Metazoa > Chordata > Mammalia > Artiodactyla > Cervidae > Cervus > Cervus canadensis. The sequence continues at coordinate 5,717,077 of NC_057398.1, forward strand.
AATTAAACCTAAATAGTAAAGCACTAAGACAGGAAGGGATAATGTGTTAAGAAGGGCTCATGCTTAAGAAGTGTGATGGAGTATGACAGTTCTATAAGGTGCAGAAGGAATTTCCAGGCAGAAGCTGTGGGATGAAGAAAGGAAGTCAGATATTACAAGGACGTGGAGTGCTTGGGGAAGGGATAAACACTTACCTGTCCTAAAGGGCCCAGAGTAGAGAGGGAAAGAGTGAGTGGCAACAATTTAAACCTGATTGGGTTGGGCTCCTGGGCCCAGATGTTGAAGTACAGTGGCGGCAATGGAAGAGGAATTCTAGCGCTGAGAGGAGGAAGAAAAGACATGGGACATTGACAATCCAGCAGAAAAAGAGAAAACACATAGAAGAAACACAGAGACACAGTCTCTGATAGAGAGGAGCAAAATTCTCAAAAGAACTCTTACAAGATCTAATAGACACACAGTCTGACTTCCCTTAACTGCCTTTCTGGGTCTGGGAGCTGCGGCTGAGCCTCACGGGTCCGGGACCACCGGAACTCAGCACAGATGTTAGGGTGATGGCACTCAGAGCCGTCCCCTAAAGGGGCAAGTCCAGTCTACTTCTTGCCTCCAAGAAGCGTCGATGGGTAGACAAGAAAGAGTGGGGTTTTTTGTTTGTTTGTTTGGTTGGTTTTGGTTTTGAAGCTCTTCTTTTCAAAGCAAAGAAGGGGATGCAATGCAGGGGGAGGGGAAACTGGCTTCTGTGGTTGGAGGCTCTGCCAGGGGCCCAAGACCCACCCCTTGGCAGAGTCTGTGGCCAGCTCTTGAGCAGACAGTGAAGGAAAATGCTAGTGGGTTACTGCAGTGCCAAGCTACCTGCTGGCACAGTTTAGCCTGAACTAAGGTTGCTTTTGTGTCAGAAACAACATGAGTCTGGAGATCCGGGGCTGTATGTTTAATGAGGGACATTCGTATATACTGTGGTTCTGCTCGCTAATTGTCCCACCAGGCTGGCTCCCAGGCAATCCAGATAAAGAGAGGAACTTGGCTCCGAAGCCTAGCTCACTTGCATCAACATGGCAAAAAAATTCACAAAACCTGATAATCAAGCAAACACACAGATACAGGGTGTATTTCTTATTTATTCATTTTGCAATTCTGCTTCTTCTGGGAAAGTGGAGGTTTCCTGTCCAATAGCTCACGACTGTGCTGAAAGGCACAAGGAATATCAACCAGATGCTTCATGCACTGTCTTGGCCAGGAGGGGCTGAGAGTACAAGCAAGAGGGTAGGGGGTGTGGAACCAGAACATTTACCATAGAAACCTATCAGTCAAGAATGGGGATCCTGTTGGCCACAGTTGTATGACTCTCCCACCCAGAATTCTTGCACCCATCTTTAATTATGCTGCTGTATGAGGTAGGGACAAATGTCCCCGTCATTTAGTCAATAAACATTTATCAAATAATGATCATGTGCCGCGGACTGCACCAAGTTATCTGGATAGAGTAGCAAGGACAATGGTCAGGGTCCACCTAAGGATTTACAGTCTAATGTGGGATATGAGCTATGAATGAATGAACAAACCATAATTACACATAGAGCTATAATACCTGACACTTCTATATGGAGCTTACCATCCCACTTCGAAGTCCATACGTGTGTACACATACCTACACATGCAATCTTCATTTCTGCTTCTCGACAGCTGGTCTCCTGTCTCTCTTCCTCTCTTTGTCTTAGCCCAAGTCTGCCCAGATTCTAAGACCCTGACCTAAAGCAAGGAATACTTATGCCATCTCACCCCATCTTAAAGAATTTAGCATTGAGCCAATTTCCCTGTTACTTTGGCTGAAGATATGGAGACCTGCACTAAATCTGGCCCTTCATTTTCCTCTTCTATGCGCCCCCTAATCCATGGCACTCTTGCTTTGAGAATAGATGCTTGCCTTTATCATGTGCCCAATTACACTTCTGTGAAGCATATTTGAAAACAATAATCTCTTTGACTTTATTCAAGCTTTTCTCTAGCCTTTCTTTTAATCTTACTGAGATTTTTTTTTTTTAATCATAGATGGGAAGCCTATTCTTGAATGGCTGTCCTGTGACTAAAAGACTGTTTTCTACTGCAGATGGCCAGATGGGGCTACTAGCTATCACTTACCTAGAGCTCCTTTTCCAACATCCATCTACTTGCTGGGATCTGAGGCTACTTATTCACATCATCTCCTCCCGCACTTCTCATTTGCTTGAATGGACCGCAATGAATAAGAGTGTTTGAATGTGGCTAGAAATGGATCTCAGGGAAGATGGTTTGGGGCTGGCCATGGGCAAGTCCACAAATATAGCATCACAATGTTAGAAAGACAAGTACTGTGATGATGAGCATAGACCCTGGTGCCACACAGATCTAGGTGTGAATCATGCATACCTCACTTAAGAGCTATGCAGACTTGACTGAGTAACTTCTCTGCCCTTCAAATTATCTTTCCATACAATAGGCCAAATTTTACAGTTTCAAAAATTTCAGATTTAGTACTTATCGAGTAGTTTTGAGTTCTAAAAGATAACACAATTAAAGACTCCTGCTTCTGGACAAGATGGAGTGATACAGATTGAATTTAGGTTCTGTCTGAAGCCACCAAAGGAAAAACAGACAAAATGAAGCAATGGTTTTAAGACCTTGAACACTCATCTGGTCTTAAAAACAGAATACAATCAAATTATTTTTTTAAAATTAATTTAACTGTGTATGATAACAAAGCCCAGGGATATGTCTAGGAATAAGAAAATACACAGCAACCAACAAAGAAAAGTTCACAGTGCTTAGAATTCAATAAAAAGATTACTAGCATGCAAAGACACAGGGAGGAATGACCTATGGTGAGGAAAACAACTGGACATGACCACGAACTGGTGTATCTGATTGACTTGGCAAGGGTATTGGTGGCTTGCATGTGCTCAGTCACTTAGCTCTGTCTGACTGTGACCCCATGGGCTGTAGCCCGCCAGGCTCCCCCGTCCCTGGGGAGTCTCAAGGCAGGAAGACTGGCACGGTTTGCCATTTCCTTTTCCAGGGGACCTTTCTGACCCAGGGATCAAACTCATGTCTCTTGCTTTACCACTGAACCACCTGGTAAGCCCCTAAAAAGTTAAGTAGAAACATAGAAATTATACAAAGGACCCCTAATAAACTTCTAGATATAAAAATCACCATGTCTTATATGAAAAAATATACCAGATGGGGTTAATTGCAGATTAGTCATAGGGAAAGAAAAGATTTTTAAATATGAAGATATAGCAATAGAAACTAACTAGAAAAAAACACATATAAAAAAGAGTGGAATGAGCTATGGGGCAACCTCAAGAAGCCTGATGTATATGTGGTTGAAGTCCCTGAAGAAAGAGGGGGAGGTCAGAAAACATATTTGTATACATAATGAACATTTTTTCCCCTAAACTTGCTAAAAACTATAAAGTCACAGATCTGAGACATAAAATCAGCAAGGACAAACAGACTTGAACTGGTCTGATTTACATTTACAGAACAACTCCATCAGATAACAGCAGAATATTTACTTTTGAGTGTACATAGATCAGTATCAAGTTTTCCTTGGAGATGGAAGCCTGACCCAAAGGCTGGTCCTGGGGCTGGGCCTACTTTCCATGATGTAGATGGTTAAGACTGTTCTGGGCCATTAAACAAGTCTCAACAAATTTAAAAGGATTCAAGCCCTACAAAAAATGGAATTAATTTAGAAATCAGTAACAGAAAAATATCTAGAAAATCTCTAGAGATTTAGAAGCTATGTCATGTATTTCTTTTTAAAAAATTTTATGTTACATTGGAGTATGGTTGATTAACATTGTCGTGTTAGTTTCAGGTGTACGGGAAAGTGACTCAGTTATACATGCATATGTTTCTATTCTTTTCCAATTTTTTTCCCACTTAGTTTGTTACAGAGTATTGAACAGAGGTCCCTGTGTTATACAGTAGGTCCTTGTTGATGATTTACATTTAAACAGAGCAGTGTATACATGTCAACACCAAACTTCCAATCTACACATAATCCTTGTTGATGATTTATATTTAAACATAGCAGTGTATACATGTCAACACCAGACTTCCAATCTACACATAATATACTACATAATGTACTTCTAGATAATTCATTAGTCAAAGGAGAAATCAGAAGTATTTTGAACTGAATGAAATGAAAACCCAGTATATTAGAATTTGTGGGATGCTCTATAGCTGTATCTAGGAGAAAATTATTGCACTAAACATCTGTATTAGGAAAAAATAGTCTTAAGTCACATGATCTCACCTTCCATATAAAAAAAAATTGGGAAGGAAGTACAATTAAAACTAAAGTAAAAAGAAAGAAAATAAAGATCAAAGCAGAAATCCCTAAAATATAAAACAGTATGGCTAGAGGTTTCTCAATTTTCTTCATCTCTTAGAACCAGTCACATGGTCAGGAAACAAGGAAAGGCCACAAATTACCAATGTCAGAAATGAAAGGTAACATCACTGCAGTCTATAGACATTAAAATGATAATGAGGGAATATTGTGAACAGTTTTATTCCTATAAATTTGACATCTAAGATGAAATTGACAAATTCCTTGAAAAGAACAAACTACTGATGCTCATTCAAGAAGAAACAGATAACCTGAATAGCTATATATCAAATAAGGATATTGAATTTGTAGTTAAACATCTTCCTGCAAAGAAAACTGCAGGCTTAGATGGCTTCACTAGTGAATTCTTCAAAACACTTAAGGAAAAATAATACCAATTCTACATAAACTGCCCCAGAAAATTGAAGAGGAGAAAATACTTCTTAACACATTCTTTGAGACTGCCTTGACACCAAAGCTAGACAAAGACATGACAGGTTAGAAGAACCAAAAGCCAAAAAAAGCTGCAGACTAATACATTTCTGGTTACAGGTGCAATAATTCAAAATAAACTTTTATCAAATCCAGTCCAGCAAGGTATTTAAAAAAGAAGAATATATCTTGAGCTAGCTGATTTATCCTAGGAAGTATATCTTCATATTATCAAACCAATAAAGAAAAGCTATGTGATCATCTCAATAAATGCAGAAAATAAAGTGACAAAATATAATATTTATTACTGAATAATCACTCAACAAGCTAGGAATTGAAGGGAACTTTTTCAATCTAATAAAGTCCATCTACAAAAAACCTATAGCCAACATTATACATAATAGTGAAAGACTAAATGCTTTACCACCAAACCAAAAACAAGATAAATATGTCTATTTTCTTCACTTTTATCCAACATTGAAGATTTGACTAGTATAATGAGGTTAAGAAAAGTACAAATCATGCAGGTAGTATAAGAGGAAATAAACTGTCTTTACTTACAGATGATGCAAATAGATACTTATCTATTTAGGATAGTTTTTTTTCTTTTCCAATCTCTGCCAGATATTCTGGGCTCAATAGTTCTTTATTGTGGGGGGCTTTCCTATGTGTTGTACAATGTTTAGCAGCAATCCTGGCATCTAACCATTAGTTGCCAGTATCATTGTCTGTATCCCTTTATCCCAAGGTATGACAACCAAATATGTCTCTGGACATTAACACATCACCCCCAGGGGCTCAACTACTACTGGCTGAGAATCACTGATAAAGAAAATCTGATGAAATCTATAAAAATCTACTAGAACTAGTAAGTGCGTTTAGCAAGATTGTAGAATATGAGATCAATACATAAAAATTAGCAATAGCTTTATATACTAACAATGAATACAAGGAAATTAAGTTACAGTACTATTTATAATTGCATCAAAAATATGAAATTGATAGTGACACATCTGACAAAAGGTAGGAGAAGCTTCTACAATAATACTACAAAATATTGTTGCAAGAAGTTAAAGGCCTAAATAGATGGAGAGACATAATTTATTATGGTTGAAAGACTTAGTATTATTAAGATGTCAATTTACTTAAACTGATTTATAGATTTAGCACCGTGCTGTGTGCTTAGTCATTCAGTCGTGTCCGACTCTTTGCAACCCCATGGACTGCAGCCTGCCAGGCTCTTCTGTCCATGGGGATTCTCCAGGCAAGAAGACTTGAGTGGGTTGCCATATCCTCCTCCAGGGGATCTTTTCCGAACCCAGGGATCAAACCCAGGTCTCCCGCATTGCAGGTGGATTCTTTGCTCTCTGAACCACCAGGGAAGCCAATCCCAATCAAAATCTCAGCAGATTTTTTTTCCCTTTGGTAGAGGTTGATAAGTTGATTCTAAAATTCACTGGAAGTATAGAGCCTCTGGAAGAGCCAAACAACTTTAAAAAAGAACAAGTTTGTAGGAGTAATATCACATGCTTGCAAGGTTAAGAAAGCTGTAGAAAGCAAGATGGTGGAATTGGTATAAACTTAGATGGTACGAAAATACAAGCCTGTAAAGACCCATATATACCTATACAAATGATCTGATAACGGTGTGAGGGTAATTCAGTGAAGAAGGCATAGTCCTTTCAACAGATGGTGCTGAACAGTTGAATATATTTTAAAAAGGAGAAGCTTTAATCCATACATTGCACAATATAAAAAAAGTTGACTCAAATGCATCATAGGTTTAAATATAAAATCTAAACTATATAATTTCTAAAAGAAAATATAGTATGAAATATCTGTGATCTTGGATTAGGCACAGTTTTCAGAGATAATATCTCAAAAAGAAAATCTATAAAAGAACATATTGACCAAACTGACTTCATGAAAATTAAAGCTGCTTTGAAAAAGATATTGTTAAGGGAATGAAAAGACAAATCAAATTAGAATACATATAACTGATAAAGGATTTTACATATATATATATATATATATACACACACATATGTCTACAATATGCATAGAGCCCTTAAATCTCAATAATACATCTGTGTCTTAGTGGGAGAAGGTGAGGGTGGCATGATTTGAGGGAACAGCATTGAAACATTGTACATTTTTACTGTATGTGAAACAGGTGACCAGTGCAAGCCCGGTGCCTGAAGCAGGGCACCAAAGCCAGTGCTCTGGGACAACCCAGAGGGATAGGGTGGGGAGGGAGGTGGGAGGGGGGTTCAGGATGGGGCGGACGCATGTATACTTGTGGCTGATTCATGTTGATGTATGGCAAAAACCATCACAATATTGTAAAGCAATTATCTTCCAATTAAAATTAATTAATCAATAAAAAATCTCAATAATAAGACATCAACAAGATTAAAACCCTTGTTCTCCAAAATATACCATTATAAAAGTGAAGACAACCTATGAAATGGAAGGAAAATTTTGCTATGTAAATACGTATATATTTGATAAAGACTTGGATTTAGAACATATAAAAACACTAACAACTCAATAGTTAAAAAAAATAACTCAATTAAAAATAAGTAAATTATTTTATAGACATCATTCCAAAAAAATACACAAATGGGCAATAAGTACATGGAAAGATGCTCAACATCATTAGCCATCAGAGACATGCAAAGCGAAGCCACAATGAGTTGTCACTCAATACCTACTGAGATGGCTATAATAAAAGACAGATAATTATGTGTCTCTGCAGATGTGGAAACATCAGAATCCTTACACTTTGCTGGTTGAAATGTAAAATGGTACACATCTTTGGAAAATGGTCTGTCAGTTTCTAAAAATGAAACATTAAGCATAGGATTACTATATGGCCTAGCAATGTCTTCCTAGGTGCCTATACCAGAAAAGCAAAACATAAATGTATTGGTAAAATTCAGTCTTCCCTTCTATATCTCCTTTTACACAGAACACTTCACTGCTGACACTTTTGGTCACCAAATATGTATGTATTTTTTCCCCAAGTCAAGAAATTCTTCATGACACCAGCTGGATGTTCTATAATCCAACTCAGTTCTGACTTCATTTACCTGGAAATTGATTGAACTCCAGAGGTTAAGAGCTCAGCAGCACACAGTCACCCCCTTCAGGTGCTAATTGCAAGAAGCAGATCCCCAAGTTCAGTTCAGTTCAGTTCAGTTCAGTCGCTCAGTCATGTCTGACTCTTTGCGACCCCATGAATCGCAGCATGCCAGGCCTCCCTGTCCATCACCAACTCCCGGAGTTTACTCAAACTCATGCCCATCAAGTCGGTGATACCATCCAGCCATCTCATCCTCTGTCGTCCCCTTCTCCTCCTGCCCCCAATCCCTCCCAGCATCAGGGTCTTTTCCAATGAGTCAACTCTTCGCATGAGGTGGCCAAAGTATTGGAGTTTCAGCTTCAGCATCAGTCCTTCCAATGAACACCCAGGACTTGTCTCCTTCAGGAGACTGGTTGGATCTCCTTGCAGTCCCAGGGACTCTCAAGAGTCTTCTCCAACACCACAGTTCAAAAGCATCAATTCTTCGGCTCTCAGCTTTCTTCACAGTCCAACTCTCACATTCATACATGACCACTGGAAAAACCATAGCCTTGACTAGACAGACCTTTGTTGGCAAAGTAATGTCTCTGCTTTTTAATGTGCTATCTAGGCTGGTCATAACTTTCCTTCCAAGGAGTAAACGTCTTTTAATTTCATGGCTGCAGTGACCATCTGCAGTGATTTTGGAGCCCCCAAAATAAAGTCTGACACTGTTTCTACTGTCTCCCCATCTGTTTGCCATGAAGTGATGGGACCAGATGCCACGATCATAGTTTTCTGAATGTTAAGCTTTAAGCCAACTTTTTCACTCTCCTCTTTCACTTTCATCAAGAGGCTTTTCAGTTCCTCTTCACTCTCTGCGCTAAGGGTGGTGTCATCTGCATATCTGAGGTTTTTTATATTTCTCCTTGAAATCTTGATTCCAGCTTGTGCTTCTTCCAGCCCAGGGTTTCTCATGATGTACTCTGCATATAAGTTAAATAAGCAGGGTGACAACATACAGCCTTGACATAGCCCTTTTCCTATTTGGAACCAGTCTGTTGTTCCATGTCCAGTTGTAACTGTTGCTTCCTGACCTGCATACAGATTTCTCAAGAGGCAGGTCAGGTGGTCTGGTATTCCCATCTCTTTCAGAATTTTCCACAGTTTATTGTGATCCCCAAGTTACTTGTTTACAATTTGAAAGTTCCCAAGACCTCCTCTCTCTCAAAATCTGAGTAGTTTGCTAGAGTGGCTCACAGAACCCAGGGAATACTGGTTTACCAGTTTATTAAAGGATATATGTGAGTAGCCAGCTGAAGAGATACATAGAATGAGGCCTGGGAGGGTCCCAAATGTAGGAGCTTCAATCCTCAGAGAGTTGGAGGGTCACCCGCCTGGTTTGTGGATGTGTCCGCCACCTGAAAGCTCATCATACGCCCTGGTACTGGGGTTTTATACAGGCATGACCAATTACTAGTTTCATTTCTAGCCCCTCTTCACTTTGGAGAAGCTGGGGGCAAGGAGGCTGAAAATCCCAAGCTAACCATGGCTTGGTCTTCTGGAGACCAGCCCCCATCCAGGAGCCCACCCAGAGTTGTCTCATGAGAACAAAAGATGTTCCTAATATTCTTTTCACTTAGGAAATTACAAAGGTTTTGGGAGCTCTGTGACAGGGACCAGGGGCAGAGACCATTATATGTGTACACATATATTTAATTTGTAATTTTTCTATTATCTCAATAATCCATGCAAAAAGTTGTACACTGATATTCATAGCAGCATTATATACGTAATAGCTAAAAAAATGAAAACCTAAATGTCTATCAATTGATAAATGGAGAAATAAAATGTGGTATAGCCATATGGTAATATCCAATAGAATATTCTTTAGCAGTAAAAAGAAATAAAATACTGATACATGCTACAAAGTGAATTGAACCATTATGCTACATGAAAGAAACCAGTCAGAAAAGGCACTTATTATGGTTTAATTTATAGGAAGTGTTCAGAATAGGAAAAGCTATAGAGACAGAAAGTAGATTTGTGGTTTGGAAGGGGAGGAAAAGAAATGGGAGTTAGTGGGGTGACTGCTAATAGGTATGAAGTTGCTTTTTAAGGTGATGAAAATGATTATAGTATGATTTTAAAATCTGTGAATATATTAAAAAACAATTGTACACGTTAAGTGGGTGATTTGTTTGGTATGTAAACTATATTTCAACAAAGTTGTCGTTTAAAAAGGAGTAAAAGTTGAAAAAGTGGGGTTGACTATCATAAAAGAGTCAGGACTTTGTAGATTTTACCTTGATTGTGATGACAGTTACCTGGAATGTATACATTTTTCAAACCTCACTGAGATGTGTGTCAATTAACCCTCAATCAAATTGATCTGCACAACCTCAATAATAAGGACAAGCAAACCAGTTTTGAAAAATGGGCAAAATATTTGAAACAACACTCACAAAAGAAGATATACAAATGGCAAATAAGCATATGAAAATATATTCAACATCATCAGTCATTATGAAAATGCAAGTTGAAATAACAATATTATCCCACTACCTATGAGAATAGCTAAAATTAAAATGATTGACTAAATGTTGGCGAGAATGTATCAGAACTCAAACTCTCAGACACTGCTGGTGCTAAGGTAACATGGTGTGAAGATTTTGTAAAATGCTTGACAGTTACTTAAACATTCCACATACAGCTGCCACACCATCTAGCTGTTCCACCACTAGGTATTTACCCAACAGAAATGAAAACACAAGTCTGTACAGAGACTTGTACAGAAATATTCATAGCAGTTTTATTTGTAATTGTGCAAAACTGGAAATAATCCAAATGCCCATCAACAGGTGAATGGATAAGCCAATTGTGGCATGGGCCAGAGAAAACGTCACATTTACCAGTATAATAGAATGAACTATTGAATACTTATTGAATGATTCCATTAAAAAAAATTGGAAAATGCTAACAATTTTATAGCAACAGAAATCAAGTCAGTTGTTGCCTGGGAGGAGGGTGGGGAGGGGCAGGATGGAGGGAGAAAAGATACCTTGGGGTATGATGGGTATGGTATGCTCGTGGTCTTGATTATGGAGATAATTTTTTTTTATATATACATATATATATGCCATGTATATACACATATATATACATGCCAAGCCTTATTAAATTGTGTATTATGTGCAGTTTATCACATGTCAGTTATACCTTAGTAAACCTGTAAAAACAAAGAGACTCCATTTAAAGAGTAAAGAGTCTGTTTCCTCTAATTGCACGCTGACTCCACGTGCTGAAATGGTAGGCGGGAGGAACTTCCGGCTTGGCCTAGACAGGCCCCTGGAATCCAGCTCTCTTCTCAGGGCGGCCCAGGCTCCTCCCCAAAGTCAGGTTTTAGAGTATGCAGGGCAGCCGTGTATCTCTACGCTCTCCACGAGGGCCGGCTCCAGCCCACAGTGCTCTTCTGCTCACACTAGGACTTCCCGGTGTGTTGGCTTTAATAATTATTTCTTTATTATTCATTTTGTTGTCAATTTTTTATGACCAGCAACACAAGCAAAATCATTTAACTCAAATTAATTCTCCTGATATTTTTTTTTTCAAAAGTGAGTATATATAAGATACCTGGCAAAGGGGTGTGTGTGTAAAAAAGCCGATGTCTAAAAAGACCTCATCGATTAGAAAAGTTTGAGGGCTAATGCAGGAGCTCTAGTGACTTACTGAGACGTGGAGTGGGATTGGCATATGTGGGACCTGCAGATAAAGTGACACAGGGTTTACTGAGATCCGATTCTTCCGCTTAGAAGTTTTGTGAGCTCATCCTGAGACCCCAGAGTCCCTCTTTCTTCCACGGTCAGGAAGTGTGGGGATCCAGTCAGCGAAAGAAGGCAAAAGTGTTTTCTTGCTTATTGGCTTGCTAGTCATCTGTGCCTAGAGCAATGGAAACTTGGGGGTTACCAGATGACACAGGGAGGTATTTTCTAGCTTTACCTTTATTTCTCCCTACCACTTCCAGAGATGTGCTAGCTGAGCTTGTGGATCTGATTTACGGAGGGGCTCTAAAGGCAACTTTCAGCTGTGTGTCCGTATGCAGCTCTGTATGGGCCACCCGACAGGCATTCAGATTGAGGGGGAAGCATATGCATCTCAGAAGGAAGCAGATGCTCCACAACCAGCAGTAATTTAGAAGGAAAAGCAAAGGTGGAAAAGGACAGACCCCCTGTCTGACCTCAGAAAGGTTTGTACCACTGCTGTCTCCTTCCTGAGGCCCCTGAGAGCTTTATGTGTCTTGAGCCATTACACCAAAGGCTACAGGCAATTCTGAAAGAAGTACACTCCAGAAGACTGAGTAACGGGAGTATAGACACTACCATCCTCAGCCGTTGCCATAGAAGGGATGTTATTGTTAGGGGATGATGCAGAAGAGACCTTCTGAGAAGTGACCAACTTGTACCTGAGAATTGAACGCAGTGTGGCGAAGGGTGAAGATCAAGGCCTTTGGAGTTTGAGAACAACAAAGACCACTCAGAGTGAGAATCAGCTCTACCACTTCCTGATCTTGGAAATGTTATTTGCTTACTCACAGCATCGTTCTATCATCTGGAAAATAAGGATATTAATAATAATAATGCCTGTCTTCTCAGGATCGTTTTAAGGACTAAGTGGAATGATATAGGAAGTGATGAACTGGGCAGTTCACACTTATGCTAAAAGATACATTTTAGGTGTTTTTAAATACAAGAGGCATGGCATTTGGTTGAAAAAGGACTCTTTAGCTGCCAAAGATGTTTTTTGGATCCGAGACTGATGGTCAAGTCAGCTGCTAAATGACCAAAGCAATGGCCATACCTACAATGAATGGGACCATCTTCTCAGATTTAAACCACGGCCCAATGGCAGCACATCAGTGAAGGCTATTTCTCCTTCCTACTTCATCTTAGTTAAAATGAAATGTTTGCAGGCTTGGAAAAAAGGGCTTGACCTCAGGTTAAAAAAAAATATATATATATATATCTCAACTTCCAGGTATACGAAATGACTTGTGTTCACCAGCGTTAAATGAACACTGAGATCTCTGGGTCCCATGGTTTGTTTAATCGGAAGTTGGTGAGGGGCATTAAGTAAATGTCACGGGAACACCATGCTGTTCTTGTCGGGCGGTAGAACACTTTTATTTCAGGGCCAGAGAAAACGTCTCTTTAGAGGATTCGGATGCTCCCATTAGTATGTCATGCCCCTCTGCACACAGGCAGACAAGGGTTATTTTTAAATTATTCTCTTCCCACTCAAAGAATCACGAAGAGATTCCATCCCCTAAAATCTCTACCTGGGTGAAAAAGAGGAAATCTCTCTGGTATCTCGTAAGCTGACCTCTTCTCCAGCTTCCCCCTAAGTTTCTGACAAGCCACCCTTGTCCCTTTGCCTGTGGTTGCCGTTCGCTGCCTGTGACCTGCCAGCCTCGCCCGCCGTCTCTTGTCCTCTCCCTTGTCTGTCGGATGCAGTGGGGTCACTTTCACCACCGCTGGCAGTGCTCTTACCTGCCCCTGCCTGCTGGGTTCCCCCTTTTGGACATAATTTTCTCGTTGAAGGGCTTCCCTTGTGGCTCAGCTGGTAAAGAATCCGCCTGCAATGCAGGAGACCTGGGTTCGGTCCCTGGGTTGGGAAGATCCCCTGGAGAAGGGAACGACTACCCACTCCAGTAATCTGGCCTGGAGAATTCCATGGACTGTATAGTCCATGGGGTCGCAAAGAGTCGGACATGACTGAACGACTTTCACTTTCACTCACTTCTCATTGAAAATCCAGAGGCATAGAACCCATGGAAATGGTTAGGGAGCAGGGAAGGAGCTTTGCAGGCCTCTCTGTGTGATAATGCTCATATTCATATTCACGTTCAGTTTGTGTTAACTAATGCAGAAACCGTAAAGTGTCTAGGTTAGTACCTGGCCTATACTAGGCATTGCACACATGCTTGCTATCACCATTATTATAACACAAAAACAGAACCATGGCACATGCATCACAATTTATGAAAGTCATTTCATGGGCCATGCTGTTTCATGTTCCAGTGTTTCTCAAGTACACCAGGTTTTTTCTTAAGAGATAGAGAAACACTCCATTGGACTATTGGGGTGGCATAGATGGGGTTGTGAGAGAAATGTCAGTTCTTCCATCCTTTCTAGATGCAGTGCTTCTGAAAGCATCTTCAGAAACACTCCTAGCCTAGTGCCCAGCACACAGGAAGTACCTAATATATATATGTAACATATATTTCTAATTTTTCCTCTGTATAAAAGAACTGTACTTAGAAATCTGGACCCAGGCCCCGTTAAACAGCCCTGCCCTGGAGCCCAGGGAAGCCCCATTCACAGCCGCACCGGGCTTCTTATCTTTAGGCTCCTGCTCCCGGAGGAAGTGAGCTTGTACACATGCTCAGTTGCTTGAGTCGTGTCTCTTTGCGACCCTATAGACTGTAGCCCCCAGGCTCCTCTGTTCTTGGGATTTCCCAGGCAAGAATACTGGAGTGGGTTGCCATTTCCTTCTCCAGGGACCAAACCTACATCTCCTCCATTGCAGGCAGATTCTTTACCGCTGAGCTACCTAGGAAGACAAAGTGAGCTTGGTTGCCCCCAAATCAGCAAAGGACTATGCCTTTCTCCTCTAACTCCTTATCCTGTCCCAATCTAGGTGGTAATTGTTTCTCTCCCTCAGCTGGCTTTCTCTCTGCTTGACAAGCAGTTCTTGTTAATACCCTCTTGTTTTATAGATAATGATCATGATAACAACAATCTTTCTCTCTTGTACAGTGCTTTCTAGTTTTCAGATCATTTCCTCTGCCTTGTCTTATTTTTCCCCTCAATCAACCAGATGAGTAAGCAGGAGAGTGCCACCTGTCCTTCCCATTTTACAGACCAGGATATGACATTCACACACATTCCTGCTGTTGTAAGGTCACACAGCTAGGAGCTGGCAGAACCAGAACTAGAGTTCAAGGCCTTACCTTTGGACCCTTGGTGTTTTCGCTGTTGCAAATGATTTCTTGTGAATGAGTGACAGGTCTGGAAGCACAGAGCTGGAAATGAGCAAGCCCTAAGGTTGCAAAGAATCCACCTGCTAATGTAGGAGACAAGGGTTCGATCCCTAGGTCAGGAAGATCCCCTGGAGTAGGAAAGGACAACCCAGTATTCTTTTTTCTTTTTTTTTAATCCATGTGTCTAGGGCATGAACCAGGCATGGGCACAGAGGAAAAGCCAAGCTGGTACAAGCAAGGAGCTGTTTTGTCCCTCACTGACATGAGACAGGCGTCATCAACCAGGTGCCACTCTACCCAGGTCAGGGACAACAACCCAATATGCTTGCCTGGAAAATTCTGTGGACAGGGGAGCCTGGCAGACTATAGTCCATGGGGTTGCAAAAGCGTTGGACTGAGCCCACACACTACACACATACGGTGATGAACAACAGCGGGGGCTACTGTGGCCAAGAGAAAACCAGCACTGTCAGGCTTAAGACAGATCCAAAAAATGACAGTTTCAATAGCCAAGAAGTATAGCAAACATTGCTGGTAGCAACTTAATTTGTTGAATGAATACAGGAATGAATAACATCAAAAAAGAAGTGCATTCTCTAAAGATGTGTGCGCATCCTTATGATCAATTCAGTCATCTCAGCTAGGGGAAGCATAACCTCTTAGATTCTCAAAGAGCACTTTTGACCCTCAAAGGACATTGGACAGTGCCTGGATGCATTTTTAATCATCATGACTGGGAAGGGAGTGCTACTGGCCTCCAGGTAGTAAAGACAGTCAATGCCGTTAAACATCCTACTGGGCACAGGCTAACCCCGACCCCACCCCCCCCAAAAAAAAAACATCTAGCCCAAATGTCAGTAGTGCCAAGGTTGAGAAACTCTGCCCTAGAGGAATAAACATTTCCACACTTGCCCTACTTTCAGGATAGAGACAATCTTGGCATTAACCTTTTTTATGGGTCTGTAAGTATGACTACTGGGTAATGGGAGTTCTTAAGGGAACTAGAAGAGCTTCAAGAATTGTATTTGATTTTAAAACCAAACACTGGCTCAGCCCAATATTTTTTCCTCTCTACAAATTTAATACACTCTCCTTTGTGGATAATAAAGGAGTGGGGAAATAAGAGTCAAGTGGTATTCTACAGGGATGTGCTTCCACGAGTTGGCAAAGTAAGATCTGAAATATTGATAATTAATCTATACAGACCTTGAGAATGGAGAGCTCTGTTGAGAGCTGGAAAGGTCAAGAAAGAATTGACTGAAACAAAACAAAACAATGTGAAAGGATAAGAGCTCCACGAAGGTCAGGGCCGGAGGAAGGCTTAGAGATGATATCACTGCTCCTTTTCTACATGGGGAAACTGGAGTCCCATCAGTGTGCCCTGACAATGGCACAGTGAGATCCAAACTCAAGCTTCGGAGTGGTTGCGGTGACGCAATGTCCCTAAGGATTCTGCAGCGTCATCGCAGTCAGCACAGGGACAGTTCTGATGCAGTATTTCTCTGTTTACTAGCGCATCGTCAGCTCTGACAGGGAGAGAGCTGAGAAATGCTATCCTGTGAAACTGGGCCCTTTAATACAAGGTTGACAAAATGATACTAATACTCCTAATGAAAATGTGCACATCACCTTTACCCTTTCTGGTTTATTTACATACGCTCTTTCCCACCTTCTCAATTCTCTGTACGTGCAGCCTTCTTGCCTTTCCTTTTTCCAATCATCCTTTGGATAGTGACCCATCCCCCCTTCTATAGATCTTTCCTGGCACACCCTCTCTTCATATGCACGAGCACACATGTGTGCCATACACACACACACGCACACGCACCATATAAAATAAATCCCTCCCTACTGCATATTAATTCTACGCTTTATGCATCTTTCTGCAGTACAATAACCTGTGTCATGTTGGATTTTGTGAAAACCAATAAACAACACCCCCTTTATTCCCCAACTGAATTCAGAATCAATTGAGAAATAAGACACAGTTGTCAAACAGATGGATATAAAAATATAAACTTTATTGGTAAATTTTACTAGAGAACATGGCTTAGATCTGCAGCCAAGTGTGCCTCCCTAATAATTTCCTCCAGAGTGAAACGCACAGATCCAGTCCCAGGAGAAGCAGAAGTGTGCCGTGGTGGGTGAGCAAGATGATGGAAAAAAAGAGGCCCCACACTTTCTCTTCCTGTAGTTCGGTCATTTTTTCCTTTCTTGGGGACCAAATATTTC
The DNA here is from genome assembly GCF_019320065.1 of Cervus canadensis. Classification (NCBI taxonomy): domain Eukaryota; kingdom Metazoa; phylum Chordata; class Mammalia; order Artiodactyla; family Cervidae; genus Cervus; species Cervus canadensis. The sequence continues at coordinate 5,734,222 of NC_057398.1, forward strand.
AGAATTGACATCAAAATATACAGTCTGTCTCCTCTCTTAGATTGTGGGCAACTTGGGGGCAGGGATACCATATGGTCTATCTTTGTTTATTCAATCCCAAGTTTAGCGTCTGGCACTTAGCAGGTCTGCTAAATGAATGATGTTAGACATACTTCATGTCTTTTTCTTCTGCCTCATTTCATTCCTTTCAAACAGAAATTGATGCTGCCGGTCCTCTCCCAGCCAGCCAGGCTCCATCCCACCCCACACATTACAGCAACCAATTTTACAAAGCCCCTGCGGAGTCATGTCACTTCCCCTTCTACCGAGGAGGGAAATGAAGCTCAGAGCTCTTTAGTAATCTGAGTATCAATCAAGTCAGCCAGCAAGCAAGTGGTAAAGCCAGCTTCAGTATGTGCCTCCTCAGCCCTCATGTGCCATGGGCTTCTCCTTGCTAGCTCAGACCTCACCTCTTTCTGCATCCTCTCACAAATTCTTTGCCAATCCTGACTAAGGCAGAAATTTGAATTGACTTAATTTTTAATATGGACTTCCCTGGTGGCTCAGTGGTAAAGAATCCACCTGCCAGTGCAGGAGACATGGGTTTGATCCCTGGGTTGGTAAGATCCCCTGGAGGAGGAAATGGCAACTCACCCCAGTAATCTGGCCTAGGAAACCCCATGGACAGAGGACCTGGATGGGCTATGGTCCATAGAGTTGCAAAAGAGTCAGACACAGTTTAGTGACTAAAGAGAGACAGTTTTTAATATAGTGAGATTGTAGGCTTCAGACTTAGTGGGGTTCAGTGGCCCAGTTACCACTAGAATCCCACCAGCTAAAATAAAAATGGGTATCACTAGGCAGAGAGATCGCTAAGCTCTGTGCGGTTCCTCAGCCAGAGGCCATCTTTCCATCAGCCAACACTTCTCTTTCAAAGTTACCACCTACCCAAGCTCACCTTCAGGACACAGAGTCTATCTCGAATTCATTCCTTCTAGACAAACATCTCAAGGACATACTCCGAAGTGCCGACCACGTGTCTGGCTTCACCCGTAATCTTGGCTCCTGTGTTCTGCCTACCCTTCCAGGATCTCATTGCCCACTCATGGCAAACCCGCACACTCACCATGACCATAGACTATCTCAGGCTTTCCCAGATGTCACCTCAGAGCTAGCCTCTGCTCTGCGGTGTCCTCAAGCTGATACCTGTCCGTCCCTGTGGGCAGGGCTCAGGTGAGATCCCAGCCCACTCTATTCTCTTTCTTCCATCATCTCCTCACACCAAAGGCAAAGCACCAGGTCTTGGAACTAGGACCTATCATTTGTGGAGCAGGTTGGGGATGAGTAGATTGTATTAATTGTCCTCATTTTTAAAATGAAGACACCGAGATCTCAGGAGGCTTAGAAGCCCACCCCAGGTCACACAGGCATGATGATCTGAAGGAAATCAGGGCTGCAGAAATGTTGATCTTTGTATTCCTGAATGCGTAATTCTGTCTCTTCACTACACAGCCAGACTCACTCTCTCGGCCTCTATGAGCCCGTTCCTGCCTCTTCAATCAGAAGGATGTAAAATGAGAGGAAAGAGAGAATCAAGAGAAGGCAAAAATCGTTCACAATTCAACATAGCTCTAATCTGATGTGACAAGGCCAAGTCCATCTCTTCCTGGTGCCAATTACTTAAAGGGCATTGATGCCATGGCACCATCAAAGTAACAGCCAAGACGAATTGTAGGACCTCGTGGATCAATGTGTTCAGTGTTGTTCAACTCGTTCAATGAAATAAAGTGGTAGATGATTAACCTTACCAATGTCAATGTGTTGTTGCCATCAAATTCAGCTAAATGAATGTCCACGGCCCTCATTATAGAGTGCACTCTGAGGTAACTAATGTATTAATACCTTATTGGCAGATTATAAAGGGAGAGAATCTCCAGGGCAGGGCAACGAGTCTGAACAGAAGCTAAGATTATTTGATATTCTTAGAGTGGGGAACAGTGACAGATACAAATGCAGAAATGTGGACTGGGTCAGTAATTGAGAGGGAGATAGAAGGGGGAAAAAAAAAAGCAATGCCCAGAGCTAGTGAATGACTGCCTCCTTGATCGGTGGGGTCTGGAGTACACAGACATTGATGGTGGACTTCAGAAGAAAACCGCAACTTGCCCATTTTATTTTCTTTTGGGATAGCTGTCTAATTTGGGAGGGGTTAACTCATCCTTTTAACCTTAACCCAGCTGAGGATTTTAAAGAAATGCGAGAGTGCCTACAAGGAAAGCAGTGAGTGGGCGCAGTGTGCAGTAGAAAGATAGCTTAGGAAGAATTTGATTTCCTCCTCTTGCCACCCGGCCCCACTGTCTGGGGATGCTGAGAACCCCTTGAGGAGCCTTGGCTCCCCAGCCAAGGCTGGCTTCTAGGCGTGGAGGCAAAGGGCAACGGATTGCAATTCAAGAGACCGGAGTGCTGCTTCCAGTTCCACTGCCCTGGGCAAGAATTCTGCATGCCCATTCCGATCTCTGGATCTCAGTTTCCTTATTTGTGGAACAAGGAGCTTGGGGGACTGCAAACAGACTTTTTCAGGGTCTCAGACACCTGTAGGGTGAATTAGGGGATCCCGAGGGAAAACACTAGTGGGCGGGGTAGCAGGAATCTGCTTCTTTACCCGCTTCTGTCTATCCACAGCAGCTCGACATGCATACATGGTATATCAGTCTTCTGCATAATATTTCATGGGAAAAATAGACCCCATTGCCAAACAAGACAAAGTGAACAAGCAAACAAGCAAATCTGAAACAAAAACCCTGGACCGTGTAATCCCCAATATTTAATAATTTTTAACACTAAAATGTACTCGCTGAAAAGTGATAAATGCAGTCCATTATCTAGTCTTTGTAGCTACCAAATGCCATTCAGACAGATTTTTTTTCCTCCACCCTAACAAATGCTCTGATTATCCTGGCACCATGTGGAAATAACTTCGTTACGTCTTTACCATCAGTACATGCATTAATGCCTCATGGGCTGGTGATAAGCTTCCAGAGGAGAGCAAGAGCATTTGAAAGCATGCCAAGCCCAATGGGTGGAAAGGGGAGGAGTCCTCTAAGGGAAGAGGGTAATGGTAGATAGGAGCCAGAGAGGCTGATGCAGAGAGCAGACACTGGGTCACCCATGTGATGGCAATGCTTATTTTACAGCCAAAGAGGACTGCGATTGTCCAGTAATTTCTGAGAACTATCTGCTCAGCTACTCCAAGTTCTGCATTACTGGCTGAAGCTGGGGAAAATTTTGGCCTTCCTAATGTGTACTAAGTGTCTCATCTATCATAAGCTTCTGCTGGGGTGACTGATTTTTGCTCTTACTCATTCTCCACACTGTCTGCAAATGTTTCCCAGAACCCAAAGGAACTCTTTTCTGTTTATAAAAGCTTACATTTTCATTTCCTGAGCCTTGATCTGCCAAAGGTCCTCCCGTTGGGCCAACATTTTCTGTAGCTACTCTGGAGTCCTTTCCTTGGTTACCTGTCCCCATTTGGAGATTTCCAAGTCAGTCCCTACAAGAGATGCTTGTACTGAAATCACACAAATGAATGTCATGGACTAGTCAGAACTCTATTTTTTTTCATGTGTGTTCTTAGAAAGTGATGACTGTCTCTTGAGTTAGGAATGCTTATTTTAAAGAACGTTGTTCATCTATATTACCATATGTGAATAGATAACCAGTGGGAACTTGCTATATGACGCAGGGAGCTCAAATCTGGTGCTCTGTGACTACCTAGAGGGGTGGGATTGGGTGGGAGGTGAGAAGTGGGTTTAAGATGGAGAGGACATATGTATACCTATGGCTGATTCATGTTGATGTTTGGCAGAAACTAACACAACATTCTAATCTTAATCCTCCAAATTAAAAATAAATGATTTTAGAAAATTTTAAAAAGAATGCCTTTTCTCATCTAACTGTGTACTCATTGGTGGCAAAAGTCATTATCATTTATTTGTTTTATTTTAGTTATTATCACTATTATCGGGTTGGCCAAAAAGTTCATTTGGTTTTTTCTGCAACGGTGTGGTAAAACCCAAATGAACTTTTTGGCCAGCCCATCATCATCTCAATCAGTGTCTCCCAATAATGATGGGTGGTATGTATTCCTTGGGTTACTTGAAAAAAAATACCTATTCTGAAGCCCCTCCCCTAGAGTTTAAGTCAGTAGATATAGAAGGGTTGTCCAGGAATCTGTAATTAAAAAAAAAAATGATTGTGATCCTCATGATCACAGAAGACTAGGAAACACTGAGCTATAGAATCGAGTGCCCAGCCCAGTGCCTGGAACCAACAGCTCTCAGCAAACGCTTGCAACGAATAAAGGCACTCCAGGATCCAGGCCTAATGACCCAAGCCTAGCCCAATGAGGAAGAGAGGGGTGCATGAGAAAAGCCCATGCAATGCTCTGTGTTTCCAGAGAGTCCAGCCCAGAGGGACTGTGTGTATGTCATAGACTCTCAACACCCTAGCCTCCACCTACATTGCCAGACATGTAGCCCGTATCTGCAATAATAGTCCGTGTACTCAACAGGCAGACATTCAGACCGCGTACCTCTCCCCAAAATTGTCCCCTTCAGAGCAGCAAGCTGCAGATCCCAAGGGGACATCCAGGCTGCTGTCCATTCTGGGCTGCTTTCCGGGGTCCCTGCGGCCTCCCGCCCTCTATCTGTTTTGCAATACAAGTGAAGTCCCTTTCTGTCGCCCCTTGGCTCATCGTGGGCTTCTCTCTGACGACCATCTCTGCTCCACGAAGGAGCAAGGCTGTCCGAGCCTGTGCTGGGCTTGTCTGCCAGGAACACCTCTTGGCAGAGACTTCCATTCACTTTCTTATGTGTCTACTTGTCCCAGATTGTTGACCAGTCATCTGGCCTGAGCTCTTCTGCAGATGTGTCCCCTTGACCTTGTCATGGCTTCCCAAATCTGGAAGATTCTGCATTATTTGGTGATAACTCTTTGAGCACTCTGCACAAGGCTGGTGGCTGAGGGTGCAACAGGGAACAACATGCAACCTCTTTATCTTAGAATCACAGGAGATGTAAAAGGTCAGAAGTCCAACCCTGGCTACCCTCTGAAAAAATGCTATCTTAAGATTAAACACAGATGACTGTGTGGGCTCGCAGAAAGGGCCTTGACCCTGAATGCTTCAGCAGGGAAGGTCTCCTGGAGGAGGTACTCCTTGATCCGCATCTGAAGGAGTCAGTTGTCCAAGGACGAAAGCCAAGCCTGATGGGCATGCTAGGAGGAAGAAGCAACATGTACAGAAACAAATGTTTTGGTACTTAGATTCCCTGCATTATTTAAATATCCTGGCCTTAGACTCAGTTCCATTTAGGAAAAGAGTTCTAGGATCAGGAGTCAGGAAGTTGTATTTTAATTATTTTTCTTTTTTTGTTGTTAGTTGTATGATCTTGAAAGAGTCAATGCTTTTCTTAAAGTCTCTATTGTCTTCTCTGTAAGGGATTTGGAGAGATTTATAATCCCTTCTAGTTTATTCTACTCTGAATCTTCCTGTATTACATGTGCTGTTACTTAGCATAATAAATTGTTCTACTTACCAGGTAATATTTGCATGTGTGTGTATTTGTGGGTGCACACAGGCATTCATGTATATTTGGGCTCATAAGACCCATCTAAGTATAGCTGCCTTTATTGTGGAATTAAATTGTATGTTAGGGAGAAGGCACACTTTTTTTTTCCCCCCTAGACTATCATACATTATACAACACACACACACATACACACACATACACAATCTCTTTGGAGTAGACCGCCCAAAAGGGGTGGGGGTGGGGTGGAGAATGGGTGAAGGGGAGCAGAACATGGGGCTGTCACAGCCTGTGGCTTAAAAATGGCTTGAGCTGCAATTAAAAAAGGCAGAGGTCAAAGGTTATTCCCTGGCATTTTGCTTGGGGTGGATAATTTTAGAGGGTGATGTGTCTCAGCTTGTTGAGATATTCTGAGAGACTTGCAACAGCTTAAGTCCGGCCAGCCTAAAATAAAAATCAGAAAGGCCAACACATTCAGATACCAGAAAGAAGCAGCACATTGGTTGACGTTAAATGGAGAAAAAACTCAGCTTGATTGACGCTGCTCCTGGATCCTTATTTCTTGATTAATAGTAGAGATTGGATAATTTTAAAATTATTAATTATTTCCAGAGTGCATACACGATATCAGCTAGTCTTAGGCAGTCCTGTCACTGGGAAGGTTAAATACTCTCTGTACTTGATAATTACCTAATCACCATTACTCTTTTACATTCATTCTGCCCCAGAATTCATTATGACTGGGTTGGGTTATTAAAGCTTGCATGGAAAGAAATATAGCACCCTGTTGTTTGCACAAGATTTATCAGCAAATAAAATGCCCTACTCTACCAGGCTACTCCAGAAGAGTCCGGAATAGATTCTCCTGCCAGTTTGTTAAATTTGCTCTCAGATTCACCTTTGTGTGTCCACTAGCACGAACTGCATAAGGAAATGCAAATGAGCCCTTACCTGGGGAAATCTGAGGCCAGCAGGGAAATAACCTGCAGGAGAGGAAGGTGACGGCAATTAAAGTAGGGATTGCCTCACTCCAGAATGTCCGAGGCACTTTGGAGAAAGGGCTGTTTCCCCCAAACCCTCTACCTGGTTGGTTGCTAGCAGGTCTCCCCAGCGATCACATCCATTAGCTTTGTCTTTTTGACAAAACCGTTAGTTGAATCAATGTCAGCGCAGCGAGTGAGGCCAGAAACCCCTCTCACAACCTTGGCCGAAGCAGGAATTCATGGGAGCTGCAAAGGGTTACGAATAAAATGCAGTCACAAAGGTAAGCTTGGCTTTTACAAAAGCTGCCCTTGGCTGAGATTACGATGAATGATAACCCCTAGTGCGGGTAAGGCAGTGGGGGGTGAGGGGAGCTCATACACAGCTAAGGGCTGTGTAAATTGATATAAGCTTTCTGGAGGGCGGTTTGGCAAACTGTACTAACAACCTTAATAAGGTGCATATCTTTGACTGCATTTTCCTACCTTTGGGAATCCATAAAGATGTATCTCTAAAATATTAAAATATTAATCAGAAGACTACATGTTGAGCCATAAGGAATTGATTAGGTTAAGTATACTTTTTAAAAATAATATTAGACTTAAAAAAATCAAGCTATAAACTATTTATTGATAGTGGAAATGCCCCTTATCTAGCTTTAAATTTTTTTAAAAAAGGAGGCTACGAAAATGTAAGGTATAATACTTTTTCATTTAAAAAAGCATCTATAAGTATGCACTACAAAAGGATGGAAAGGTACAAGGCCTGATTGTTAACAGTAACTACAGGTGGTGCATACTGGGTGTTTCTGTTTCTCTGAGTGTTTTTTTAATAGGCGTATAGTTGCTTTACACGGTTGTGTTAGCTTCTGCTGAACAGCCAGGCGAGTCAGTTATACATACACATACACACACGCTTTTCTAGAGGCCCTTCCCCTTTAGGTCACATGTGCATGGACTAGCATCCTCTGTGCTGCACAGAGGTTCTCATTAGTTACCTAGTTCACACACACCAGGGTATATATGCCAATCCCAGTCTCCCAAAACATCCTGCCCCCCTCTCTCCCCTTGTAAGTGTGTTTTCTGCATCTGTGACTCTATTTCTACTGCATCTTCCTAGGTTCCGCATATAAGTGGTATTATAGTATATTTTTCTTGCTCATTCTGACTTACTTCACTCAGTGAAATAGGCTCTAGGTGCATCCATCTTATTAGAACTGATTCAAATGTGTTTCTTTTCATGGCTGAGTTATATTCCATTGTGTATATGTAAAGCAATCATCCTCCAATTAAAAATAAAACAAAATAAAGTATTATACTCATCTTGGACCATGGACAGACACGCTTTAGAGAAAATGCCAATAATCTGGAAAATAAAAGATAACTGAACTTGAAAACTTAAGTCTTTGAGCAACTTTATTAGCTAATTCTGGAAATACCTGCTTATGGATTTCTTAACATGTTGGATAACAAAAAACTATTTTCAGTGGACTTTTTGATTTTACTTAAAGCCCAAAGCAAAGTATCCTGGGCTTCCCTGGTGACTCAGATGTTAAAGCATCTCCCTGCAATGTACGATAGCTGGCTTCAATCCCTGGGTCAGGAAGATCCCCTGGAGAAGGGAATGGAAACCCACTCCAGTATTCTTGCCTGGAGAATTCCTTGGACAGAGAACCCTGGCATGTCCATGGGGTCACAGAGTCAGACACAGCTGAGCAACTAACACTTTCACTTGCAAAGCATGTTAGTCATCCTTTGCCTCTCTAATTACTTCTGGGTCACATAAAGAAGGTAGTTAGCTATGACCAACATGTTTTAAAATGTTTCATGATAGAGTGTTAAAAAGCTACCAGGGGTCAAAACACACTCTAGAGCTGCAGTAAATAAAAGGTGTGGTATGGGTGCATAATAGGAAAAATAAAATCCAGATACAGACTGATATATATATGGGAATTTGGAGCAAAAGGGATCTTATAGTATAATGATTAAAAGTGCACCCTGTGGAATTATACTGCCTGGCTTTAAATTCTGGCCCCAGACAATTATTAGCTATGGAAATACAGGAAAGTTACTTAGCTTTAGTCATTTTCTAAGTTTTAGTCACTTCAGCTATAAAACATGAATAGCAATGTCTATGACATAGTGTTGGCATGAGAGTTAAATGGCATAACATATGTAAGGATCTTAGTATATCATAGAAAAATTCTAAATTTTTATGGTGCTTGGTACATGATAAAAGACATGCTGGCACCACTTACGCACCATTTCAGAATCTTCTTCATCCACATTTTATTCCAGTCCGATGCCATCCTGTAAGTAGCCACAAGCCATATGTGGCTCTGTATATTTAAATTTAAATTGATTGAAGTTAACCAAATATTAACAGTTCAGTTCCTGAGTTGCATAAGCCACATTTTAACAGTCCAGAGTCATATAAGGATTAGAGACTCCCACACTGGACTGTACAGATATAGACAATTTCTCTCATTGTGGAAAGCACTATGAGATGGTACTGTTCAAGGGTTTTCTGTAAAAACTGGCTGCGTGCATTGTAAGTTGACCAGCCTCATGCAGGTGAGATCAGACAGCTCTTGTCTTTGGTCCTTACCACTTGTCTGTTCCTTTTTGCTGGGGAGCATCATGCAGAATGTAGATAAGAATGTGTTTTGCACACATATAGGCCCAACCTGGAATTACAGGGGATATTCATGGGGCCTCTCTTGACCAATGGTGAATTGGAGTCAAGGGATACATTCTTCTCCCTTACATTTGCAGTGTATTTAGTAAAAATTCCCAGAATATTCAGTAAAGTTATTTTTATTTTATTTTTTTTTCAAATAAAATTTTGTTTATTTTTAATTCATTTTCTTCTTGTTTCATAAATATGTAATTGACCTACAGCACTCTATGAGTTTGCAAAAGGAAATGGCAGCCTACTCCATTATTCTTGCCTGGAGAATCCCATGGATGGAGGAGCCTGGCAGGGCAGGCTACCGTAATCCATGGGGTTGCAAAGAGTCAGATAGGACTGAGTGACTTCACTTTCACTTTTATAAGTTTAGGTTTTTTTTTTTTTAATAAGTTAAGTATAAGTTTAAGGTGTATCATCCACCCACTTTTTAATACTTTGTTACAACAACCCTAGGAAACAAATGTATCCATGATCTATCACTGAGCAGAATATGGAGTCACAGAGTCATAAGCATAACATACATACATTTACTTTATCCATAAAACTTTGTTGTATTTATTCTCAAGTGCTTACATGTACCTACAGAGCTTCTGAAAGAATATTCACAAGGCTGTTCAACAAGACTACCTCTGAGCAGGGAACTTGTTGGGTTAGGCTATTATGGGCATGTCTTGCTTTTTTTGCTATTTTCTATTTTCCTACAAACTGACTATTTCATTTTTTACCCCATTACTTTTGTAAAGATATATCCCCTCCCAAAATTCAACTTCCTTGTGCAACCCAGGGCCTTTTTCTTCTGGAAGTGGAGAAAAGAAATATAAGCTAGAGGAGGAGAAGAAGGAACCTAACAAAGGGCATGAAAAATCGGGGCTTTGAGGCCTGCCCACCCAGGCCTCTGAACTAATTCCTAGTTGGTGAAATGTGCCATATCTCTACAAATGCCCCGATTTTGTTCCTTTTTAATATCCCATTGAATACATGTTGCACATCTTCTTTACCCACTCCTCTGCTGACGAACATTTAGGTTGCTTCCATGTCCTGGCTATTGTGAATCGTACTGGAGGGACCTAGAGAGTGCCATACGGAGTGAAAGTTAAGTCAGAAAGAGAAAAGCAAATGTCATATATTAACACAGACATGTGTAATCTAGAAAAATGGTGTAGGTGATCCTATCTGCAAAGCAGAAGTCGTGACACAGATGGAGAGAACAGCTGTATAGACACCAAGGGGGAAGCGGGGGCATGACTAGGGAGGTTGAGATGGACACATCTGATCCCACGTGTAAAGTACACAGATTTGGTTCTATGTGTAAAGTACAGTGTTGATTCTCTGCATAAAGTAGACCATGGATGAGAACCTCCTGCATAGCCCAGGGAACTCTACTTAATGCTCTGTGGTGACGTGGACGGGAAGAAGTCCAGGAGGGACGGGGGATAGGTGTGTACGGGGCTGGTTCACTTTGCTGTAATAGTGGAGACAGACACAACGTCGTAAAACAACTATACCCCAATAAAACTGATTAAGAAAAATAAAATGTGCCATCGACAGAACTCTTAATGCCTTGGAGCTGCCAAAAGCAGGAATCGCATCTCCGCGTGAGGGGAGGGGCATGGGCCCCTTTTCCACTGGGCCTGGGAGCCCCCTTCCTTACACGCTTCCCCTGGCATCTTCCATCCACCCTGCCACTCTGCACCAAGCTGGGAGGATGCAGCATGGGTGTCATTCTGAGCCCTGGTTTGAAGTGTGTCCCAGGCTTATTTCTGAAAATCTGGTCATCACAGCAGAGCCAGTGCTGGAGATGGTGGGCATAGATGACCTGAAATCCTGCCTCATCCCACCTCCTCTCCCTCAGCTCTGAAGGGGCCTCTTGGGGGTCAGGACGGTCTGGAGCTGGAGCTGGTGGGGGGTGGAGAGGAGAAGGGCAGGGAGAGGCGTGGGGGTTTCTGACGACAGAGGGGTGGGGGCACAGTTAGCGACACCAGAGAAGCGAATCTGCGCCGTTGAGGAAAGCCGCTCTCAGGCCTCTGAGCAACTCCGTCTTGGCCCCTTTCTCCTCTTCCTGCACCGTGCCTCTGCATCTCTTGCTTCACAGCACTTAGCACCTTCTTATTTCCTTTTCTCCTCCTTTCACACCAGGACAGGGTTTGATCTCTCCCAGAGAGTGAGATAATCGCCGATCGTCATTAGACAAGTAACCTCTTCCCTTTTGCAGCAGTAAAATCTGGAATTAAACTTCAGATGCTGGAGGGACAAAGCCCTCAAGGGGTGAAGGAGGATTTTCAGAGCTTTAAAAGCCTTCCCAGGAGTCTCTGACATAAAATATCTAGCTCTCATTTGATGAGAATGAGGAAAAAAATAGGTGATACATATATAAATATCCATATACTACAGTCCTTTCCACAACCTGCTGAGGTAAACTATTCCCCATTTTATGGAGGAGAGACTGAGTCAAAAACATTAAGTAATTTGTCAACGTGTGATAGAAGCGGGGTTCTCACCCGGGATGACTGGCTGTGGGTTTCAGTGCTTATCAACCTATTATACTCTTTCTCATAAGTGTGTCTGGAGCACTGATCTCCGGAAATCATCAGTGAACCTTGTGAACAAGGGACTTCAGTAGAGCCAAGGGATAGGATGTGAATCAGAGAGACACTTGGGATAGACAGAATATAAGCGGTTCCCTGGCAGGAGCACCCCATGGCAGAGGTCTCATTAGACTGTAGAATATGCCATCGTAATGCAGTAGAGACACAATGTGCTTGAGGGGAAGTGGAATCCCGACAACAGGTGGAATTGAATTAGGTCTCCGGGGACTAGGAACAACCATTCTCTCTTTTGACCCAGTTCCATGCTGAACGTGACATTTAGGAAACCATTGCTTGACCCTACAGAATCTGCATACAAGCCTTCCTTCTGTGTTCCCTCTCCACTCTCCCAGCTCATTCTCAAGTTCACACTTCATAGGCTGGACAGGACAATGCCTGTGACCTTCATCCCTGTTTCTAGGACTTTATTGCCCTTGAGGATTCAGCCCACGGTCTCTGGTTATCATAGAATTCCAGGATTTTAAATGGTGGATGGAAAAACCACATCCACTGTGGAGTTTTGCAAGTTAAATATTTTTACAATTTCCAACCCAATGGCAGGGAGATCAAACAGCACAGTTGCGAAAGAAAGCTGAAAAAGGCCATTTGATTCTAGAAGCTGCTGGCTGGTATTAAAATATTCCATTTCCTCTGTCCTTTCCCCACCTTGCTCTCTTCTGGAATAAGAGCCTTTGACTCTCCCAGCAGCCTGAAAGAAGTTTATGGATGAGACTGATATTTAAGACTCTGGCAAAGTATGACCTTCGGCTTCCCAGTGAGCGTCAAGGACAAACGGCAGTGCTTGGGACTTGAGACTTTAATTCCCACCAATTGCTTCCCTCTAGTCTATTATGCATGAGAAATGCAACCGGCTCAGCCCTGGTAATCCAGGGGCGCCTTTGAATCACAGACCCATAGAGTGTCAGAGCTGGCCTTGGAGATCACTGAGTGAGTCCAACCTCCTCATTTTCTAGATGAAGAACCTTGCTTCAGGTGCGTGCGCCTCTCAAGTTGGACTCTGCTCTGGCTCGCCGTTCCCAGAGACACAGAGCAGTCAGCGAGGTTATGAGTTTCTCAGGCCAGTTAACGTTGCTAACGAGCAGGCAATGAGGGAGCAGGACAGAGTCATCAGGCAAGGGCAGAAACCACGGACCTGGGTTTCAAAGAGGCTGAATGTAGACCAATTCCTTGCTACTGTGAAACTGAAAGAAAGGATGACGTATGAGCCAGAACCTTGAGAAGGTTCTTTACAGAGGCAGAAAGGAGGATCTTTTTCTTTGTCCCATTTACCTCTTTACCTCTTTCTTGTTTGGCAGAGGAATTCTGAAGTTTTCCACATTCCTTCCAACCTAATGAGGAGGCTACTGTCTCTCTACTCTCTGATGTTCCCCGAGCATGATCCCAACAGCAAATCATTTTGTGCTTTGCAGTGTCAGGCAGCATTCTGAGGGCTTTGCATGTGTTCATTCACTGAATGCTCACAAAACTCCCAGGAGGCGGGTGTGGATATAAGCCTCATTTTATAGATGAGGAAACAGAAGCAAAGAGAGATGAAGTAACTCATCCTGGGGCACACAGCGATACCATTAAAGTCTTGAGGCAGGAGAAATGCTTTGGCAAGAGGGGCTTTCAATCTGGGGTAAACTTCTTGAGGCAGTGGTGAGTTAAGCTTGACCAGGGGTCTCAATGAAGCAGAATACCCTTGTTGTAAACATGCATACTCCAGGTGAGAGATGTATTGTAGAAGAAATGCAGACTTTAGAGCCTGGATAGGTTGCTTGGGATTCTAACTCTTGCTAGCTATATGACCTTGGGTAAGATACGTGATGTCTTCAAGCTTCCATGTTTACATCTGTCAAACAGATGTAACACGGTTTTGAGGCTTATAAGGGTGATAAGAATATATACCTTGCAGAGTTGTTATTAAGGTAAAAGTTATCACGTAGGGTTTGATGTTGGTGGGCATTAAAAAAAAATGGTAACACCTGTTAAGCAGCCACCTCCTTTCCTCTTGCCTCTTGTTTCCAGGTAGATGTGTTTCCATTTCTATAATCTTCCTGAGTTCTCTCTTAATCATTTACTCAGTAACTGAAGCACAAAAAAGTAAGTAACTTTCCCAAGGTCACCCAATTAGTAAGTGGGGAGCTATGATTTAAACCCAGACAGTCTGGCTTCAGAGCTCACATGCTTTGATGCTTCACCATACCAACTCCTCAGAAGACTAAGTACACATTGATATCAAGTGTCTTCTCTCTCCCTGGCAGGAAAAAGGTTGAAACCACCAGCATTTTGGAAAAGGCAGCATGGGGAAGCAGACTCAGAGCTGATGACTCAAACCACTCATTCTCCAGTCTTATTTTATATCCCCATTTCTTGTTAACCCGAGGAGTGGGGATCTTGGGAGGTGGTGGCCACTCAACCCAGTTCACCCAGGAATCTTTGATAACATCCATTTTTCTTATGTGACTATCAAGGTCCTTCTTACACCCTCAGAAGTACCTGAGTTTGGAGATACATTCGATGGTTGTTCTATGCAGAAGGCATACGAAACACTTAGGCAAGTGAGAGGAGCAGATCATAGACAAGACTATTGGCATCTTCTCTAAGGCAGAGGAAAAAAAAATTGGCCATATTCTTTTTTTGAGGGCTGCGTTAGTTGGCGCCCCGAGAAACTAAGACCACAAGACTTCTTGGAATGTAGGCTTCTTGAGTTTTGCCTTGGCAGGACTATCTTTGTTCTGGCTCTTGAATGAGTCCCACTCATGCATTCCCAGGGCCATCAGAACCCTAAATGACAGCTTAACAGCAGGCAATGAAATTGCCTCATGCCTCTTTCAACATGGTCAGGAGCAGCCCTCGGGCAACCTGTTGCCAAGGACAAGGACAGGAAACCTAAAGCAAAGGATGACCTGCACAGCCTAAACCCTGGAGTTAAATTTACCGGCATAATTGCCAGATGTAATTTCCCTGCACCTCTTTCTGCTAAGTGCTCTCAAAGAGCAAAGCACTTAGTAAATTATAAGGAGGAACCAGCACAAAAGTGCTTACAAATAAGAATTATGGAAAATCAGAAGCCAAATGCTCACAACAGCATTTTTTTTTTTATTTAATCAGAAACAGAGTCAGAACCATACAGGAGGGGTGAAGCCTCTCAGGCAAGCGATAACATAAGCTGTTCGTATACTTTAAGATCTAATCTATCATTTTAAAAATTATTTTATTACAGGGCAGTTTCATAAAAAAAATAAAAAATAGAGTCTGTGTTCCATTATTCTACTGGGTATCCCAAGAGAAGCCCAATAAAGGGTAATGATAGAACGACTGGGAATAAAGTTTATGGCATTAACTCACAAGGCGAGAGAACAAACAAGAAGCAAAGATGGGTGGAAGGGAATTCAGCTACCAACCGGTCCATGCTGACTGGGTTTGGGAGCTGTTTCTACTGGTTTTCATTTCAGGAAAGGGAGTTTGTAACACAGAAGATGGCATCTGACCTCAGCCGCAACGATGGCAGAAAGGAACAAAGCCCAGGCTTCCTGGAATCTTAGGCAATCCCACAGGAAGACTTTGAGTTTCTTAAAAACAGAGCCTGGAGGAGCCAGCCATCTATCAAAGTGATTGTGCTTTTGCCGGCTCCACATCAGTCACCTCCTGAGGGCAGATCATGAAGCACAATTGGGCACACGGTTTTTTTCATGTCTCCCCATCACAGCTGGAAATTGTAGCTCTGGGTTCATGGGAGGCTATGTTTGGGAAAAACAGCAGATCGGGCATCTTTGAAAACCACAGATCACATATATAAACATGTCTAGTACAGTGTGTAGAATACAATAGGCACAAAAAAATGGGAGCCCCTGTTTTCCTCGCCCTTTCCAGCCATGCTTCTAGAACAGCAAGATAATGGAAGAGGCCTAGAGAGAAGACTTTGAGGGGCTCTTGGGGACTCGATCCATCTCTCTGTCCCTATCCAAGTTCACAATGAACTCACCCCACTTGGGAAGCTCGCCTCTTCTCAGAATGAAATGTCTTCAAACTCCTTCTCTGCTTTCAGTGTCACCCACGAGTGTCTCTTAGGCCCCAGCTACTAAGGTCATGGCTACCAGCAAGCCGTAGGCTGATTTAAGATGAAACTGACCTGAGAGCCTTCTCTTTGACTCTTAGATGGCAAGAGCTTCCTTCTTTTAAAACAAACAAACAAACAAACAAAAACTTTCTGCCCTGGTTAACTCTTTTTTTTTTTTTGATATGCACATGCTTTTATTTTTTTTTTTAATTTTTTTTTTCCAGTGGGTTTTATCATACATTGATATGAATCAGCCATGGATTTACATGTATTCCCAATCCCTATCCCCCCTCCCACCTCCCTCTCCACCCAATTCCTCTGGGTCTTCCCAGTGCACCAGGCCGGAGCACTTGTCTCATGCATCCCACCTGGGCTGGTGATCTGTTTCACCATAGATAGTATACATGCTGTTCTTTTGAAACATCCCACCCTCACCTTCTCCCACAGAGTTCAAAAGTCTGTTCTGTATTTTCTGTGTCTCTTTTTCTGTTTTGCATATAGGGTTATCGTTACCATCTTTCTAAATTCCATATATATGTGTTAGTATGCTGTAATGTTCTTTATCTTTCTGGCTTACTTCACTCTGTATAAGGGGCTCCAGTTTCATCCATCTCATTAGGACTGGTTCAAATGAATTCTTTTTGACGGCTGAGTAAAATTCCATGGTGTATATGTACCACAGCTTCCTTATCCATTCATCTGCTGATGGGCATCTAGGTTGCTTCCATGTCCTGGCTATTATAAACAGTGCTGCGATGAACATTGGGGTGCACGTGTCTCTTTCAGATCTGGTTTCCTCAGTGTGTATGCCCAGAAGTGGGATTGCTGGGTCATATGGCAGTTCTATTTCCAGTTTTTTAAGAAATCTCCACACTGTTTTCCATAGTGGCTGTACTAGTTTGCATTCCCACCAACAGTGTAAGAGGGTTCCCTTTTCTCCACACCCTCTCCAGCATTTATTGCTTGTAGACTTTTGGATAGCAGCCATCCTGACTGGCGTGTAATGGTACCTCATTGTGGTTTTGATTTGCATTTCTCTAATAATGAGTGATGTTGAGCATCTTTTCATGTGTTTGTTAGCCATCTGTATGTCTTCTTTGGAGAAATGTCTGTTTAGTTCTTTGGCCCATTTTTTGATTGGGTCATTTATTTTTCTGGAATTGAGCTGCAGGAGTTGCTTGTATATTTTTGAGATTAATCCTTTGTCTGTTGCTTCATTTGCTATTATTTTCTCCCAATCTGAGGGCTGTCTTTTCACCTTGCTTATAGTTTCCTTTGTAGTGCAAAAGCTTTTAAGTTTCATTAGGTCCCATTTGCCTGGTTAACTCTTTAGCTGTAAATCCAACAGGCAGCTCTGAGGAAGAACTGAGTCACGGAGAATAAACTAATGCTCTCAGGACCTAACAGGAATCCCTCCATCGCCAATGGGAACTTCCTAAATGCAAGGCATTAAAGCCAAGATATCTCTTTTTCTTGCCAGTCAGAGACTCCTTTCCTGCGTTAATTCCCAAAGTCTCAACTGGCACTGAAGTCTTCCAGCATCCTGAGTCACAAGAAGACTCACAACAGACAGTGTGCAGGTTGTGCATCTGTGGAGTGTAGACCCAGTAACTCTGGGGTGGGCCAGCATGCTGTTCCCAGAGGGCACTGTGCGACTGGCCCCAGCTACCGGTGAGGTGGCTCTTCCCTGTTTCCATCCCCAGGGCGAAGCACATTAAAAAGCACAGTGGCAGAGTTCATTCGGAGAGAACGCTATTTGCCTACCATCTCTCTTCTCTACATCATCAAAATTGGTCAGTTTGCTAACGCTTTATATCCTTTCCACATTGTCAGGTAAGATACATTGCAAATGTATATGGCTTAACAAATATATGGTAAATAAGCATTTTTTCCCTGTCTTTTCTATTGATAAAAGATTCTATGGAAAGTTGGAGGAAAGAAAGCCGCTTTGTAAAAATGATAGATATGGTATAAAACTGCATGGTTTAAACATCTAACTTGCTGAGTTTTAATGGGGTTGTCATCACCGGACTGTTAGCTTAACTTATGAAAATCAAGAAAATGCCTTTTTGTTGCTTCATAAATCCTGATGAACAATAGTCCGACAACAGAAAACAAGCCCTGATTTTGGAATGATTGCTCTCTGTGTATCGCCAGTAATGAAGTATGCAGGAAATCGAAGACTTATTGCTCACAGATATTAGCACAGACCCAGATGGCTCAATTTTTTTTTACCATAATAGATAATTCTTGAATTATGTGCCTAACAAAGACAAATTCTAGAACCATCGGAAGGCATTTATTATATTAACAAGTGTGTTTTCGATTCCTTCAAAACAGAATGTAATTTAATCTCAGCTTCAGAGACAGATTGGAAATGTTAAATGTCTGCTTTTCAGAAGTGATTTCTGTAGGGAGAAAAGTATTCACCATCAGCTTGAGCTGTGGAACTGGGGGAAAGGATGTTTATCTTAACAGCACAGAAAGGGAGAAGTTGTGGATTTTTTTTCCCCATTTTCTTTTTCATTTTTTAAATGGAGAGCAGATTGTATATATCCTAGTCCTTCCCCAGGGCAACTTCTGCCTTGCTGCACATAACATATTCCACTGTGAGAAAGAATAATTATCTGATAGTGATAGGGACCCTTCTTAGTGTTCTGTGTGTATAAATGAAAACCTGGGACCTATATGTTACTCTATGGACTCAGGTGGATCTGGCTGGGGTCAGGTTTGTGATTTTTCAGGGAGGTCCCTGTTAATAATCATCCCGGGAAGGATGGCTGGAGCTGTGGAAGCTTTGGAAATCATGCCATACGAAAAACAGCAGAAGGACCGAGGTTGTTGGAGAAAAGAGACACTCGCAGGTGTTGGCGGGAAAGGAGATGATTGTGAGGGCATGGTTTGTCCTTCATGGAGGGCATGTCGCTCCACACTGGGACCAATGTCTACATTTCCTAAGAGAAAACGCTCTCACTTTAACATCCCAGCTCACCTTTCAGAGAAGAGAGCATCCAGAGGGCTCTACCAAAACATTAAGGACTTGAGTCTGGGTATGGAGCAGGGAGGATGGAGTCAATGGAGGTGCGAAAGGTAATGCCTGGAGGAGAATCAGGGAGTGAAAGTCAGATGGTCCTAAGGAAGACTCCATCCGAATGATGGAGATCTGACGCCAGGCGGTGGAGTGGAGGCAGAAGGTGGTGAGGCTCAACTGACAACTTCAGAAAGAAATCAAGAAATGCCAAGGGAGACGACTGCCATCAGCGTTGGACACACCCTCAGTGCTTGTCATAGAACATCTGTACCCTCCCCTGCGGGCAGGAAGGGAACGGTCAGTGTGCGGAGGAGCCGGTTTGGATGAGGAAGAACTTGCTAGCAGAACCGCCACAGTGGAGCATCAGTGGGCTTGTGAAGAAGTGGTGTCTGGACACCTGCTCCCGGTCTTACTGGAACCGGTTGTGTCTGGGTCAGGAACGCTGCAGAGGAATGCCAGGCTTCGGTGGAGGCCCTCTCCGGGTGCCATCTGAGGTCCTGCCAGTTCCAAGTCAGTGCCAAAATACCTCTTCTTTGCCACCATGATTCATTCATTCAGCATCTCTTTATGCAGTCCCTACACTGTGCGAGGCAAAGTGCTTGGTCCTGGGGACATGTGGGGTCAACACCCAGGGGTGAACCCTGCTCCCAGGGATCTGCTCCCAGTGGAGCAGACAGGAAGTGAGCAGGAGTTACAGGGGTGCCCGTGATGAAGACGAAGGGCAGCAGCTGGGGCGGGTGCCCTCGGCAGATGGTCTGATAATGTGAGGGCAGACAGCGTGGAGGGAGTGATTGTAAGACTGACCTATACTGCCCATGGGAATTACGTAAGGACAGGGAGGAGGAAAGAAAAAGAGAAGATCCCGTGCAAAGAGAACCACGCCTTTCACAATATGGAGGGAAGAAAGGGAAGTCCCACCATGGGATCACTCTCTACCTGGGATCTTAGAACAGAGCAAACCATCACCCTGGTGGCTCTGCTACTCAGCCTAATTAGTTCTATTAAATTAAAAGTTAAAGTGGGGAGAACAGAGAAGGAACATATGCATTTTGAGGTGAATTGGTGTGACCTGGAAGGGATTAAAGAAGTGGGGATTATTCCTTGAAGGCTGAGTTTGACTCAATAAAGCAGGAAAGGGAGCTTGGGCTGTAGCTGGAGGTGTCCCAGGGCGGCAAGAGGTCTTCAGAAGTGGTAAAGTGCTAGAGGCAGAAGCGTGGGGATGTCTCCATTGTTGCCCTCAGGCAGAAAGA
The DNA here is from genome assembly GCF_019320065.1 of Cervus canadensis. Taxonomy (NCBI): domain Eukaryota; kingdom Metazoa; phylum Chordata; class Mammalia; order Artiodactyla; family Cervidae; genus Cervus; species Cervus canadensis. The sequence continues at coordinate 5,754,387 of NC_057398.1, forward strand.
AGACGCAAGACAAAGTCCTCCCCAGAGCATGACTCTCTCCGGAGTCTTTCAGGCAAAACAACCCCTGTTTGGCCACCCTGCCCTCTGGCTCTTATGTGGGGAGATCCTATAGTACAAGTAAGTGGGGGATCTGAAGAGAGAAAACTCCATGCAGTTTGCTTTCTTCCAATGCTTCATAGCTTTGCCAAGTGTATCACCCATTTGAAGATTGATCTTTGCTCTGTAGACAGGACTTGAGATACAGACATGGGAAATGACTTACCCGAGGTCATGGCTCGGTTCTGTTCTGGAACACTCTATTTCTGCTCTGCCGACTGGTTTTTATGCCAAGCATTCCCATTGCTGGGGCATGAGAAATAATGGTGTCTTTCCAAAAAAGAGTCTTTGATGGGGAGATCAGTCAGGTAAGCGAAGGGATGGTTCTGAGGGGGCTCCTCTCCCATGCAGCCATCTGTCCTTGAAAAGGGTGCCAAAGGCTTTCCTGAGTGAAGGGAAAGAACGGGCCCACCAGCAACCATACCTCAAAACGGTTGATAAGCACTTGCTCGTCTATTCTGGGTCTTTCCCCTCCTTTTCGTCATTGCACCGCCGTGGTGTTGAAACTGGCTGAATCAGCACGGAATCGTTTAGCAGGAAATGATGAAAACTGTCATTTTCCTCTGTCTGCACGGTAACACAGCGGGGAGAGCTGACGAGGACGGAGGGGCCGTCTGACAGTGCCTCCGGCCTCAGATTGGAGTGTGGGTGGGAAGAGCCCACGATCTAATCAGCGGCCCTTCCCCGGGGTGGGCTGGGGACTCTGAACGTGATGCTGTCCCTGCGGCAAGGACGCCAGGACCCACAGAGAGGCCTGGTGAGGGGAGGACAGAAAGACAACCTGGGGGATATCCCTCCAGGAAACAGACCCGCAGAGGATGGGGTCACCAAGTGCTCATTGCAGCTACTGGAAATGGTGCTGGGCAAGGGGCTTCATGATGGGGAGGGGTTTCCCTTGGTTTCCAAAAAGTAACAGGGAGCCTTGCTGAAATACTACCCCCAACCTCACTCAGGGCGATGTGAGTGCTTTTACCACGCTGTCAGGATTTTTCATCACGGCTCTGTAATGTTATCATGCAACTTTGCCCTGTGAGCCTCAGTTTCCTCTTTTGCAAAATAGAGATGTTAGGACCTAGAGCTGTAGCATTATTGGGCTGAATAATGACATAATGACTCTGATAGCGCTTTGAGCAGTACACATTATTATATTATTCAGAATCCAGAGTCTCCGGGGCATATTAGAGCCCTTATTCTATCACTCCTAAGTAGCCAAACAAGCAACACTCTCCCCCCCTCATCCCTAGCTTAATGGGTTTAATGCAACTGTGGACATAAACACTGACCTATATGTTCCAATCTGAGTGGGGTGTGTCTGTGGGGGGGGGGTGATTAATGGAAATGAGACAGTCCCCAAAACCCAGAGTTGCTTCTGCATTCTCTGAGGCCAGGAGACTCTATAGCAGTGACCATGCTTCACTCGATATCCAAAAGAAATGTGAGCAATGTTGTTAACCATTTGCATATTTCTAAAGTCCAGATTTTTGGCAACGTTCATATGACAATTTAGAAATGATGTTCCAGAAGTGAGGGAGGAGAAGTAATGCAAAGCACGCTTGCTATTTTTGTTTAAAAATTGAGCAGGCAGATGCACAGCCCAAGGAGCCCCTAAGAAGGGGTGGTGCAATGTTAGAGCCCAGGGCAGGGCCAGCAGAAACACTGAGTGCATGGCAGGCCATTATGCGATGGAAAGATCTGGCTGGATCGACGTTACCCTCACTTAGGATTATCATGCCACTGAAGCTCTGCCCAACAATTTTTTTTCCTGTATCAGTCAGCATTTAACAATGATTTATACCATTTATACTCTTTAAAAAATCTTTCTGGAAGGTCACTTTGGCCACTGTGTAGGGGATGAACTTCAAGGACATGCTCTCAGAATAGAAGTGAGGGCTGTGGGCAGCTACTCTAGATGAACTTGGATGGTGACTTGAGTCAGGGTAGTGGCCGTGGAAATAGAATGGATACACCTATTCGTCACTAGCAAATTAATTAGCATGACTTGTCAATAGATGGAATGTGGCTGATGAGAGAGAAAGAGGAAAAAAAAGGAAACAAAGATGGAACCCATGTTTTTGGCTTGGGCAAATGGGTAGATTGAGGTAACTTTATTTAGATGGGGGAAACCAGGGAGGAACTGACCTGGGTAGAAAAAGCAGAATTAAGAGCTCTATTTTTTGGACATGCCTGGAAGCCATTCAATGGGAGATGCCAAGCATGCAGTTGAGTACACAGGTTTGGAGCTCAGCTGAGAGAGATGTCAAGGCTAGGAATACAGATATGGAAGTAATCTTTTAGATATCTAAATCTTGGAAACTGGAAGGGATCACTTAGGGAATGAGTGCTTATGGAAGAAAGGGATCCATCCCAACATTTAGAAGAGGGAAAGAGAAACAGAGATCAGAAAAGGAGTTGAGAAGACATGTCCAGTGAAGTGGGAAGGAAACCAAGATAGTCTGTTGTCCTGCAAAGGGAGGCTGCTCTATATAACTGCTAAGGTCACTTTCATATACATGCGGAGTACATCATGTGAAATGCCAGGCTGAATGAAGCACAAGCTGGAATCAAGATTGCTCGGAGAAATATCAATAACCTCAGATATGCAGATGACACCACCCTGATGGCAGAAAGCAAAGAGGAACTAAAGAGCCCTTTGATGAAAATGAAAGAAGACAGTGGAAAAGCTGACTTAAAACTCAACTTTCAAAAAAAAAAAAAAATTCAACTTTCAAAAACTAAGATCATGGCATCCAGTCCCATCACTCCATGGCAAACAGATGGGGAAACAATGGAAGCAGTGAGAGACTATTTTCCTGGGCTCCAAAATCACTGCAGATGGTGACTGCAGTCATGAAATTTAAAGATTTTCAATGAAAAGACACTTTCTCCTTGTAAGAAAAGCTATGACTAACCTTGACAGCATATTCAAAAGCAGACATTACTTTGCCAACAAAGGTCCATCTAATCAAAGCTATGGTTTTCCCAGTGGTCATGTACGGATGTGAGAGTTGGACTATAAAGAAAGCTGAGCACTGAAGAATGGATTTTTTTGAACTGTGGTGTTGGAGATGACTCTTGAGAGTCTCTTGGACTGTAAGGAGATCAAACAAGTCAATCCCAAAAGAAATCAGTCCTGAATATCCATTGAAAGGACTCATGCTGAAGCTGAAACTCCAATACTTTGGCCACCTGGTGCGAAGACCTGACTCATTTGAAAAGACCCCGATGCTGGGAAAGATTGAAGGCAGGAGAAGAAGGGGACAACAGAGGATGAGATGGTTGGATGGCATCACTGACTTGATGGACATGAGTTTGAGCAAGCTCCAGAAATTGGTGATGGACAGGGAAGCCTGGTGTGCTGCAGTCCATGCAGTTGCAAAGAGTCGGACACAACTGAGCAACTGAACTGAACTGAAGTGTAAGGTCCCTTTCAGTGCAAACACTCTATGATTCTTGCTGCTCTTTGCATTGCATCTTCTCTTATTGACTGTATAGGCTGATACGTCCAGGAACTTGGATTTCTGCTTGCCTCTGGACAGGGACCTCAGGCTGTATAGGGTAACAAATTATCTGCTTATCACGACTGACACTACTACCATTATACTTTTGTTTCTTGCTATTATTTTATCTAACTTTTGGAAAGTTGACTGCAGCTTTTAATCTAGATGCTCAGGCTCCATCGCTAATCTACTACTTCCTTTGTCTACTTACCCCCACTTTTCTGCCAGGAAGGCTTCACCATCATCTCTACCCAATGAGTTTTTATCCACTTCATCTAGTTTATCTGCTGATAGTCCTCAAGGTTCAGTTGTTTTTCCACTGTTATTTGCAATTTATCTGATTCCACACCTGACATTATATCTTGCTGTGATATACAGTTGTCTGGCTATTGTTTATCCAGTCAAAGTGTATTTTTCTGCTTCAACTTTTCTCCCTCTCTTGAAAGTTGAGGATTGTGTCTATAACATCGCACAATCTGATGTTTGCAAATCATCCACAAAAATGCAGAGATAAGACCTAATTCATTACCACTCATGTTACCCTCACTTGGGGGGAATTTGGGGCAAATTGCTTTGCCCTTGGATGGCACTTCCTTTTAATTTTAAGCACTCTTTCTCCTACTCTCTCTCTTTCTTATTCCCACCACATCAATTTCTTCTCTGATTGGAAGACCATTTCTACTATGGTAGGCATAGTGTAAATATTTTATTTTGGTGATTTGTTCAGCGAGATCTATGCAGAGTGAAGACAAAATGCCGACTGAAGTCCCTGTGTGTGAAGAACACCGTGTTCAGCTTTTTACTCCCAAGGCAAATTATTTGCTTAAGTAAGGGTTTCTTCCTTGATTACAGCTCTTATTATTGAGATCATGTCTGAATTTCCCAGGTGTGTTTTGAATTTCACAATCTTGCACTGTACTCTCCAGAACTAGTCTCAGAAAATATATTTGCATGTGCTTTCAGAGACGGAGTCCTTACCTAGAGGAGTTGCCCTGGGAATAAAGAGCTACACAGAAACACAGTATCTGGGCACGTTAATTATTTTTCCTGACTGAGGCTATTTGCTGGCTGTTAACTGTGATAGCGACATCTATTAAGTGTCATACTGTTTGTTTTAGGAGATTGCCACTCTTGATTTGCAAGATCTTAGAGGATAATGAAGTGAATAGGTGAACATGGAATAAGCTATATTTGATTCATTCATCTAAGAAATATACATTGAGTACCTATGGTATGCCAAGAAAAATGCTAAGCATGGGGATCCAGAAATGAACAAGAAAAGTAGTCAGTCTATAAGGGACATTTAGGCAAGCAATTATAACATGTTGATAAGCCCTCTGACAAAATGCTCCAGGAGCCTTGAAGATGGAGTTACAAATTGCCAAGGGGTGCTGGGGATAACGTGACAAAGAATGAGTTTTGTGAGTGACTGAGAGCATGTCAGAGAAAGCGGGCCGCTGCACTCCAGAGATAGGCAGCTCTCAGTGTGGAGCAATGACAGGCAGTGCAATGGGACCAGGCAGGATGCAGGTGGGGGTCAGAGGGAGGAAAGGGGGCATCTCGGGCAAGTACAAGGGCCTGGCAGCTGATGGTGTCAGACCTCCTCCTGTGTGAGGGTCCGGTGTCTGATTCAGGGTGCCTCCTAGTGAGACAAGGGAAGGGGGAAATCATGGACCTCGCAAAGGGGCAGCGACAAAATTTAATGCATCCAAATAATTCAGCCACTCCTTACATAGGATTCTGATTTTCTCTCGGAAAATTCTACAGCTGGTTCTTGAGCTCAGATTTCTCTTCTGGCTTTGCCTTTCCCATTTGGCTGCCACAGATCTGGGGACTTACCAAAGGGTTTGGTTATTAACTTTGCTTCACAGAATTCCTTTTTCTGCTTAGCTGACCCTGGCTTGTATTTATCTCTATCTATTATCTGTCTACCTATCTATCCATCCATTATCTATCTATCCATTCATCTATCTATCTCTGCTGATCTATTCATATCCTCTCATATAACCCTTTTGATTCAAGGCTATGGTTTCATTTTCCCATCTTAGCAGTGACTATGTATGGTAGAGCTCAGTACTATCCCGGGAACAGAGAATCAGAATGGGCAAAGAACTCTCTTAATAGGGCTTATTGATATCTACTCATAAAAGGAAATGGGTGGGGTTTATTTAACTTTGTCAAGAGTCATACTATTCTGGCATGAGGATAGATGGGAAGATGTAAAGTGATAATAGTAATGACATCTGAAAGGAAAGTTTTCCTTGCAATACCAAATAAGGGCAAAGCCAAAGAATGTTCAAAATACTGCACAACTGTACTCACTTCATACTAGCAAGGTAATGATCAAAATCCTTCAAGCTAGACTTCAACAGTACATGAACTGAAAACTTCCAAATGTACAATCTGTATTTAGAAAAGACAGAGGAACCAGAGATGAAATTGCCAACATCTGCTAGAGAAAGCAAGAGAATTCCAGAAAAGTTCTACTTCTGCTTCACTGACTACAAAGCCTTAGACTGTGTGGATCACAACAAACTGTGGAAAATTCTTGCTGAGATGGGAATACCAGACCACCTGACCTGCCTCTTGAGAAACCTGTATGCAGGCCAAGAAACAACAGTTAGAACTGAACATGAAACAACAGACTGGTTCCAAACCAGGAAAGGAGTACGTCAAGGCTGTATATTATCACCCCGCTTATTTAAGTTCTATGCAGAGGACATCATGAGAGATGCTGGGCTGGAAGAAGCACAAGCTGGAATCGAGACTGCCGCGAGAAATATCAATAACCTCAGATATGCAGATGACACCACCCTAATGGCAGAAAGCAAAAAGGAGCTAAACGGAAAAAAAGGAACTTGATGAAGATAAAACACAAGAGAGAAAAAGCTGGCTTAAAACTCCACATTCAAAAACCCAAGATTATGGCATCCAATCCCATCACTTCATGGCAAATAGATGGGGAAACAATGGAAACAGTGACAAACTTTATATTCTTGGACTCCAAAAATCACTGTGGATGGTGACTGCAGCCTTGAAATTAAAAGACACTTGTTCCTTGGAGGAAAAGCTATGACAAACCTAGACAGTGCATTAAAAAGCAAAAACATCACTTTGCCAACAATGGTTCGCATCGTCAAAGTTACAGTTTTTTCAGTAGTCATGTATGGATGAGAGAGTTGGACCAAAAAGAAGGTTGAGCACCAAAAAATTGATGCTTTTGAACTCTGGTGCTGGAGAAGACTGTTGAGAGTCCCTTGGACAGCAAGGAGCTCAAACCAGTCAACCCTAAAGGAAATCAGTCCTGAATATCCATTGGAAGGACTGATGCTGAAGTTGAAGCTCCAATACTTTGGCCACCTGATGCAAAGAGCTGACTCATTGGAAAAGACCCTGATTCTGGGAAAGACTGAGGGCAGGAGGAGAAGGGGGCAACAGAGGATGAGATGGCTGAATGGCATCATTGACTCAACGGAAATCAGTTTCAGCAAATTCAGGAAGATAGTGAAGGACAGGGAAGCCTGGCGTGCTGCAGTCCATGGAGTCGCAAAGAATTGGACATGACTGAGTGACTGACCAACAACAACACTATCACTGGTAAATAGTAGAGATAGATTTTAGAGAGTAAGGGAGCTTTTCAGTTACTAGATATGAATGATATTGGGAGATTAAGTGGAATCATTGTAAGTAGCATGAAAGAAGTAGAAGATAAGAAAATAATAGGTTTGGTAAGTTATGATGCTTAGATTCTTTCATTTTTTAAATCACCAGTTCCCTTCCTTCTACCTTCTCAGTTGTATCAAGAGTACCATCAGAGCTAGGGTTCAGAATATAAAAAGAGAGCTGAGGGGAATGTCAATCTTACATTCACTATCTCTGGAACCCAAAGCATGCTAAAAATTTTAAGCCAGTGGCTAGCTCACAGAGACAGAAGTCAACTGTGGGGTGAAACTGCATCAGTAGGGGGATGGAGGCTAGACTTGAGGAAATGGGGTTGCAAGGCACTAAAATAACACAGTGAGGGCATTAGATTTCTCTCCATGGAAATCTGTTAGAAGAGGGAAGAAAACCATCTGTCTGGAAAAGTGTAAATATAGTCATGCATATGCCCAGGGGATGGACTTGTTTTTTTTCCTCTTAAACAATATTAACTAAAAGTTTTATGTAAAAACCCTATTAATACTTACTTCCACATTGTTGCAACCAGAAAGTACTTTGTATTCTGCTTTATCTTACCATTATTTCATTTACTTAACATCATAGCAATAGCATCTTTCATAATTCCACCTAGTCTTCAGAGGTTTTTTAATGGCTATGTAATACCCCAAAATATTGTTGGACTTAATTTAATAATGTATCTCAGGTTAGCTTTGTAAATCCCTTTCTAGCTTCATATTGTGTATTTTATGGTCTTCTTAATTCCTCTATCTATCCAAATTAGTCCACTTTTCCTTTCTCGAATATTCTTATACTTCCTTCTATAACCACCCCACAACCACCAGCAGAATGTACACTAAACTTCATCTCTGCTGATCTGTAGGGAGGAAACATGATATGATAGTAAAGCTTTCAGTGTCACACCAGAAATCACAATTTCAGTTTTTGTCACTTACTAGTTGTATGATCTTGGAAAGGTTACCTAATTTTGTGAAGCTTTTTTTTTTTTTTAATCTTGAAAATGCTTCAGGTATAACATATAATTACATATACCTTGAAACTAAAAGTGAAAGTGTTAGTCGCTGGGTCCTGTCTCACTCTTTGGGACACCATGGACTGCAGCCCGCCAGACTCCTCTGTCCATGGGCTTCTCCAGGAAAAAAATACTGGAGTGGGTTGCCATTCCCTTTTCCAGGGGATCTTCCTGACCCAGGGATGAAGCCCAGGTCTCCTGCACTGCAGGCAAATTCTTCATGGTCTGAGTCACCAAAGAAGCCTTATATATACCTTAAAGGATTATAACTATATATACTATATGTATCTTAAAGGGTTGTATAAGGATTGAACACAATTTGTAAAGCACTTGCTACAGAGTAGATGGTTAAAGACTCTGCTTGCTCAGGTCCCTGTGGCAAAATCTTTCTTTGAACTTACTGTCTATTCCACAGAGCACTTTCCACATCCTGCCTTGTATTCTAAGTTGTTCTTTTATGTGAGTAAGTTGAGCCTCCTAACATTCAGTTGAAAACACACTGCGAGCAGGGAACCTTATTCACCCTTGAATCCTCCAGTGGTGCTGTATATAACTCATACTCGTTGGTGGATGACGGAGATCTCTGCTGAATATCTGACGTTATGACCATTGCTGTAGCCTTACTCTGTGATGACTGCGGAGTGGAAGACGTGAGGGACAGGGCCAGTGGAGCAGGCCAGGCTCTCGGGTGGTGCCTTTCCAAAGTCTTCAACTCTTCACCGCTCATGGCTACCAGGCTTCAAAATGGCGGCAGAGCGCCGCGCAGCGTGGCGCTGCAGCTCCACCTACAGGAAAGGCGATTGGAGGAGCCGCTGGCGGCCCAACCACGTGACTACCTGCTCTCAGCCGCAGCCTGGGCACCCGGCAGGCATGTTCAGCGCGCATTTCACACTGTGACAATTTGAGAGACCAGGTGCACCCAAGAGGCAGGGGCAGATGAGAGCAAGAGGGGGGAGGAGGGAGCCCATCCACCAACAGACCCGAGTTCTCTGTTCCTCACAAAACATTTGCCTTTTACAAGCACTCAGGTAAATCCCAGCAGAACAGGGAGTGCCAAGAGAGGAAGCTGGCATTTGAAAGGCTTGCAGTATCAGCTAATTGGTCTCAAACCTAAATCATAAAAAGACCTGTAATTATGCTGCTTAGAATGAACACAGGAGGCTGTTGGGTGCGCGGTGCTGGAGCGGAGGGGCGGTGATGGGGAAGAGAGTCCGTTTTTTAAGTGAATTTATACTATTATAAGACCTGTCGCGGGTGAGTAATAAAAATGGCGATGCTAAGTTAAGCTTTGTGTTATCCTGTTTGCTCAGATGCTGCTTATGCCAGCTGTAGCCAGCAGAAAGCACTTTTCAATTTATTTTTATGACTCTTCTCTAAAAGCATTCCATTAAAGGAATATTACCCTGTATGAAGTTTGGAGGCACCAATGGCAGTTTATTTGCTTGTTGTGCTAGAAAGGAATAAACAGTTATCTGTGGTACCCATAATTTCAGTTTTGTCTTTCTCTCTCTCCAGTAAAGGGTCAAACGTGGCTTCTGCCTTCTGCCCTTCTGTGGACCACCCCCTCCTTCACAGAGTTTGCCTCAACCTCGGCCACATTTCAGTCCGGTCTGATTATCAGAACCGCTGAGTCTCAAGTTTGCAGCTTGCTCCGTTCATTTCCGTCATCCCATCGGTGAGAAGAAGCGTCTGCAGCCATCCTTCATGTCGGGAGTGATGAGCTGAAGGAGGCAGGGAGATGTCTCCTAAGGTAGAGTCTTTCTCCGCTATCATGGCTTCCAAACCTGCTTATTTGGCTCCTTTGGCAACACATTCCACAGAAGCTATGATGTATAAATGTGGGGACTTCCCCTTTCTCTCTCACAAATAAAACAATTTCTAGAAGGAAAACAAAGCCTAGTGGTTGAGAGTAATGGGTTTTGGAGTCAGATTGCCTAAGTTTGAAATCTCACCCTGCCATGTAGGACCTGTTATCTTAGGTGAGTTACTTAACCTCTCTGCTCTTATTTTCTTAACCTATAGAATGGGGATGTGATAGTTCTCATCTGATAGGTTTTTGTGAAGGTTGAGTGACATCACTGGTGTAAAGTGTTTAAAGAAGTAACTGTCCCATAGTAAGAGCTATAAATAGTAGTCAATTTTTTTAAACTAATATTGTTACTGAGATCTCAGTAAATCTAAGGGAAGACTAGTTTTCTGGCTCTGATTTCACTACTAACTTGCCACATCACCTTAAACTTGTCACTTCACTTCTCTGGGATAGTCATTTAAGCCCCTCTCTCATTCATGGAGGGTTATGAAGACTAGCAAATGGCAAAAATCATGATATGTGAATGGCCTTATGACTATTTATGATGGTTTTATGACCCAGATGAAGATGGTGCTAACTCATGGTGTCAGTATGTTCTTTAAGCATATTTTGAAGATCTAGCATTGGGATGTCAATTTCCGAGTGAAGTAGTTTTTTATTTAAGTAATAGAGTCTTTGAGTTGCAAGAGATCTGAGATGCCATGAAGTTTTTATTTTTAGGCAGGAATTCCTTCAATGACTGCAATTTATGGCTGTTCGCAGCCTATTCTCTAATCTGCCCTAGAATGGTGGATTCATTCTTTTGCAGGCTCATCTTTCCTACTTCTAAATGATAGAATGCCCTCCTTTACAGTATCTGAAATCTTCCTCTTGCTGTCACTTTCATACAGTTGTGTTGGTTCTGCCCCGTGAACCTTCACAGATGAGTCTAATCCTTTTCTGCATCACAGATCCTCAGATATTTGCAGACAGTAGTTCTTATGTCTTTTCTGTTCTTGGCAAAACTCCTCCAAACATTTCTTATATGCCATGATGTCCAGAGGTTTCATCATCCTAACTACCTCCACTGGATGGAGGGATCCTTTATTGTCAACATCCTTTATAAAATGTGCCTGAAACTGACCACAGAATTCTGATTGTTGTTGAGATTCCTTGATTGTGACGTCATTCTGTGTGATCAAACCTATGTGATCAAAGGTGAAAGAAAGTGAAAGTTTAGTTGCTCAGTTGTGTTCGACTCTTTGCAACCCCATGGACTGTAGCCAGTCTCCTCTGTCCATGGGATTCTCGAGGCAAGAATACTGGAGTGGGTTGCCGTTTCCTTCTCCATGGGATCTTCCAAACCCAGGGATTGAACCCCATTGCAGGCAGATTCTTTACTGTCTGAGTCACCAGGAAAGCTTGGTTCTTACTTTTTTTAAGTTGCTACAGAACCTTGGTCAAGTTATTTATGCTCTGTGACCATGTCCCCCCACTAAAGTGGGAATAGTAAAACTTGCCTGCTGCATCCCTCATGGAGTTTGTGTGAACCTCAGAGGTGAGCAGGTACATGAAGGGGTTTGAAAGAGCCTTGGGAGAAATATTGGGATGAAATTTTATGGCTCTTGAGTTTGTGTGATCTGCTACAACTCTTGTGGTCTCTCCCCCATAAGCCCTGCTGTGAACCCATTTGTTACTCCACATTGATAACTGTGTAGATTCATCTTGTTGACTTTTCCTGTCATTTGGGTTTGTAGAATCATTTCAGAATCTTGATTTTGCTAATCTGTTTCCTGGCCATCACACCCTGCTCTGTGTTACCCACAAATTCAAGAAGCCTGTCTTCTGTAGCTTTACCTGAATGATGGATACAGATATTGAAAGTTTCCCTTCATGAGAACTTCTGTTAGGCTCTCCTTGCCCACAACATACACAGCTAAAGTAACAACTGCCTCTTTCCTGTTTTCTCTCCTAACACATATATATTTCACTCACAGAAACAATTTCTCTTTTCTTTTAAAGATATTTGGGTAAGCACCTCCTCTTCACCTGTAGACAGTAATACTCCTTAAGGACCAAGAATGTGCTGTGTTTACAGTTGTAGTGCCAAAGGCACTGATCTTACCTTGCATATAGAAGTTAACTTCAAGGATGTTGGACCATGAGCAGAGATTTTCATATCCCCCAAGGAAGAATCAATCCTCAGTGGCCAGTGATTTGACCTGTTATGCCTATGCAATGAAACCACCATAAAAAGCCAAAATGATAGGCTTTGGAGAGCTTCTTAGTTGGTGAACAAATGGAAATTTGGCCAAAATGGCGCATTTGCAGAGAAAGTGATGTGCTTTCATAATAAACTAATAATCTAGTAAGTGAAAAGTGAAAGTGAAAGTCACTCAGTCATGTCTGACTCTTTGCAACCCCATGGACTATAGTCCATGGAATTCTCCAGGCCAGAATACTGGAGTGGGTAGCCTTTCTGTTCTCTAGGGGATCTTCCCAACCCCGTTATCGAACCCAGGTCTCCCACATTGCAGGAATATTCTTTACCAGCTGAGCCACCAGGCAAGCCCAAGAATACTGGAGTGGGTAGCCTATCCCTTCTCCAGCGAATCTTCCCAACCCAGGAATCGAACCAGGGTCTCCTGCATTGGAGGCGGATTCTTTACCAGCTGAGTTATGAGGGAAGCCCCATAATCTAGTAAGGAAATATAATCTAGTAAGGAAAAGGTTATTCTGATTCAGTAAGCCACTCTAGCAAATTAACCAAACCTGAGGAGGAGGGAGTGTTGGAACCTTCCATCTGTAGCCGGTTGGTTACAGGCCTAGGTGACAGGTGGGACTTGTGATTGATGTTTAAGGGGGGAGGGGCAGTCTTGTAGGACTGAGCCCTTAACCTGTGGAATCTGATGCTCTGTCCAGATAGATACTATCAGAATTGAGCTGAATTGTAGGACTCTCAGGCAGTTTCACAGAAAATTGGTTGGTGTCCTTGATGGAATTGATTGCAGTTATCAATGGTCAAAATTTACTGTGTTCCAGTTTGAGGATAGCCTGTTCCATTGTTTTAGTTTGGAACTGATGGAATTGATTGCCCCTTGATGGAACTGATTGCAGTTATCAATGGTCAAAATTTATTGTGTTCCAATTTGAGGATAGCCTGCTCCATTGTTTTAGTTTGCTAGAGGTAAAGTGTTTTCTTGGAGGGAATCATTGGAAGTAATTTGTGAAGTCATCAAAAAATAATTTTGAGCCAGTGGGATAAATAAAGCAGTTTAGTAGTATGAAAACATAGGTAAAAAATAAACTAATAACAATGTATTGAAAATTATGATTGAACATTAGCTAACATTTTCTGGGGTTTACAAAGTGTCTGGTCTGTGAAAGTTACAAAAAAAGGAAAGAGAGAGAGAGGAGAGGGGAAAAAGAGAGAAAGAGAAAGAAAGAAAAAGGAAAGAAAAGAAAGAAAAAGGAAATCATCAAGCAACTCTTTGGTGAGTTCTTTGAAGTCTAATACTTCTTTGGTTGTACAATTTATTGTGACAAAAATTTATTAAAATATCATAAAAGATATCACTTTGTAACACTATCTTGTAACATTTTTAGTCTTGCCCAATGTTGTGGGGAGTTTTTTGTTTTTGTGTTGCTGTAGAAGAAGCTAAGAAACAGTTATTTGGTTCTCAGGAATACTGCAATATAATAGGAAAGATGAGAAGAAATTGATGTACAAAATGGAAAGATGCAACATACTATAGAATCTATGGGCTAAGAGAAGTTCATTGTAAAGAAACTGCCATGACTGCTTGTATATGTAATAGGAGAAAGTGCATAATTGAGCGCTGGAAAATGTCCATGTACTAAAGAATCTCATTCCGAGTTAGGCTCCTTTTCCATTTACCAAGAGAATGGAGGAGGATTTCCCTTTACCGTGGGCATTAATTTTCCCAAAGTTCCAAGCGAGGTTAGCATTCTTAATTTTCTCTGGATCTTCACTTTCACACCTCAGAGCAAGCTATTGCTGAGACAGGGAGATGTGGAAAATTTGGTATGAGTTAAATGAAAGTTAAAATAAGCAGAAGTTGGGGTGATGAGAGGTTCATGGGAATACAGAGTGAGCCCCAGCAGAAGGCAAACATAAAGGAAGATGTGTCAGACAATTGAGGGGATGACTTCCTTAGTGAATATATGGTTTTTCTTTGTTCAAATCCAAGTAAAAGCCTGTTATAGTAATTTTTGTCCAATAAAAGTTGAAAGCATAAAGCAAATTGTTTCTTCTCAGACCTTTGAAATCCTTGATGCCTAGATTAGGTTTGTTTGTTTGTTTGTTTTTGTTTTTTGCTTGCATTTCAGTCACTGTATTTTCAGCTTTATAATTTCATGTGATTTTTGTCTCCCCTAAGCCTGACTCCCTTCTTCGATTACCAACTTCAGAAACCAGCACACACAATTGGGAGAGGAGTCTGGAGATTCATCCCCTCTGGACTGTAAAGATGACAAATCTCTCTCAACTCTTTGGTTAGAAAATACAATTAAGTGGACTGGAGTGGGCTCTCTCCAAAGAAAATTGGCTGGATTGAGATGTGAGTATCTTAGAAGCTGAACCAATAAAAATCAATCATTCCCATCCCCTGTGGAAATGGCACTAGGGGAAAAGTTTGCTTTGATATCTCTGCTGTGGACGAAACGTGTGTGATTCTTACCCAATCAATAAAAATCTCTAAAATGAAAGATTGAAGCCGTCAGGAGCTGTAATGTCTCTGAGATGAGAAATGTTTGTGAGAATTGTCTCCCCTAAATGCTACCCACTTTCTCTCACCCCATCTGAGTGCTTGCCTGGTTTGGGAGCTCTGCGTGCTGTCTTTTTGCTCAAGCTAGGAAGGCTTGAGGAATCTCCAAGTCCGTGTGAGCCACTTCCCAGAAAACAACACATGGCTAAACAACCTGCCTACAGGATCACGGGGCGGGGAAGGAGGCTGCTGAGGGGTGGTGCCCATCCCTGCCTTTACCTTAACCCGGAAGATCTGGCCCTGTCCTGTGTCTAAATACTTCCAGGAAACGAGCTGGCATGCTGCCTGAGATGAAACTCTCACTGAAGACATTCTTATTTTTAGTCTTTTATTTAATTCCTTAATCCCAATTATGATTAATTGAGATTCCCTCTGATGCCACCCTGGGACCAGCGATGGCTATGGCTGTGCTTAAGGTGACGTTTCTTGGGGGGACTAAACGAACGCATTTGCCAACCAGATTCTTGAAATCAATTTGTTAATTCTAGTGTCTGTGTCTTAATAAGATGGGTCATAGCATAAAAATCAGCAACCGCACCCTGAACTTGATTTCCTAATGCCGGCCACTTTAGGATGATTTGTTGGACTGTCCTTTGGGTGAACATAGTAAATAACTGGGTCTCTCCTGTCTCCTCACAACACAGAGAGAGGAGAAACTCTTCATTTTCCAACTTTATGCTTGGCCAACTACTTTTTTGTTAAATTGTGGTAAAATATACACACACACGCTCACACACACACACACACACATATAAAGTTACCACTTTAGCTGTTCAATTTTTTCATTATATTTATTATGTTGAAACTCAGTGGTTGTTTCCTGTTACCACTTTTAAGTTTACAGTTCAGTGCATGCATGCTGCATGCTAAGTCACTTCAGTCATATTCAACTCTGTGACCCCATGGGCTGTAGCCCACCAGTCCATGGAATTCTCCAGGCAAGAATACTGGAGTGGGTTGCCATGCCATTACAGTTCAGTAACATCAAATATATTCACATCATTGTGCAACTCTCACCACCACCCAACTCCAGAACTTTTTCATTTTCCTAGACTCAAACTCTGTACCCATTAAGGAATAACTGCCCATTCCCTCCTCCCCCAGTCTCTGGAAGCCACTCTTCTATTTTGTGTCTCTATGAATTTGGCTATTCTCAGCTGCTTCATGTAAGTAGATTAAAACATTACTTTTTGTCTTTTTTATTTGGCTTATTTCACATACATAGTATAAGGCCTTCAAGGTGCATCCATGTTGTAGAATGTGATAAAACTTCATTCTAGGGCTGAATAATATTCCATTGCATGTATACACCATAGTTAGATTATTCATTCATTTCTTGGTTATGTTGTTTCACCTTTTGACTATTGTGAATGATGCTACCCTGAAACAAATATACAAATATCTTTGAGTCCTGATTTCAACTCTGTTTTTTTTTTGGGGGGGGGCAGGGGTTCAAATCCTTTTTTTAGTTATTAATGTTTATTGGACTGTGGTTGCTTTACAGTGTTTAATTAGTTTCTGCTGTATACCGAAGTGAATCGGCTGGCTACATGGATACATGTACCTACACTTTGGTAGATATCCTTCCTATTTAGGTTGCCTCAGAGCATTGACTTTCCTGTGGCATACAATAGGTTCTCATTAGTTACCTATTTTAAGCATGGTAGTGTATATGTCAATCCCAATCTCTCAATTCATCCCACCTTCCCCTTCCCCCCTTGGTGTCCATACATTTGCTCCCTACATCTGTGGCTCTTTTTCTGTTTTGCAAATAAGTCACCTGGGCCATTTTCTAGATTGCACATATAAGCAGTACTATATGACATTTGTTTTTCTGTTTGACTTATTCACTCTCTGTGACAGTCTCTAGGCCCATCCATATGTCTGGAAATGGCCCAGTTCTGTTCCTTTTTATGGCTGAGTAATACTCCACTGCATATATGTACCACATGCTTTATCCATTTGTCCACTGATGGACATTTAGGTTGCTTCCATGTCCTGGCTGTTGTAAATAGCGCTGCAGTGAATATTGGGGTGCATGTATCTTTTGGAGTTGAGTTCTCTCCAGGAATATGCCCAGGAGTGGGATTGCTGGGTCATATGGTCATTCTATTTTTAGTTTTTAAAGGAATATCTGTACTATCTCCGTAGTGGCTGTACTAATTTACATCCCCAGCGACAGTGTAGGAGGGTTTCCTTTTCTCCACACCCTCTCCATCATTTATTATTTGTACACTTTTTGATAATGGCCATCATGACTTGTGTGAGGTGATACCTTATTGCAGTTTTAATGTGCATTTCTCTAATAATCAGTGATGCTGAGCAACTTTCTGTGTGTTTGTTGCTCATCTGTATGTCTTCTTTAGAGAAATGTCTATGTAGGTCTTCTGCTCTTTTTTTTTATTGGATTTTTTTTTTAATATTCAGCTACTTGAGCTGTTTGTTTGTTTTAGAGATTAATCCCTTGTCAGTTGCTTCATTTGTAAATATTTTCTCCCATTCTGAGAATTATCATTTTTTTTTTTTTTGTAGAGTTCTGTGTACTCCTGCCACCTCTTCTTACTCTCTTCTGCTTCTGCTAGGTTTTTGCCATTTTTGTCCTTTATTGTGCCCATCTTTGCATGAAAGTTTCCCTTGGTATCTCCAATTTTCTTAAAGAGATCTCTAGTCTTTCCCATTCTATTGTTTTCCTCTGTTTCTTTGCGTTGTTCACTTAAGAAGGCTTTCTTATCTCTCCTTGCTATTGTCTGGAACTCTGCATTCAGGTGGGTTTATCTTTCCCTTTCTTCTTTGCCTTTCACATCTCCTCTTTTCTCAGCTATTTGTAAGCCCTCCTCAGACAAACCACTTTGACTTCTTGCTTTCCTTTTCCTTGGGTGGGGATGGTTTAGGTCACCACTTCCTGTCCAGTGTTACAGACCTCCTTCTGTAGTTCTTCGGGCAGTCTATCTACCAGATCTAGTCCCTTGAATCTCTTCGTCACCTCCACTGTAAAATAGCAAGGGGTTTGATTTAGATCATATCTGAATGACCTAATGGTTTTCCCTGCTCTCTTCGATTTGAGCCTGAATTTTGCAATAACGTACTGATGATCTGAGCCAGTCAGCTCTAGGTCTTGCTTTTCCTCAAGTGGGTACCTCTCCCAGTGATTGTGGAGGCAGGGGCCAGGGGGGTGGGCAGGGGTTACAATGGCAGCCTCCCCCGCCGGCCTTGTGTGTGGCACCTTGCTTCCATGATGGCCCAGGCTTCTTCTGCCAGAAGTGATGGGAACTTCTTACTCCCATCCCTTCAGGCTGTCTCTTAATATCCAACAGCCGTCCCCTCCATTGGTCTGCTCTCCAAACCCCACGTTCCAGCATCCAGCCCCCTCTGCACAGAGGAACAAGGTAGTCCCTTCCCACTTCACCTCTTCTTTCTTTCATCCTACCAAGTGGCATGAGGATTTTTCTAGTCCTTTCAGATGTCTGAGGTCTTCCACGAGTGTTCAGCAGCTGCTTTGTGAGAACTTTTTCATTTGCAGATGTATTCTTGATGTACTTGTGAGGAGAAGAGAATTCCACATTTTCCTATTCTGCCATCTTGACTCCTTCCCCTGCTTTCAAATCTTTGGGGGGGTATATGCAAGAAATGGAATTCCTAGGTCATAATTCCATGCTTTTCTTTTAGAGAAACTGCTGTACTGTTTGCCACGGTGGCTGTATCATTTTACATTCCCACTAATGATGCACAAAGATTCCAACTTCTTCACATTCTTACCAACACTTATGTTTGTTTTTTTTTTTTAAATAATGGCCATCTTAATGGCCAGCTACTCTTTTATTTATGGGAATACATAAAATTTTGTGGTTTTTTTTCCATCTTTTTTTGGTTGGTATTTCTTTAGTAGTCTCTTCTTGGGCAGAGCCATGAAAAATTCTTAATTTGTCTTTTCAGCCTCACACCCTCACTTTGGTATGCTGTTAAGAAGCCAGAAGTACTTGGTGGTACCTTGAGACGATAGAGTCATGGCAATAGTACCTCTAGCTGATTTTCTTTCTATTTCAATTTCCAAATTGTATTTTAATGTTTCTTTTGTGATGTTCTCTCACTCAACATGCTTAAAATTGACTTCGTTATTTTGACACCATCACTTACACCTCTGTGACTTCTGGCAAATTATTTAAGGTGAGCTTCTGTTTCCTTGATTGTAAAAGAGAATAATAATACTAAAGCACAGGGTTGTTTATAGAGACTAAATTAGATAGGGTCCGTAGAGCATTTACTACAATGAGTAGCACATAGTGATATTTCAGTAAGCAAAAGCCCTTATTTTTTTTAACTTTTCTTCTAACTGAATAATATCTGTATCTTTTTTTTGGGGGGGGGGTCAATTTATGGTACCAGTCTTCTTTAAGTATTGAAGCCTTATACCTCAGAATAAACCTTTCAATCCTGCTTTATATCCATTCTGTTGGTTTTTTATCAATCATTATTTTCAACACTTCTTGCATTATAATAAACTTTTAATGGATTATCAATTTAGCAAACACCTGCTGAATCCCTGAAGCACTGACTCCAGCTTCTTCCTCCTTAGTGTGTCCAGTACTTCACTAACAGATTCATTTTCCTACAACAGTGTTTCAAGTGGTCATTCCTATTTTTAAAAAACATTTATTGATCTCTTCTAACCTTTACAGCCTGGAAGTAATACACACATTCTGTCTTTCCAGTCATCAGTTCAGTTCAGTTGCTCAGTTGTGTCTGAATCTTTGTGACCCCATGGACTGCAGCACGCCAGGCCTCCCTGTCCATCACCAACTTATGGAGTTTACTCAAACTCATGTCCATTGAGTCGGTGATGCCATCCAACCATCTCATCCTCTGTCGTCCCTTTCTCCTCCGGCCTTCAATCTTTCCCAGCATCAGGGTCTTTTACAATGAGTCAGTTCTTCACATCAGGTGGCCAAAATATTGGAGTTTCAGCCTCAGCATCGGTCCTCCCAATGAATATTCAGGGTTGATTTCCTTTAGGGTTGATTGGTTGGATCGCCTTGCAGTCCGAGAGACTCTCAAGAGTCTTCTCCAACACCACAGTTCAAAAGCATCAATTCTTTGGTGCTCAGCTTTCTTCATAGTCCAACTCTTACATCTGTACATGACTACTGGAAAAACCAAAGCTTTGACTAGACAGACCTTTGTTTTTTGGGGGTGTGTGTGTGTGAGAATTCCCTAATCTTATGAAAGGAGCATGATTCTCCAGTTCTCTCCCAACCCCCACCCCACGTGCAGATTTAGTGATCTCTGAATTTATTTTCTTTCATTTGAGGCAGCCAGTCATTCTCTTGGCTTTGATATATTGTTTTTGCCCTTGTACCACCATAGCAAGGATGCTCGGGCTCTAACTTAATTGACTGCTCAAGTAAACTCTAGTTATCGTTTGAAACCTAGTTTTCCTACAGTTGTTTTGTGGATCACAGTTTACCAAATTATTGGAGAGAGTTCCTTGGCCCTGAAGAACAAGAGGAAAAGTTCCATCCCATACCTGGGCTGCAGTCTTTTTCCAAACACGTCTCAAAGCAGTGGCATCTTATTCTTTTCTTACAAAAACTATGATTTTAAAATGCAACAGGAGAGAGAAGTGATGTACCATCTTGTTTAGAGCACTGTCTCTGCAGTTAGATCTAGGTTCTAATCCTGATTCTACTGCATATTGACTAAAAGATTTGGAAAATTACTTAATCTTTGAGTTCCTTAGAGTATCAGTGAAATAAGGGCAGGAAATGAGTAGAGTTATTGCCATAATATAAAAATATTAACTCATTCATTGATTATTTGGAATAGAATGTGCTTAAATAAATGGCAGTGTTGTTGTTATAGACATCATAATTCTGTAGGTTTCTCTTCCTAGGTCTTTGGTGTTGGTATGTTGGGGAAGGCAAGAATAGCAATGCAATGAGACTACCATGGACCTTGTTATGTCTGAAGTTGTTCTATCCTTCTAACTTCCCCTTTATGTTGCCTGTGCCCAGTTTATGCCTGGACTGACTCGAGAGAGGGAGTCCTCCAATACAAGAAGGCTTTGTTCTCATGGGAGGAGATGGGTCTAATGGATGCTGGGTCTCACTTCTACCACCTTTCCAGCCATCCCAGTTTTATTCTTAATCCAAAGCTGGAATACAAATTTGTTCTTTTATGGTAAACCTCATTGAGTGTTTGGTTTCTTTTCTCTCTTTTTTTTTGTATTGGAGTATAGCCAATTAACAACGTTGTGATAGTTTCAGGTGGATGGGAAAGGGACTCAGCCATACATACACATGGATCCATTCTCCCTCAGACTCCGCTCCCCTCCAGGCTGCTACATAACATTGAGCAGAGTTCCCTTTCCTACACAATAGGTCCTTGTTGGTTGTCTATTTTTTTTTTTATTTTTTTCAGACAGTGGAGTGCAGTTTATTACACCGCGGGCCCAAGGCAGAGTCTCCTCTCAGCCAAGGACCCTGACCAGCACTTGTGAGAATCTTTTATACCCCATGTGTACGATGTGTACGTGTCCAAACCCACCACTCCAATTCCCTTGAGACTTACATTGTCGTTCCCACAGGCACTAAGCAGAGAGTTCAGAGTCCACTGGAGAGGTGGCTGAGCACGATCAGCACAGACAGACCTGAGATGGAGTCCAGGCCCTATGAATTCCTTCTTCATTCCCCCCTCTTGATGCTCTTAGTTTCTGTAATGAGCATCATTCATTGAGATATATTGTACCTTAGCCCTCCTGTCACCCATATGAGAGAATGCTATCAACTTCTGTGTCACAAAATCCACAAGGCATTGTAGGAAGCAGGGCCCACAGAGCAGTATGATTAAGATTACTATAACAACAATTACAATGGTTTTCCACCAGTCTCCCTTTACCCAGGAGAGGACTGAAGTCCAAAAGGGAATATTTTCATTAGACATGGCTTTCACTTGATTTTGCATATCCTCTAAGGCAGTAAATACATTTCCAGACAGGTCAGGGATGTACACGCAACATTCGACTTTAATTACGGCACAAGTCCCTCCTTGGGCTGCTGTGAGTATGTCTAATGCCATCCTATTTTGAATTACTGCCTTCCTCATCTGAATTTGTTCCTTATTCAAAGCTTGAATGGCTTTGGTACTGTCTAAGAGGGCCTGTTTAGTGAAATTAGTTAAGGCCTCTACCTTAACCATGATATCTGTTGTCCCTACAGAGGGTACAAACAAGGCAGCAAGATAGTCATACCATTGGAACACAGATTGTGTCCATCTTGCATGCAGATAGGGCAGGTTTACTGGAGGCTGGTGTAGGCTAGGCTTAATTCTGCCATGGGTGAAAGCAAATCCTAATGTGCAATGCCGCACCCAGCCAACTGGTAACCATGGCCATAAGTTAAGCCCACAGAGCCACTGGGTCCCATTGGGGGCTACCCAGCGCATTCCAGGATTATATTTCCGGTCGGAACCAGGCCACTGAACAGACTGATTGGGGTGATAGGTAACTTCCAAGATTTGTTTACATTGTTCAAGGGACAAATAACCCATATATTTTAAATCTTTTGGGTCTAGGGGGTGGTCTCCAAATCCAACTTTCTGTTCTTTTTGTTTCCAGCAAATAGTAGCAGGGGTAATCAATTGTCCTTTCTCAGGAGTCATCCAGAAATATTCATCCCAGACCTGGTAGTATTGCTCAAGGTACCAGGAGGCCTGTCCCCGTTTTGTTAAGGGAGCCCTTTTCCTCTTTAATTTTCATATATGAGGTATAAGCCTTTGTTATCTCCATAAGGCTGGTGTTCATGTTAAATGTAACCCTATGTCCCTGGCCCATTGATGGCTTCTTCTTACACCAGGAAAGCAAAGAAAGGTTATGGTTGGTGAGAGAGAGGAACAGAGTGGCGATACCCACCAGGGGAGTCTGTCCATTACTGACAGGGGCATAGCCCCACATACCCAACAGTTGGCGGAGTTGTGGCCCACAAGATGAAGACGTTGCCCTGTGCAGGAGCAGTGGTCAGGTTCAGAATTGCATTTGTGAGGCCGAGCAGCAGGAGTCGTTTACCCAGCTCCATCCTGTAGAGGGCTCGTCCGGGACCTTGTTTTCTTCTTCCTCCTCAGAATGATCTTGGTTTCCCGTGGGTCGGTGGGGTCCTTCTGGGTGGTCCACTTGGCGTCCTCCGGGTCAGCGTGGTATGCCTTCTTTGCTCTGGTGTGATGGATCAAGGGGAAATACCTGCAACTTTAACTGCAGTAGGAGTAGTTAGAATAACATAAGGGCCCTTTCACCAAAGGGCTAGCAAATCATGTTCCCAATCTTTGACCCACACTTGGTCACCAAGTGTAAACTCATGAATTTGTTCCCCAAGGGGGAACGGCACCCTTTCCTGTACAAACTTAGTTACCCGATTTATTACCTTACCCAGTTCCATCTGCTGTGAAATCCTATCCCCCCTTACCTGAGGCAAATTTGTTGACACCTGTTTTATTATGGGAGGAGGCCTCCCATACACAATTTCGTATGGAGAATAGCCTTGGGACTGTGGGGTCATCCTGAGTTTGAGCAGAGCCATCGGAAGCAAGTCCACTCAGGAGCAGTCAGTCTCTCTGATCCACTTGGAGAGTCTCTTTAAGTGTCCAGTTGGTTCATTCCACTATCTCAGAACTCTGGGCCTATATGCAGTGTGCAGTTTCCATTTGATGTTTAAAGTTTTGCTTACTTGTTGTACTAAATCAGCTGCAAAAGCCGGGCCATTGCCTGATCCAATGCTGGTAGGAAATAAATCTGGGAACCATTTCCCTAAGCAGGCACTGGGCTACTTCTGATGCTCTTTCAGTCCAGGTAGGAAAAGCTTTTACCTATCTCAAGAATGCACATATCATGACCAGCAGATAACGGTAGTGTCGGTGAGGTTTCATTTCAGTGAAGTCTACTCCCAGGTGTTCAAGGGGCAGTGTGCCTTTCAGCTGAATACCCAGAGGATTTTGTCTGAATACCCGAGAGGCAGCATTAACCTGTGAGCAGGCAGCATGGCCTAGGTGGGTCGCTTGGTGTGTCTGGCTTACCAGAGTGTGTGCCAGCTCCTCCGGTACCAATAATTTGTCACTTGACAATTCCCACCATCTCTTTTCAGTCTTGATGGCCCCTTCCGCTCTGGCTAACCTGACAGCCGTTGTCCTTGTTTTATCAGGCTAGTGCCATCAGTATATAGGACCCAATTAGGGTCTGGAACCTTGAGCCCTTCTTTGAAACAAACCCCAGATACCTTACCTCCTCTTTGTAGATTGTGCCTTCTTTTTCAACACCCGGTAATCTGCTTCCATCAACAGCTGAAGCAGTGCATTTGTCCCTTTCCAGCATTTTTCCTTGGTCTCAGGCAGCCAGCAGCAGTTCATCCCCGTATTGTAGGAGCTGACATCCATACTCTTCTGGATGGAATGAGTCCAGATCAGAAGCCAAGGCTTCCCCAAAGATGGCTGTGGTGTTAGCCTTTGTTATCTGGTGCTCCCGACTGAATATTCCCATTCAAAGGCAATGATGGGCTGTGATGCTGGGGCGAGGTGTATACAGAAGAAGACATCTTTGAGATCTAGGCAAGTGTAAACTTTAGTCCTCGGTGGGAGGAGGCTAAGCAAGGTATAGGGGTTTGGAACAGTGGGGTGTAAAGTCACAGTAGCCTGGTTGACTAGTCTGAGATCTTGTACAGGTCTATAGTCCTGTCCTCCTTCTCTTTTGACTGGCAGGATTGGCGTATTCCAAGCTGACTGGCACTCTACTAGAATGTCTGCTTGTTTTAATCTATTGATGTGGGGCAATATGCCGGTTCAGGCCTCCATCCATAGCGGGTACCGGAGCCCTCTAACTGGGATGGTGCCTGGTTTGAGTTCCATTATCACTGGGGCGTGATGTTCAGCCAGCCTGGGGGGAGGGGAGGTTGTCTTCCACCCAGACCTCAGGGAACAATTGAGTTAGCTACCTCATGCTCTTCTGGCCCACCCGGCTCTGCCTTCAGGGGCTCATGCAACCTCCACTCATCTTGGGTTGGCACTGAGAGAGAGGGCAAATAAGTCATAGAGTCCGTCCAGAAGGTGGGCCTCTCCTCAGGGGAGAAAGTCACCTGTGCTCCTAGTTTGGAGAGCAAGTCTCCTCCCAACAGGGGTACTGGGCACTCAGGAATGTCACTTGGTGCCCCCCTCATCTGACATTTTCTGGGCTGGCAAAATGATTTAGTCATCTCTTCTCCCGATACCCCAGTTACAGCGGTAGTCTTTCTGGACAGAGGTGCCACAGGTTTTGTTACTACCGACAGTTCTGCTCCTGTATCCACCATGAAGTCAGTGTTTTGGTCCCCCACTTTTACGGTTACCATGGGCTCTCAGGGACCTGATATCTCTGAGCCCTGGCAGCCCTAGTTAATTTCCAAGTCAGCAAGCCCCAAAACTGCAGGAGCTTCCTCTTCTTTCCTTGCCTTAGGGCATTCATTCTTCCAGTGGCCAAAAGCTTGCACCGGGCACAATGGTTTGGCTGTAACAGGGACCCGGGCCTCCCTTGGGACCGGTTGAAGGACTGTCCTGTCCCTGGGGCAGATGAGGTTTTCTGGAGGGCCCGAGATAGACTTTTCCAGAGCAGCAGCTAGCACTGTAAGTCTCTTGTCTGTTCCCTTTTATTCCCTCCGGCTCTCTGGCAGAGCGCAGTCTCTGTTTAATTCCAACATCTCCCTCCCCCTCTTGTCAGTACTCACCGGGAGAGGCGGGTATAGCTTGGGCGGTTTGGTTGGAGCCGGATCCTGGAAGTGTTGGCCAGAGGCTTCTGTCACCGGGATCGGAGCCTGCCCAAACGGCGGCTCTACGAACTCCTGGAAAGCTGGCGGAGGAGCAGTGGCTGTTGCAGAAACTTCACCTGGCCCTGGATCGGGCATTAAGGCGGCCTCCAGTCCTGGTGAAGCACTGGGAGGCAGGCGTGTCATTATCCAGCATGGGGGAGGGGTCAGGTCATCCCCGTCCAAATCCTGTAGAATTTCCTTTTTTATCATCAGTCAATTCTTGTGCCATTAATATTTTTCCCTTTCCCTTCTGGATACAGAACCTTGTCCAAGTAGGAGGGTCTCAAGCTAACCCTAGCCATGAGTCAATAGATGGATATTGATCCAGGTGTCCTGGCTCTCCTGTGACTACTGTGTAGATTGCTTCCACTATTTTTAAGTTCATGGTGTTCTCTGGTGGCCATCCTGCTCCCATAGGGGTCCATTCGACCTCACAGAGTATGTGGAGGCAGTTAGGCTTCATCTTCACCCCATAGTCTCCTCCTAATCCCTTCTTTAAATTTTTAATCATGCATTCCAATACAGTTGCCTTAGATTCACTTTCCCCCATCTTGCTTACCTTCTCGGACCTTCTTTTACTTTTCCTTTTCGTTCTGCCTACGAAGTTCTCAGTACCCTATGTACTTCTGATATTTCCACTCAGTGACACTTAAATTGCCATTCTGCCTCCTTCCTAATTGGGGTGAGAAGAGCCTTACCTGCCAGATCCCAGAGGGAGAAGGGGGGTCAGCATGTCTTCACCTGCCGGTCAGCACAGCTGAACCAGAACATCACATGGTCCAAGACTGTTTTTCCCTTAAAGTCCATTCTGCCTTGGTGGGCTTGATCAGGTGCGGATGAAAACACAGATGGGTTAAATATCTCATGTCCCAGGCCATCTCCGGAAAAGCCAATTCATACTCACTTCTGTATCCCCCTCCTTCTAGCCTAACAATTCCGAGGGGGTCAAGAATTTCACAGCAGACGGGACACCTCCTGGGGGAGGGCAGAATACGAGCATACAAGGACCAGTTTCTTATCCTAAGAATCCCCTGGCGATCACATGGTAATAATTTTCCCCGAGACAGCATGGACACACCTCCTAAATGTCCTTCAGAAATTTCCTTCCTAAACCCTAGCACGCTCGTCGACCTGTGTACCAAGCAATCGCCACCTGCCTATCCCAGGCTCCTGTGGGTCCCCGCTCCTTCTAGTCCCTCCCAGGGGGGTGATCAGGCCCCCTCTTCCACCCTGCCGGGTGGGCTCCTCCTCACCTGAGCGCTCAGTTCCCCTGCTGCTGTCCACTACCTGCTGACGTGAAAGGTCTGGGCGTTGAGAAGCAGAATCCTTCCAGAGGGGCGAGGCGCCTTCCCCCCTCTGGGAGATTCAAGCTACAAAGCCTCGGGATGGTCTCAAATGAGACCTGTCTCCTCAAAGCGAGGAGTTTCCCGGCCAATGCACCAAATGTTATAGCCACGCTTTCTGGGAAACAAACTCACTCAGAAGGACAATGCAGATAGTGGAGTGCAGTTTGTTACACCGGCGGGCCCAAGGCAGAGTCTCCTCTTAGCCAAGGACCGGTTGTCTATTTTAAATATAGCAGTGTGCACCTGTCCATCTCAAACTCCCCTACTATCCCTTCCCCTATCTTTGCTCCCCTGTCAGCAACCATAAGTTCATTCTCTAGATCTGTGAGTCTGTTTATATTTCATAACAAGTTCATTTGTATCATATCTTTTTAGATTCTACATATAAGGGATGTCATCCTATCTTTCTGTTTCTCTGTCTGACTTACTGAACTCAGTATAACAATCCCTAGGTCCATCCATGTTGCTGCGGATGACATTATTTCATTCTTTTTGATAACTGAGTAATATTTCATTGTGTAAATGTGCCATGACTTCTTTACCTATTTATTCCTCTGTCAATGGGCATTTAGGTTGTTCTATGTCTTGGCCACTGTAAATAGCACTGCAATGAACACTGGGGAGAGTGCATGGGTCCTTTTGGACCATGTTTTGTCTCTGGATATAAGCCCAGGAGGGGGATTGCATGGTCATATGGTAGCTCTATTTTTAGTTTTTTCAAGGAACCTCCATATTGTTCACAGTGGCTGTACCACTTTACATTTCCACCAACAGTGCAGGAGGGTTCACTTCTTTCCACACCCTCTCCAGCACTTATTATTTGTAGATTTTTGATGATAGCCATTTTTACTGGTGTGAGGTGATGTCTTGTTGTAGTTTTGATTTGCATTTCCCTAATAATAAGCAGTGTTGAACATCTTGTCTTGTGTTTGTTGGCCATTTGTATGTCTTCTTTGGAGAAATGTCCACTTAGGTCTTCTACCCATTTATTGATTGGGTTGTTTGTTTTGTTGATATTACGCTTCATGAGCTGTTTGTAGATTTTGGAGACCAATCCCTTGTAGTCACATCATTTGCAAATATTTTCTCCCAGTCTGTGGGTTGTCTTTTCATTTTGTTTATTGTTTCCATTGCTGTTAAAAAGCTTTGGAGTTTAAGTAGGTTCCATTTGTTTATTTTTGTTATTATTTCCATTATTCTAGGAGATGCATCAAAAAAGATATTGCAGCCATTTATGTCAGAGAATATTCTGCCTATGTTTTTCTCTAGGAGTTTTATAGTGTCCAGTCTCATATTTAGGTATTTAATCCATTTTGAGCTTATTTTTATGTATTGTATTAAAGAATGATCTAATTTCGTTTTTCTTTACATGTAGCTGTCCAGTATCCGAACACCATTTGTTGAAGAGACTATCTTGCCAACATTGTCTTGCCTTCTTTATCTTAGATTAATTGACCATAGCTGCATGCATTTATTTTGGGGCCTTCTATCCTGTTCCATTGATCTATATTTTGAAATACTTTTGTGCCCCTGCCATACTCTTTTGATGACTATAGGTTTGTAGCATAGTCTGAAGTCAGGGAGCCTGATTCCTCTAGCTCCATTTTTCTTTCTCAAGATTCCTTTCACTATTTGATGTCTTTTGTATCTCCAAACAAACTTTTGGATTGTTTTGTTCAAGTCCGGTGAAAAATGCCACTGGTAATTTGATAGAGATTGCACTGAATCTGTTTATTGCCTTGGGCAGTAGTCCACTTGTTTGCTGATGGGTGAGGCTGCACTCCCTGCCTGGTAGTTGTTTGATCTGAACTGACCCAGCCTTGGAGTCTACAGGCTCTATGGAAGGGCTCATGGTGATGACTTCCAGGAGGGCTCATGCCAGTGGGTGCTTCCTAGGGTAGCTGCTGCCAGGGTCCTTGTCCCCACGGTGGGCCACTGCTGACCCATGCCTCTGCAAGGGGCCCTCCAACGTGAGTAGACAGGTCTGGTTCAGTCTCCTTGGGGCTATTGCCGCTTTCCCCAGACCCCCATGTACACCAGGTTTTATGTGTGCCCTCCAAGACTGGAGTTTCTGTTTCCCCCAGTCCTGTGGAGTTCCTGCAATCAAATCCTGCAAGCCTTCAAAGTCAGATCCCCTGGGGATTCCTAGTTCCTTTGCCACATCCCCAGGCTGGGAAGCCTCAGGTGGGGCTCAGAACCTGCACAACAGTGGGAGAACCTCTGTGGTATAATTGTTCTCCAGATTGTGGGTCACCCAACTGATAGGTGTGGGATTTGATTTTATCATGATTGTGCCCCTCCTGTGTCTCATTGCAGCTTCTCTTTTGCCTTTGGAGATGGGCTATCTTTTTGATAGGTTCTAGCATTCTCCTGTCAATGGTTGTTCAGCAATTAGTTGTGATTTTGGAGTTCTCATGGTGGGGGGCGGGGCGGGGGGGAGGTAAGCACACATCCTTCTACTCTGCATCTGTCACTGAATGTATTTTAACATTACAAATCATTTATACTTTAGATGGGTTGATTGACATTTGCTTATGTTCTCCTTTGGATAAAATGAAGAGATTAATTGACTAGGAATAAAGCTGCTTGATTGAATGTGGAAGGACATCATAGTTGCTCAAGGCTGCATGCTAAGCCCTGGAGAATTAAGTATATATTCTACCTCATCTGGAATGTCATCCTATGTAATACTAGCTGATACTTACTTTTTCCTTTGTTAGGTTAAAGCTAGTACTTCACAGTTTATAGTAGCTCTTTGGGGCTTAATTGTGTAATTTGCACCATTGTCTATGTTTCTTATTAAATTATTTTTGTATGTAGGACTCCACATAATTATAACCTCAGTGTAAGGAAGTCACACTCCATTGTTCCTGAAGGACCCAGTGCTGTGTTAGACATTTAAGTTTCATTAATTTGAAATATACTGAGGGCTTGCTATGCTAAAGGTTGAGGATACAATGGCAAATGGTATAGAGAAACTTATATGTTAGCGGACACAAACTAATTTCTAAATTTATCATTGAGGAGGGGACAGTCAACCACCCTCGCAGTTGGTTTGGGTAGCTAGGGAGTTTTCAAGCCCAGCTTTTGCAGCCTCAGCCTGAATTTGACTTTCTTTTCTTACAAATGGGCTTAGAGATTCTCTAGTCTTATCATATTTGAAAAGCTTTTCTCTCCCAGCTTCATCGTATTTCATAACTCGTAAAATATATGTGAAAATCAATGACATTAGATCACCATGTCTTACGTCTTAAGAGTCTTCTCTGTCTCCCTAATGATGTAGTGAATCAGAAAATAATTAAAAATCATTTAGGTTGCACCCTCCCTTTCTCCCCCTCTGTCTGACTCCCCCCCTGCTTGTAAGGAACAGTGCAATTTATGTCTCTTCCTCCAACCTGATTGCTTTAGATAACTCAGGGACATTTTCTCAGGTGGGAACACTGCCAGAACCGGCAGTACACACAGCTTTGCCTGGATTCTTCATGAGACAATGCATGGATGCATACTAACTAGTGCTATGAATAAACTGCCACCTTTGAAACCACTGTTTATTTTTCCTAACAGCAAGAAACAACCACAAAAAAGCTACAGATGACATTTTTATAGCAGTTTACCATTTGCAGGATGCTTGCCCATCCATTATCTCATTTGATGCTCATGAAAGCTTTGTGACACAGATATTACTCTTATCCTGCTAAATATCAGCAAAGCAAGGCTTACATAAAGCTGGGGACTTTTCCAAGGTCATTCTTCTTATGAGAGGTTGGAAGCAGAAATGCAGTCCTCAGACATTCACTTTACTTTTCTACCCGGACACAGAGAGTGGGGGGTGATGGGAGAAATGGATGTGAGGAAATAGTAAGGGAGGTAGAATGATTTTAGTCAAATTTGGTGGACTTGTTCCCATTTTTTGGACAATAGTAGGGTTTTGCTGCATAATTTACTGCATTACTTACTGCATTATATAGGGAGAAATATCAATAACCTCAGATATGCAGATGACACCACCCTTATGGCAGAAAGTGAAGAAGAACTAAAGAGCCTCTTGATGAAAGTGAAAGAGGAGAGTGAAAAAGTTGGCTTAAAGCTCAACATTCAGAAAACTAAGATCATGGCATCCGGTCCCATCACTTCATGGCAAATAGATGGGGAAACAGTGGAAACAGTGGCTGACTTTATTTTTTTGGGCTCCAAAATCACTGCAGATGGTGACTGCAGCCATGAAATTAAAAGACGCTTATTCCTTGGAAGGAAAGTTATGACCAACCTAGACAGCATATTAAAAAGCAGAGACATTACTTTGTCAACAAAGGTCCATCTAGTCAAGGCTATGGTTTTTCCAGTAGTCATGTATGGATGTGAGAGTTGGACTATAAAGAAAGCTGAGCGCCAAAGAATTGATGCTTTTGTACTGTGGTGTTGGAGAAGACTTTTGAGAGTCCCTTGGACTGCAAGGAGATCCAACCAGTCCATCCTAAAAGGAGATCAGTCCTGGGTGTTCACTGGAAGGACTGATGTTGAAGCTGAAACTCTAATACTATGGACACCTCATGCGAAGAGCAGACTCATTTGAGAAGACCCTGATGCTGGGAAAGATTGAGGGCAGGAGGAGAAGGGGACGACAGAGGATGAGATGGTTGGATGGCATCACCGACTCAATGGACATCAGTTTGAGTAAACTCCTGCAGTTGGTAATAGACAGGGAGGCCTGGCATGCTGCAATTCATGGGGTCGCAAAGAGTTGGACACAACTGAGCGACTGAACTGAAATTCATTATTCAGTCCTTTGTTCTACATAAGGCAAGTGACAATATGAGTTCAGACACCTTCATCCAAGTAAAGTTAGCTTAAGTAATAACAAATTTATTAACTCACATATATTTATAAGACATATATAGGAACATCTCTTTACATCCCATTGATTCATGTTGAGTGACATGTACATTCTTCCAGTACACTGACAAGGGTGTGGCGCGTAGGACAACTCAGACCCTTCCCTTGATCTAGAAGCATGGTCAGCTTCTCTGGGTCCCACTGGATCCCATGCATTTCTGGTGAGGGATTTCTATGCTAAATGTCCATCAAAAGTATTCAACATACAAGACTCGGTAATGACTGAATTTGCCCAAGAGCAGAGCTGTTCATCAGGATAGATCAATGATTCTTGGCCTTGATGTACAAATAAATCATCTGGGGAAATTTAAAAGATGATGATGCATGGGCCCACTCTTAGTAATTACAACTTGACCGGTCTGGGGTGAGCATGGCATTGGGATTTTTAAAAGCAACCTAGATGATTCTAATGTGAGGTCAAGGTTAAGTACCATTTTTATTGGGCCTCGCGACCCACAGTGGCATTCATGGGCCAGCTGCACTGATATCACTTGGGCATTTATGAGACGAGAAACTCAGGCTTCACCCTGGACCTACTGAATCAGAATCTGCCCGTTGCAAGCTTTTTGTGTGACTCATAGGTGCACTGAGGTTTGATAAGCCCTGGTATAACTGATAATATCCAAAGTCTTGTTCCAAAGTCATGCCTTTACTCCAGTTCTCAAGTCCAGCTGTGATTCTGTTTAGTGATTTTTTTGGTGGGTAGTCCCCAAATATCTGCTCTACTGCCTAATTTGCCTCAAAGGGGACCTTGGATATCAGTGTTTATCATTGATGTGATTGAGAATCACTTGAGAATTTTATCCTAAATTTAGATACCTGGTTTCCACTGTAGAGCAAATTAAATAGAATCTCTGGCAATGAGTTTGAAGCATGTGTGTCCTGGGAGAAAAACCATCTTTGGGTTCAGGTGGCTGTTGTAGTCTGGAGTGTGAGAAAGTGCTGTGTTTTCCCAAAATGAAAACGAGAGGGAAATAAGCTGATTGGAAGTTTCATGATATTACAGAGAATATTTTAATTGAGCTCATCTCTGGATGCTTGCTCTTTAGTCTGCCTGTAGACTTGACCACCCAAGGAGCCCAGCAGAGAGGAGAGATCAGAGGCCCCGGCCCCCTGAGGCTGACCAGAACTGGGGCTGTGGGATGATGGATGGGCTGCTGGTGCCATAGATAGTTGCTGCCTCAGCCCATCCTGCGATTTCCCAGAGTCATAAATCCTGGAGGGGACACCAATACATTCCTGATAGCAGAGAGAAGTCACTCTTTAATGTGGGCCTG
The DNA here is from genome assembly GCF_019320065.1 of Cervus canadensis. Classification (NCBI taxonomy): domain Eukaryota; kingdom Metazoa; phylum Chordata; class Mammalia; order Artiodactyla; family Cervidae; genus Cervus; species Cervus canadensis. The sequence continues at coordinate 5,787,576 of NC_057398.1, forward strand.
ATAATGTCACTGAGCTCAGTCTTCCTAAATTTAAATGATTAGCAATGACCAGCCTCGCTCCTGTTTGATGCATCGCTTAACCTGGTAATCGGGAAATCTATTCCACTTGCCTACTTAGATTGATGATGTCACGTTACCCTGAGGCTCGCTTTCTCCCCCCTTAATGGGGGAAGAGCATGTTAGGATGCATTGGCCTTCAGCATTCTGGCCTCAGCCTCCCCTCATGAATTTGATTAATATCACAGGCTCCATGGGCACATCTCAGAACTGCTGAATCTGGCATCTCAGGGAGGACTATGTTTAGAGAGCATTGAGATGTTTCTAATGGAGTCTGCCATTGGATGATTCTATTCATGTCCTGACTTCTGGACTTTGTGAGAACATTCTTTTCTAAGAAAGAAAAAAATGTAGAGATTTTGGTTGAGCTCTATTGAGTAGGGGGGAAAAAAAAACACCACAGGACCCGTTCTTTAAAGTAGAGCTGGCCACCTATATCTACCTACTGTGCTGAGTGAGGAGACCCCTAACCAGTGGTTGTAGGTCTTTTTATGGATCTTGGGGTATTTCTGGTGAAGTTCAAAGCTGGTTTGTCACCAAAGGGTCCCTTACTCCCTATCCAGCCCCCTAGCCCATCAGCAATATAAATGCTATTATTTTTCTCCTCTCTATTACTCTCCTGAGAGATTTTTGTTCCATATCCTCTCCTCTCTCTGGTTATTCCAAGGGATGCCAGACAACTGAAGGATAGCCTCTCTTCAAGAAGTTCTGGGAGTTCTTTGCCAGGAAACATCCATGGGAGTCATCGGTAGACTCAAAACCAGGCCTGGAGAAGAGGGAAGGGAGCCAAGTGACAAATCGTAAGAGTGGAAGAAGAAATAGAAAAATGTGCCCCAAATGCGGAATGGCAGAGGATCAAAAACAGTAGTGTCAAAAATAAATACCCACACTACTCAGGTGGGCAGGGGAAGGAAACTGGAAATCAGAATGAAATACCATTTAACAAGCCAAATTAGTAAATATTTGTTGATTACATGGACTTCCCAGGTGGTGCTAGTGGTGAAGAACCCACCTGCCAATGGCAGGAGACACTAGAGACACAGGTTCAATCTCTGAGTTGGGAAGATCCCCTGGAGGAGGGCATGGTAACCCACTCCAATAGTCTAACCTGGAGAATCCCATGGACAGAGGAGCCTGGTGGGCTACAGTCCATAGGGTTGCAAACAGTTGGACATGACTAAAATGACTTAACACACCAGACATACACACACATTGATTGCAATGCTATATGTCAGGTACATAGTGATGCTAGGTACTAATGATGCAGAGCTGAAGAAGTCTTCCTCTTGCCTGCAAGGACTCATGTTCTGATAGGAGATACATCCCTTCAGCCAAAAGTTGCAAAGCGGCGTGACAAATGCAACTGAGGTAGGTCCAGAACACAGAGCAGAGAGGAAAGCCTTCTTCAAGAATGTGATGTGTGAGTTGAGTTCTGGAGCATCACCACTTTTCTAAGTAGATTGGTGGGCAGGGAATGAGAGACTATTGGACATTTACCTAAAGGAATGATTCTGCGAGTAAACATGACTCCTTTATATTTGTTTCTCCCTCATAATCACCAGAGAAGCAAGTGAATGGCTCCATGTCTCAATCCCAACTGATATTTCCCTCCAGACTCTGGGCCTTGGGCTAAGAGGCATCTCATGATGTTATTTATATAGTGCTGAAAGCTCATTCCCACCTTGCTGCCTGTTTTTATATTGAGGCATCAGCACTTGGCTTCCATTGAATTCTCTGACATACAAGTTAACCCATGTCTGGGGGGTCATAGCTGGGAGTCTCTTATACATCTCCATTCCCCAAATGTGCATGTGTTTATGGATAATAATTCTAAAGTCTGAAGCCACACAAAGCCCTCTAAGGGTACGAGCTAAGGTCCTTGTCTCTATGTATAAACAGGCTATCTCTTGGGACACTCAATCATCCACCCATCTCTCCGCATTCTTTCAAAAGTTACTGTGTACAAACTGTGGACATGACCAACTGCATGTGACCCTGCTCCCCAGTGCTCAACTCATAGCCTCCTCTTGGGTAGGGAAGGCCTTCCTCTAAAGAAGACATTGCTCAGCCCTTCAGGTGAGACAAAGCATCAGGAGCTTGGAGCAGCAAGAGCCTCTGAGGATGGACAACCCTGCAGAGATGTCAGCATATAGATTGAGTATGTCATGTAATAATGGAAACCACTGAAAAACTCACAGAGGAAAGAAAAGGAGAGAAAGATATATTCTTAAGCTGGAGGAAGATCGAAGTGTCCAAACCCAGGAAAAACATCATTTTAGCGGGGAAGAGTTTTCTTGGCTCCATGAATGAATCGTTGACCACATGGGGCCCCCTCCCTTTTCCTTTTTTTTAAGGCAGCAATTTGCCTCTGATTTGGAAAGGAAGCGAGAAGCACACTCACAGTGACGCCTGACTCGTGCTGAAGACAAATGAGGCAGACGTTTTAACATTTCATGAAGGTGTTTATTACGCTCCTGCACTATTCTGGTCTAATGTTTGTGGCAGTTCATTTTTTGATTTGTTCCCATGTAAAGCGTGGAACAAGTCAGATAGAGTCATTCTACTTTGACCACTAACATTTTATCTGCAGACTGACCCAGTCTTAATAGAGGAGACTGGTGTCTTACTGATTTTATTTTTCCTATGTTCTGGAAACTATGCTTTAGGACAGCCCCTATGCAGATGAGTGAGTATTAAGGTCCTCATTAGTGACCCAGTGGACCAGAGACGGGTCACGCCCCATCACTTCCACCAAGGCCAGCAACGGCAGGGTCAGCTGAGCGCTCCAGTCTTCTTTCTCATGCCCTCCTTTAAGCAATGTCACTGTTTATCATCAGGAATGAAACTCTGTCTTTGGAGATTATGTAAACTGAAATATCATTTTAGTCAACAAATGTTTATGATACATTTTTAATGCTGTGTAACAAATGTGTTTGTATCCTCCTTTGTCTTTATATATCTGGCTTATTATTAAATATGTATGGGAATTACTGGTTACATATTTTCTAAGCTACTGAAATACAGCTCATCACGTTCACTAACACATTCCCATATTTCTCTTCCTTGAAGATACTGCAGTCATGTATTTATGTTCCTGTTGAGCTTCCAAGGAGAAGAGCCGTTTCTTGATTCAAGATGCGAGGAAAACTTCCTTCTGACAATTTTTGGAACCCCCTTTCTATCCCTTCCCATGAGATCATAGGTGCAGGTAACTTCCTGCTCCTGGCCAGCCAATGTTGTCATTGTCTTTGAAGCCTCTGGGTTATTGGAGATGCAACTCTATACCTCGTGAAGGTTTATTGTATTCCAGGACAAAACATATAGCCCAACAATCAATCTTAAGTGGCAGCTCTTACAAACCTACCACAAAGAAAGCCACTAGAACTTACATATATTTTCCTATGTAAAAAAAAAAATTCCATACTTGAATATACTTAGGCTAAATCACTACTGAAGTACAGTTTATTGGGTCCATGCTGATGCAGCTTTTGAGATCATTTGGCTTTGTGGTCAACAAAGTGAGGGGAAAAAATTCATTCTTTCTGGGTAGTGCTTACAATGCCAAAGAGCTGTTTTTATAATCGATTTTGATGGAAGTCCTTTGGAAGGTCAAGAATGAGTGTGCTGGTCCATCTGAGTCAATGGACTGGAATTAGGATGGGTTTGCTCTCCGTCCCTCAGGAACTTACTGAAATGAAGGATCATGGTGCATTACAACGAAGGCTGCTGGGTATGGTTGAGCAGGTCGTGCACTCTGCAAGAGGTACCTTTTATATAGTCTTTGTTATAAACAATGCCTCCTGATGTGTAACATGCACATGCATGGCCATTCATGACAATCCTCACTGGATGGTGTTTTCTTCCACAAATAAATGCAAATGGTATAACTCATTTATTTCCCTGGTGGCTCAGTTAGTAAAGAATCTGCCTGCAGTGTGGGAGACCTGGGTTCGATTCCTGGGTTGGGAAGATCCCCTGGAGGAAGACATGGCAACCCAGTCCATTATTCATGCATGGAGAACCCCCATGGACAGAGGAGCCTGGCGGGCTGCAGTCCATGGGGTGTCGCACAGAGTCGGACATGGCTGAGCAGCTAAGCACATGACTCATTCAGCCTCTTAGCAAGTACTTTGTCCTCTGACTTTCAGTACGAGGCTGGGCTATCCATTGTCATCTGATACTTGTCAGAATGCCCCAATTGACAGACTTAAGGTTCTATCCACTCCATAGAATTGTCTTACTTGACCCACAAAAAGTTTTTAAAAAATAAAATAGCTATCAAGGCTTTAAAATCAAGAGATTTTACATAAAAACTCTAGTTTCCAGCTGATTAAATAATCACATCTGGTAACATGTCACCCTTCCAGGAGGGGCAGCTATCTAGTAGAGCTGAGGATCTGCTGTTCCCTTAGAAAGAGCCCCTGCTCTCACCTCAGCATGCCCGGTTATCTCACTGCTGGCCTGGTTCACTAACTTACGCCATGTGCCTGTCTCCCGTAGCCATGTTCAGGAGAGCATGGTATCAGAGACCATGGTATCCGGTCCCATCACTTCATGGCAAATAGATGGGGAAACAATGGACACAGAGACTTTATTTTTGGGGGCTCCAAAATCACTGCAGATGGTGACTGCAGCCATGAAATTAAAAGATGCTTGCTCCTTGGAAGAAAATCTATGACCAACCTAGACAGCATATTAAAAAGCAGAGACATTACTTTGCCAACAAAGGTCTGTCTTGTCAAGGCTATGGTTTTTCCAGTAGTCATGTATGGATGTGAGAGTTGGGCTATAAAGAAAGCTGAGCTCCAAAGAATTGATGCTTCTGAACTGTGGTGTTGGGGAAGACTCTTTGAGAGTCCCTTGGACTTCACGGAGACCCAACTAGTCCATCCTAAAGGAAATCAGTCCTGAATATTCAGTCCTGGAAGGACTGATGCTGAAGCTGAAACTCCAATACTTTGGCCACCTGATGCAAAGAACTGACTCATTAGAAAAGACCCTGATGCTGGGCAAAATTGAAGGCAGGAGGAGAAGGGGGTGACAGAGGATGAGATGGTTGGATGGCATCACCGATTTGATGGACATGAGTTTGAGCACACTCTGAGAGTTGGTGATAGACAGGGAAGCCTGGTGTGCTGCAGTCCATGGGGTTGCAAAGTGTCAGACATGACTGAGCGACTGAACTGAACTGAATTTTGTAGCCATGTGGTCTGGGACTCCTGTGTGATTTACCCCAAAAGATGTCCTCAGCATTCTAGCCTCAGAACAATTCATTTCCATGCTTGGAGAGGGTTTGTGCTCTGTTCTTTGAGCAGCTTTCTCTGTCCTCAGGGTTCCCTGAATTCTTATTTGCATTTGCACAGCCGTGATGGAAGCAATGGCCCAGATCCGCTGGTAACCAGATTTCAGCAGGCAGCGCCTCTGCCCCCGAGGAGCCCACTGGCCCCCTGCACGCAGTGGCTGTCACATCTCAGCTCTGCTGCTGGTCCATGGAACAGCCTTCCCTGTGGCTCTCCTCTTCCCTCAAAGCCTTTATCATCATCTGCTTCTATTTTGGGTGGGGTGAGATTTTAGTCCCCAAAATGAGAGTGAGCAACACCCCCACAGAGAGCGGTGCTCTGAGGATAAAAACCAACAATGCAGTACCTTCTGCTTTAATGAGTTTGTCTTTATTTCTCCTTTTCAGAAAATGAAATGCCCTTGCTCCCAATCCCTCCCAGTGTTGGCTTGGCAGGGCTCCTCTCCCCATGTTCCGGGCTCATTAAATTAAGTTTTTGTTGATAACCTTTGGCCAGACCCATCTTCAGGAAGACTCTAATGCATGTTAATAAGCCAGACTTTAAAGGCAGCAAAGATCTCCAGGCCCGTGGTCCCTTTCATGCCTTAGCAGCTTCCATGGCAAAAGGATGACACGACTTTTATCAGGGCTTGGGCTACATTCATATCTTATGACATAGATTTTTTTTTTTTAAAGCAGAATTTCAAAGAGCCTTCTTTATCACAATATCTTTAGTCTTCCTTAACAGTTCATAGGGATATTTTCTCAGAAGTTGTATAATCAAAGTCATAAAGTCATTTGTACATTTATATATATATATATATATTTTTTATCTTCAGGGGCTCACAGAGTTGGGAGAATGACGTCTTTAAAAGCAATTGCTGATATAAAGACCGACTTCAAATCAGCCCTGACCTTTTGTTCCAACAGCTCCTCCTGTTATAGAACACATTCAAATAGCTATGTGGGTATCAGTAGGGAGAAGATTTCCCTAGTTAGGGGGGTTGGGGGTTCCTGCCGAAAGGATTGGTGCTGAGTGGGGGTGGCACCTGGCTTTTCTCTTGACTGCAGTCTAAATGAGGCGCCAAACATCATGCCTGTGGGATGGCATGGCTGCTGCCCCTTTTTTCAGCTCCATCTGAGGGGCTTGCCTGGAACAAAGTGCCCACGGGTGTATGAATGTGTCTGGGGGCCAGAAGTGGATGGTTTCAAGGGCTCATTAGGTCTGGTGTTGGCTTGGAAACAGGGAAGTGCATGCAAGTTGCCGGGTCCTCACAGGCCCAGAAGTTGGGCTCCCAGGCTGCCTTCCATACTCCTCCCACTCCTCGGGGGAGCCCTCTGCTACGCAGAATGCATATTTCAGCGACCTGGTGATTGAGTTCTTGCTGAGGACCTGGCACTGTGATCTTCACTTTTACCTATATCATCTCATTTTGTGCCTTCTGCTTGATGAACTCTTTCTCTGTTCCTTATGATAATGAACAGAGAGTCTGAGTGATGAAGAAATGTACCCACAATTGTTCAGCTTGGGAGTGGCAGATGAACAGTTGTAACCAGGTCTCTTTCCACCAGATCACATTGCATCCTCTTGGGAAATGAACAGGTATTCTCTCCACCACCATGGCCTACTGCCTCGGATAGCATGTGCTCAGGACTAGTGGAATTCCTTCGGAACAGCTTCTCTCTGGCCTGCTCCTTGTCTGAAAATCCTGACTGACACATTTACCAACCAACAGTCTAAGAAGTCTTTATGAAGTGCCTACAGTAGTGTCTGGTTCCCACTTGACACATCACAAAATGCACTTATTACCACAGTGTCCTGGGTTTATTGAAGGCACTCCTACAGTTTCTTTAGCAATTTCAGACTAGTACTAGATACTATTGGCCCATGATCCTCTTTTTTTTTTTTCCTGCTAGTTAAGTCTCAATGAGTTAAGTCTCATTGGTTAAACAAACCATTGCTCCACTTATGTTTTTCAGGCTATGTATTCTTTATATAGTTATTTTATTTAATACTAACATAACTTCTCATAAAAACATTGCCTCCTCCATTTTACAGAGCAGAAAACTCAGAGAGGATAACTACCCAAAGTAAGAAGTGGCACTGGGCTTCTAACCCAAGCTTTATTCATTCTAAAGACCTTGCTTTTTCTAAAGGCCACATCCCTCGATGGTCAGCAGCCTTGCTGGGGACATTCTCCTCCCAGTTTCCAGGATGTGGTACAAATCAGAGCCTTTCATCTGCCACAGACTTTGGGCTTGGGCCCTAGACCAAAGAGTCCAGGCTTCGCTACATCTTAGAAACACTGGGGCGGGTGGAGCTTTAAAAAGTCTCCAGGCTCAGATGATATATCCTATGTTAGTCAGTGGAGAAGGCAATGGCACCCCACTCCAGTACTCTCGCCTGGAAAAGCCCATGGATGGAGGAGCCTGGTAGGCTGCGGTCCATGGGGTCGCGAAGAGTCGGACACAACTGAGCAACTTCACTTTCACTTTTCACTTTCATGCATTAGAGAAGGAAATGGCAACCCACTCCAGTGTTCTTGCCTGGAGAATCCCAGGGACGGTGGAGCCTGGTGGGCTGCCGTCTATGGGGTCGCACAGAGTCGGACATGACTGAAGTGACTTAGCAGCAGCAGTAGCAGCAGTACATTCAGACTGCTACAACAAAAATACCATTAGACTGGCTGGTTTTAGCAATAAGAATGTTCTCTTCTCCAGAATCACAGTCCTAGAGGCTGGGAAGGCCAAGATCAAGGGCTTGGCAGGCTTGGTGTCTGATTTGCAGGTATGTTCTCCTTTACATGGCAGAACATGGAGCGAGAAGGCAAGCTCTCTCATGACTCTTCTTGAAAGAACACTAATCCCACCATGAGGGCACCATTCTCGTGGCCCAAAGACCAAAAAGATAAACCCCTCCCCCCATCTATCTTCCCAAAGTCATCTCCAAATGCCATCCCTTTGATAAGTAGGGTTCAACTCTATGAGTTTTGGTGAGGATGCAAACATTTAGTCCATAGCATACCCCACTTGGATTAAATGTCTGGGGGTGGGAGCCAGAAACTGAATGTTGAAAAGCCCTCCAATTGATCCCTGTGTGCAGCAATCTTTGGAACCCCTTTCCCAGACTGTCAGGGGGCGCTGCTCTCTAGAATCCCAAGTTGGCTTGAACAGTTAATGGATCAGTGCACACATCTTCAAAGGAGCTGACCACCTGGTGCAGAAAGGGCTGCGCTGAACCTGGGAGGTGTCCTTCCAACTGGAGTGCTGGCCAATGAATTCATCATAAGTTCAGAAGTATTTACTGTCCGTCAAAGCTTCGGCACTCGGCGGGAGGTGACTGACTGTTGGCCAGAGCCCAGAGGTGTAGGCAACAGCTGTCCGCCAAACAAAACCTCCCTGCAGTCTGCGAGGCAGAGCGGGTCTTTGCTGCCACAGGGAGCATGTATATGACAAGGCATGTGCCTTCACACATTCTTCCCAGCCATCTGCCCTACTCCCATCCATAAATTCCAAACTCTTCTTTCTTTTCCTGACTGTCACCCTATGGCCCCTGCTAATGATTTATACATCATCCTCTTCATTAACTGATGGGAAAGATACTCATGGTAATTTCTTTTCATCAACTCTCATTCCTTGTAGGCTCCCAAATAATTTCGCAAAGTGTGGCCTTTTGGTTAAGTTGTTAATGAAGCAAGCTCTAATTAACATTAGGGGTGTCCTCCGTACACACTCCTAGAGAATGGCAAGATCTTAAAAAGCTCCATCGTCATTAAATTAGTAAATTATTATGGCAGCGGCCTATGTGTGCTCTAACTTTTGATTTAAAAATTATCCTAGTGGGTTGATATGTTGTGTTTATCTTCTGCTAATTGAATGCTACCTTGCATTTAATCACAGTAAATTGGCCTTCCCTCTAAATAGATCTAAGGGCTTTTAACACTCGTTAACTCTTAGTAGCTTTGAGAGTAATGGGGAAGAGCATGGCAGGGAGAAAGAAGCTCTGAAGAGGTGGGTGGGACTCAGTCTGACACCATCAGTGCCCCTGCTCTGGGCTCATTTCAGAGCTCTGAGTTACATGTCTTTTCAGATTTCAGAAATGTAGTCAAATGGTCAAGCTTTTGGTTCTGGGTTGGATGCACCCAGGGAATCCAGAAAAAATGTAGCTAGTGAATGAATGAAACAAGTATGAATCCTTTGAAATAAAGAAGTAAACAAGAGGGCCCAGGGAGCTACTCGGCATCAGAGTTGTTCTTGTCAGTGTCTCGTCTGGGACTCTGAGCCTGAAGAGCCCACGGTCGCTTAGGCAGTGACGGGGAGCCGCCAGGTAAGAGCTGGCTAGTGGCCACTACATTGTGTCCAGGGGGAGATGGTCGATTACCTCTGGAAGTGGAAATGGGATCACTGAATCTTCCCAGGGGAGAGGAGTTGAGATGAATGTTAGTCTTTGCTATGCCAAAAGAGATTTGACTTCTTTTCAACCGTAATGCAGTCTCTGGTTGCCTTGGCTGACTCCCATCTTTCCCCATCGGCCACCTTTGCTGTCACCGTGGCCATCCCTAACAGACCCAGTCCATTCCCCGGCCATTGCTCTTTGAGGTCTCCCCGGATGCAAGCTTTGTTCCCATCAGCTGCTATGGACTCTGCTCTTGTGTAACTCATACAAGTTTGTCTTCTTACAGGAATGTTCACTTTTCCTTTGGGTTCTAGATACTAGCCAAAGATGGTGATGTAACAGCCCTGTTTATTCGGTGCTTCTAGGAGGCCAGGCCTGTGCTGTAAGCCTTGCGCCTAACTTCTAGTTTAGTTCTTGCTACACACCTATGAGTTGGGTGTTATTATCACTGTAATTTGGCCAAGGTCATTCAGAGAATGAGTTGAACAGCTGAACTGAGACTGGCTGACGTGTGATAACCTGCGTTGAGGACTATTTTATACTGACACTTTCTACTGAAGTATGTAATTCCCCCTGCTCTGAACCTATCCTCTCCCTTAATAGACAATTCTTTCTTCCTTAACATCATTATCACCATCATCAAATGCTTGCTGAGGGCCTTCTAAAAGAAGGGCAGGAGGCTATGCAACAGGGAGGTGCGAAAACCACTCAGCACCATCTCAGAGGTCAGGAGGCTGGTGGTCATCAGGCAGAGTGGGTGGAATATGATTATTTATTAAAAAGTGTAAAAGCCACATTCCTTGACCTCACAATTCCACTTCTAGGAGTCTATCCTAAAGAAATATTGACAACTGCAGCCTGGATTTTATGTACAAAGATCACTGTGTGCTTAATCGCTTCAGTCATGTCCGACTCTGTGCAACCCCATTGACTGTAGCCCTCCAGGCTCCTCTGTCCATGGGACTCTCCAGGCAAGAATACTGGAGTGGGTTGCCATGCCCTCCTCCAGGGGATCTTCCTGACCCAAGGATCAAACCCGAGTCTCTTATATCTCCTGCACTGGCAGGGGGGTTCTTTACCACTAGCACCACCTGGGAATCCCACAAAGATCACTAGCTAAGCATTATTTACGCTATTGGAAAACTGGAAACCATCCAAATGTCTTACAAAGGAATAAAGGTTAAACCAGTATTTTCTAAACTTTCATGGAACATGAATCCCATGAAATGCTTGTTTTAAAAAAAGCTTTCATTATTAATACATTTGGGAATTACTATTTGCTAAAACTCCTTCTTGAAGAATCAAAATCTACATTGAAATTCTTCAAAGACTTAAAAGAATCCTGAAGGAAAAAAAATATGTTAACTTAATTTAATCTGTTACTAAGTCATTTTTTGACATTCCATAGAATTATGCCTTCTTAGGTGGTGCAGTGGTAAAGAATCTGCCTGTCAATGCAGGAGACGTGGGAGATGCAGATTTGATCCCTGGGTCAGGAAGATTCCTGAAGAAGGAAATCACAACCAGTTCCAGTATTCTTGCTAGAAAAGTTCCATGGAAAGCAAAGCCTAGTGGGCTAGAGTCCATGGAGTCAGACAGAGTTGGACACGACTGAGCACACACATACACACATAGAACTACACTGAGGAAATACCAGGTATAATAAAATGGACTTGAATGTCCTTATGTTAGAATATTAGGCAGCTGTTCCCAACAATGTTTTCAAGAAATATTTAATGATGTGGGTTTGTACTCAAACCTGCAAAGTTAAAAATTAAGGTAGAAAGTTGTATGCAGTCTTATTTCAGTTTTTAGGAGAAATACATATATAATATCTATATATCTATAATATCTATTATATATATGTGTGTGTGTGTGTGTATACATATATATATATATAGAGAGAGAGAGAGAGAGCGAGAGATAGATAGATGTATAGAAGAAAAATGTTTTAAGGATCAGCCAAAATGCTAAGTGTGGTGTTTCCACATGGTAGATTTAGGAGTAACTTAATTTTTACCAGTTTTCTATATTGTCCAATTCTCTCCAATGAAAATGTTTAATAATGAGAAAAATCTTTGCCTTCAGAAACATACTGATAGCAATTCAAAGAAATGAACAGGCCTCTGTGCTAAGTGTTCTACTTGAGTTGACTCAGATCATACAAACATAAGGAGTTCAAAGGAGGGGGAGAGCTGAGGACACACTAATCAAGGTTTCAGCTGAGTCTCTCACATTTCTTCGCAAACAAGCCGAATTGTGCTACCTCTCATCCTGTTTATCATCTTCACTATCCCACCTCTGCTCACACTCTTTTTTCCCCTGCCTTCACTCTCCCACTTCTCTCATCTCGTCTCTAGTTCCATCCATGCTGAAAGACCTTGGAGAAAACACCCGTTTCTGGACAACCGATACCCACTCCCTTCTGTAGCACTGTTGTTGCTTTTTCATTTTACCTCTTACTATGGTTGCCGATGTCTGCCTCCTTATCTTCCTGCTCAACCTTAGAGCAGGATGTTCCCGGAGGAACTTAGAGCTCCCAGAGGGCAGGAACCACATGTTACACGTTGTCATAAACTTGAGGGCACAGAGCCTTCTTCAGAGGGTACTCAATGCAATCAATCTCAGAAATTAATACACACTCAAATTTTGACAGAAGTGAGGTTTGAAGGAAGAGGAGGAGGACCTTGAAATAGGAATCGGCAAATTGGATGTGGGGAGTTGTGAGCACACACCTTGGGGGCGGCCAGTGGTGTTCCTCAGGGAGTAGAGGGAGATAATGTTGGAGATGAGGAATAGAGGACAGGGTTTTTTTTTTTTTCATGAAGGGTCTTGAGTGGGCCACAGATGTGGACCCTTCTATAACAAGACATTTCACACTTTGAATCCTGCAGTCTTTCCTGGAAATGGAGAGGTTCAGGCCCCTCCCATGCAAATCATGACTCACTGGGTGGGGAGAAGGGCTGAGCAGCTGTGTCAGTGATTGTGATCACAGGAGACCCTTCCATTGCGGTCTGGGGCCACACGTGGGGAAGTGTGGCTCTATTTATTGGCAATGGGAGGAACAGGGGTTTCTACAGAGGACAATGTCCTCAGAGGAAGGGTGGAGGGGATTCCAACAGGGAGAGACAGGCCAGGCAGTCAGCAGAAGGCTAGTGCTGTAACACAGCAAGAGTGAGCCCGACAGTGCAAAGACTCCCTGGATTTTTCTGGCTCTTGTTCTTGTTCAGTCACTCAGTCCTGTCCGACTCTTTGTGACCCCATGGACTGCAGCACACCAGGCCTCCCTGTCCATCACTATCTCCTGGAACTTGCTCAAACTCATGTCCATCGAATTGGTGATGCCATCCAACCATCTCATCCTCTGTCACCCCCTTTGCCTTCTGCTTTCAGTCTTTCCCAGCATCAGGGTCTTCTCTAATGAGTCGGTTCTGCTCACTCTGGGTCTGCTTCTCCCTAATCCTCTCTGGTGCTGGAGGACTAGTCTCTAAATCAGGCACTGTGTTTAGACAAAAGGTGGGGGGACTCCCAGATGTTTCGGCTTCATTCCTTGAACTGGCAGGTCTATCCTCTTAGGAGAGAAATTTGGTCACGTTGAGTTTTTTTTCTCCCTTAATCTTTGTTTTGAGATATTTTGTCAACTCAGTGATGCTGGGGGAGATTTTTTCTTTTCAACTGAAAGTAAAATATCAGATGACCCTCTGAGGTAAACGTCCCCATTTTAGTTCCTGCAGAATTCTTACCATTGGTTTTCCCAAGACAGCTGTATAAGACTCCCAGGACTCATCTGTGCACTTGGCACCTGCACAGACAGGACAAGATCTGGGTGGATGGGGCTTCTCAGAAGGGCTTACTTTCCAGAAAGTAAGTCAGGTGCAAAAAGGAAAGGGAAGCCGTTGGAGAAACATATCAGGCAGCAGGATAATTTGCTCTCGGTGAAGGTACTTGGGAACGTGATTAGAAGAACATCGTTGGTCCTGAAAAGAGCAACTCAGGGAATCTATTTGTAGGGGTTAGAAAGAGAGGCATTAAAATCATTGAAATTCAAAAAGTATCTAAGGCATCCCTGCCCTACAGAAGGGGTTTCTGGTTATTATTATTATTGAATATTTATATTTATCTGCATTAAGGATTGGGTTAACCTTTGCAATCTTCACAATAACTCTTTGGTTTAGGGAATATTATTATTTTCCCCACTGTGCAGACCAGGAAGTGGGGGTCAAGTCAGTTAGACCTGCCCCAGTGCCTACAGCTAGGATTCCTTGAGTGGAGATCAGAGGTGTGGGGTGGTGGGTCAAAAGGGGGAAGAAATTAAGGAACCCTTTAACCAGTATTCAATGATCTGCGGACACTGATTTCCATTTGGATCTATAATGAGGGCCTTATCCAAAAGGGCTGGTCAGAGGCCAGATTTGCTCATTGTATGCACACCTGAATGGGGGTCACAAAGGAGAGGCCATGAGGTACAACCAAATGAGGGAAAGGTCCTTATAAATGAGTTGAGATGCCTCAAGAATTTTATCCAATACAAGCTACTTGCCTCAAACTTACCTACTTGTGTAAAGGAAGTGTCCTAACTTTTCATCACGTTGCGAAATGCCAGATTGAGCCTGCCAAGAAGCAAGGGAACAGGACAAGCTCGAAACGGCAACAGTGTGGCCCCAGAGGGCAGAGTCCTCAGCCTTTAGGACTGAGGTTTTTCAGCCCTGTCTCTCATTTTTGAAGGCCCTTGCCTTCCACTTCCCCTGAGATACACCTTATCGAGGAATGGGTATAGGGGAATGCATTGGGGGTTCAGGAGAGGAGAAGAAAAGCTCTCTCCTTCCGGGATCCTGGCCAAGTGCCCTCACTTGCCCTCTCAGGCTGATGTTTGGTTACTTGAACCCCTGATTTCCTATCAACAGTATCCCTCTTTCCCTTATTTATCAAAAACCTGGTTAAATAAACTCCAGGCGCAGTGAAAGACACATTATAGGGATGGGTGAAAGATACAGTTCTTGCCTCCCAAAGAGCTCCAAGCCAAGGGGGAAATCAAGCGAGTACGTAGCGGCAGGCAGCACCAAAACAGTGTGATGCTAGGGTTCTGCAGGGACTCAGAATGTGCAGGGGAGCTCAGACTCACAGGATGCCTTGGCTGGACATGGAATGACAGAGGATAAAATTGACACAAAGCGCGCTTTCTGCAGAAGGAACGGCACCTGCAGAGGTGAGGAGGTTCAGGGGAGCAGATGTGTTTGAAAATAGCAAGATTGAGACTCATCTGACTTTTAAAAATATTTTTCATATGCAGAACCCTGGTTTGTTATCTTGGACATACCAGTTATCTAACACATATCTAACACTCCTAATGCTGTTGCTATGGGGCAGACATTCAGCCAGCTGACCAAAGGCCCCGAACGTCATTTGGAGATTGACTGTTTTGACCCTACTCCGTTGTTGTGTGTGTGTGTGTGTGTGTGTGTGTGTTGAGAAAGTTAAGGATCATTGAATGTTTTTCCATGGGTTTCATGATTGCATTGGGGAGTTTCATGATTATATTTGCCTGCTGGAAAGCTTAGGCTTCAAAGCTAAGAATGACTTTTCAAGAGCAAGACTGGCACAGGAAGGCGGGTTGAGAGGCTACACCGACTCTTCACAAAAGGGCGATGAGAGCTGAGAGGCAGAGGGCAGGGAGAGGGGCCGGCGGATCTGAGGGCACTCTAGGACCCTGAGTTCACCTGACTGTGTGGCTGACTGGACAGGGAGTGAAGGAGCCAAGTCAAGGACGACTCTCGGGTCCTTCGGAAGTCGGGGCTCCCGTGACCTGAGCTATGGAGGACAAAGTGTCCTGTTCTTGAGAGAGCCTTGCCTTGGGTGACCCGCACCCCGTGTGCACAGCCTCTCCTGGCCGCAACGCTGTGTTTACACCTAAGAGCTCTTTGACACTCTCCACGTCCCGGGTTTCAGCAAGACCACCCACGGGCACGCTGGGCAAGCAGGCAGGGAGGCCGGGTTCCCAGGACGCAGAGACCCTGGCAGCTATGTGTTTACGGTCTGGCCTGCCCGGGGCTGCATCTGAGGGGCTGCCTCTGTCTGCCCGGTGCCCCCGTGGCACCTGGATGTACATCCTCTCCTGGTCACACCAGCCTTCCCCTCAGAGCCGGCGGGGTTCACCGCTTGCCTTCCCCTCAGAGCGGGCGGGGTCACCCCCCTTCAGAGCGGCTGGGTCCCCCCCTTTCTTCCCCCTCAGAGTGGCGGGGTCACCCCCAGCCTTCCCCTCAGGGCAGCAGGGTCCCCCCCTTTCTTCCCCCTCAGAGCAGTCGGGGTCACCCCCAGCCTTCCCCTCAGAGCAGGTGGGTTCACCCCCTTTCTTCCCCTCAGAGTGGCGGGGTCCCCTCCTTTCTTCCCCCTCAGAGTGGCGGGGTCACCCCCAGCCTTCCCCTCAGAGCAGGGGTCCCCCCCTTTCTTCCCCCTCAGAGTGGCGGGGTCACCCCCAGCCTTCCCCTCAGAGCAGGTGGGTTCACCCCCTTTCTTCCCCTCAGAGTGGCGGGGTCCCCTCCTTTCTTCCCCCTCAGAGTGGCGGGGTCACCCCCAGCCTTCCCCTCAGAGCAGGTGGGTTCACCCCCTTTCTTCCCCTCAGAGCGGCGGGGTCCCCCCCTTTCTTCCCCCTCAGAGTGGCGGGGTCACCCCCAGCCTTCCCCTCAGAGCAGGTGGGTTCACCCCCTTTCTTCCCCTCAGAGTGGCGGGGTCCCCTCCTTTCTTCCCCCTCAGAGCGGGCAGGGGTACGGCGAGGAGCGAGGGTGAGAGGGTGATTCTGCGCCTCAGATGATGACCTGACCTGAGTCATCTGGCCGCTGCCTTCCCGAGTGGGCGCTGAGAGCCCACTTGAGGATGGAGGCCAGTTGACTGTGACTGCTCACCGTCCTCCCTCTGAGAGATCATGACCGATGGTCCCGAGAGCGCGGCTCCACGGGGCCCTGGTGAAGCGGCCTGAGGCCTCGTCTTCACAGGGGAAGCCTGGGGCCCTGGGCTCCGCCTGGCACGCAGGGGCCGTGGAACAGACAGTGCCGCAGCAGCCGGGGAGGGGATGGGCCGTGGGAAGGAGGGCGGGCGTTTTATTCTTGGAGCCCTTTGGGGAGAGGGGAGTCAGAGACGCAGGCGAGTGGGAAGCCCCGGGAGATGTGTCTGCCTGTGGTGGGTTGTAACAGCACTCGGAGTTATAGAGAGCTTGGAGAAAAGCTAAGTCCAATTCCTTCATTCCACAGGGGTCACAAGTGACGAATCAAGGAAGCTCGGACACAGACCCAGGCTTTCTGACTCCTGTGCGCTTAGACTCCAAGGACTGTGTCTCCTACCCAGACGCAGGAAGTGGAGAGATGGGCACGAATCTGGGTGATTTTTTTCAGAGTCAGTGTCCAACCCAAATAACAGCCTTGCGATGCCTCGAAGAAAATTATTTTCCTTTAATATCTGGCTTGTAGTCCTCTGCCGTCTGGACCTAGTTTCTCTGCTGGGAATCATTCAGAGGATATTCTTAATCAGAGGACCAAGCAAAAGAGTGTGAAAGGTGAGGCTTTTGTCTCAGCCATTTATATAAAAATATATATGAATATATATTATATAATGTGTGCATATTATATACATTTTTATGTTATATAACTTATATATAGTATTATGCATATTTATAACATATATATAAAATATAATATATATTAATGTATAATAATTATGTATAGTATATATTGTATTATATATAATATATTAATTATATATTATATAATTGATATATAGTATATAAATATACTTAGTTTCTCCTCACCAGGAGGAATTTCCCTGTCAAATGTCAGGGTACCAAACAGGTTAGGACCTCTCCTCATCGTTCCACCTCTGTGAACCACATTCATATCAGCATTTACCTTTCAGGGGTTCCTTTCCTCAGAGGTAATTGTCACTGTGGAAAGAAAGTGATTACTGATATCTTCCAAGATGTTCATAATGAAAAATGATACCTTAATGCAATAACTTTCAAAAATGTTAAAACTAAAAGTTTTTTTTCAAAGATCAAAATGTGAAAAGCAACAGAAGAGTAATAGTGAAATATTAAATGTATACCCCAAACTCCAAGTCCAAATTTTTAAGTTGAAAGTTATGAGCTTTTCCTAAACTACGTTGTGCATATTTATGTGTATAAATATACAGTTTGAACACATTTAGAACTAGTCCAAAACTTGCTGCTGAAAGAACAAAGAAGTACTGTCTTTTGCTATTGACTTTCTCTCTTAATGAAGTATCCAAATGTTTCAACTTCAGGTCATATAAGCCTATATTATCTTTTTAGTGGCCTCCTACATTTCATTGTATGGAAGCAGGATAATTTAGGAGGATGGATGTTTAGAATGTTTCCAGTTTTTTCCACTCTTACAAATTATTTTTGACATTTCAAAGGTAACGCATCCTTTCTACAAATGCTCTTGCATGAAGCTCCTAAACTTCTCAGAGGGAAAAAAGAGAAAAAGTACATCTGGTTAAAGCTGATGAGACTGGTAGCCTAGAGGGGTTGGTGAGTCTTGTCCCCTCTGATGGGTCCTGGGAAATGTTCAAGGGAACCTCGAGGGGTCCTGGGAATTCAGTTTGAAAAGTTTGCTGTAATTATTTACTTTGGCAATGGTACTTATTTACATTTAAAAATAAGTTTTCTAAAGAATGAATTGCTAATGGTAGAATAGGAGGCAATACATCAAGCTATTGCTGCAGATGACTTTGAGTGATGGAGCCTTTCCTTATGTTTTTCTTCAATCAAATTATCCACTAGACAGATTGGCCCAGATAATTCTCCAATTCCTAATTCCAAACTACATTAGGGACACTCAATTCACCAGTGGGGGACCAAATGGAAAGAACATCAAGCTGGAAATTGGGACTGCAGGGTTCATATATTTGCCTCTTCATGCTTTTATTTCAAGCCTCTGTTTGAAGGTGTGTGAAATGGCCAGAAGATCCTTGCCGCTCTACTGCTTATTGTAGCAAATATAGATGAACTTCTTGGTATTCTAGCCCCTGGTATATAGATATAAAAAAGGGGGATTCTAATTTTCTTTTTTTTATCATTTGAGTAACAAGAATTTAAGGGAGAAAGTTAATTTGGGGACAAAAGAATGCTGAATTATACTTTATATATATATATAAAGATATATATATATTATCAAGTTCTTAGGAGGATGTTTAGGCATAGTTCTTAGATTCATGAGCAAGCTTGTATTTGGAGCAACAGAATTTGGAATCATAGTGCAGTCAAAACATAAATTAATAAATGAATGAAGAGAGCAAGAGACAAACAACATCAAATCAGAATAATCACTATTTTCCTTGAGCATAGAAAAACTTTTGCTATTTGATTGATTGTTTTTCCCTGAAACCTCCTCTACCCTCTCCTGGGTGGCTTGATTCCCCTGAAGTCAAAAGCATGGAGGGGAGGGGAACTTGCCTTGTTTCCTGAGGCTCAGACTCCTAGCCCTACTGTTGTGTTGACTGAATCCTTGGACCTGAATCTTCCTTTGATTAACTTTCTGGGTGACTTGGTTCCTCTAGTCCTAGAGGCTGCTTTGCTGTTGTCTGTCTCTCAACATTTGAGTTTCTTCAAGAGTGGTCTTCAAACCATCACATGTGAATCATCTAAAGAACTTGTGCAAGTGAACCAGTTTGCTGTTCACCTTAAACTAACATAACATAATAAATCAACCATAGTCCAATGTAAAATAAAAATTTTAAAAAAGAACATGTTATAAATATCCTGTTCCAGACGGCATGATTCAAAAACGGTAGGTGATGACAGGGAATCTCCATGTATAGTTAGCACATCATGTAATTCTTAGGCACATTAAGAATGGCTATCCTCTACAATTAGGGATGGAAACCCTTGTCTATTTCTCAAACCCTAGACTTTTAATCATCCCCTTGTTGACTTTCCGTCTATCTGTCTGCTTATTTAGATCTCCATGTACAGCCCGATGCTTGCTGGCTGTTGCCATAGTTTCTGTGTACACATCGCTGTCCACTGCACTCCACTTCCTGCTGAGATTGTAGCTGAATGTACCCTCTCACCTGAGGCCAATTGCACCACAGGTACCTGGTTCTTTTAGCTGCTAACCTTGTTCAGTTCACCTGTCTCCAAACCTGCTGCTTTGGGACTTAAAAAAAAAAAAAAAAAGACACATAATACTACAGTCGATATGTGTTAAGTGACTATTGGGTGTCATTATCTCATGTAACCATCCCACCACACTAAATAGATATTATTATTTTGCTGCATTTGAACGTATCCTCAGAAGAATTAGCATGACTGCAAATTTGCTCCAAGATGTAACATGGTCATTTCTTTCTTGCCATATTCCCCTAACTGGTCCCATCTGAATCTCATCCATTTCTTCTTATCCAGAAATTCAGCTTAAAATTGATTTGTGACTAGTTCAATAAAAATGCTTTTGAAGGTTTTTTTTTTTTGTAGATAGATAACCATTGCTGGTCTGGGGAAGAGGCTGGTGTCTGTGAAATCTGAAATGAGTTATGGACAATAATGTGTCCATGTCAGGAGGTGGAGCAAACCCAAGCAAACAGGTCAGGAGGCAGGCAGTAGGCAATGGGAAAGTGTCTTGGGTTGTAGGGCTTTGAGCCCTGCCCCAGAATTCAGGAAGCCAGTCCTATGGATAGAAATAGAGGTCACAGACAGTGCAGATTCTCACTTTCAGAGGAATTGAGTTAGCCAAACGTTACTCTGGATAAGAGCTCGCACCTTGGACTATAGTTACCAGAATGGTAGTTCCTGGTTATGGAGCTTCAGAAATAAGCTTAAGTGATCAGACTTTAGGCTCAAGGATAGAGCCAAACTGGCACAAAGGCTTACTGAATGGGGAACCATGGCCTGAGGGTCTGGAGTTCCTGAAATCTCTACAAAAATCAGCATCTGAAGGGTTGTGGGGTGGGGGTGGAGGGTGGTTGATAGCAGCCTCAGCTATGGGGGCGAGCATGAATATGGCTTCAAAGACCAGGACCCAGGAAGACTAACTCAGAAGCTTTGCGGTTGCAGCCAAAAAGGATCCTTTGTGTTTTGGAAAAACCCACAGCAATTTCTTAACTTGCTCAGATTTAAAACCAAAATCAATTTGTATTAGATTAGCTGTATGTCAATGCAGGCCAGGCTTTCAGGCTCCACCAGTTTTAGGTAAATTGAATTGGCAATTCAGTATCCTTTTCAGGTCTGAGGGTCATGCAGCTGACTCCAGGAAAAACAAAAAACACAAACAGAAAAACACACAGATTAGACAAGCAGGCAGTGGAGCCAGGGGGCTGTGGCTTCAGAGGTTCAGACTGGTGACTCCTCCAGGGGGAGTCTCCAGAGGCCATTCTGTCCAGCCATGTGCTTCCAGAAAAGACAGGTTCAGAGAGGTCCAGGCAGCTGAGTTTAAACTGTGTTTACAGTTTTCACAGGGAGAGTGCTGCACCTGGCTGCTGATTCGGAAACTTCTTGATATAATAACTACTGTCAACCCTTCCCAAGCACTTTCTCTTGTGCAGCCGAGTTCTGTGCTCCGTTACAGACGCTGCTTCACGTAAACACTGTGCATGAAGTGGCCAGTGTCACAGAAGAGGAAAGCAAGGTCCGCGAGGATGACCTGAGAACTCAAGGTTACCCCGCTGGTAAGAGGCGAAGCAGAATTTGAGAGCAGTGTTTTTAAGGCCAACTGTTTATCCCCCTTACAGTGAAATTTGGAGATGGAAGCCTGATCTCCTGTTGTATCCTTTGTAGAGACTCTTTTTTTCTTCTTTCCCTAAATCTATCTTTTCTTTTCTCATCCCATTATTGCAGAAATCTGGGTGGCTTTCTATTTGGTTGGTTTTCTTTCTTTCTTTTTCCAGGAAATAGTATATTTTACTCAGTGTAAGATAATTTTAACTATGACAAATAGGTATATCCTAAACAGAATCTCTCTCTTAAATCATTGCTGTATCGCAACCCCAAACACAGAGAAAACCAACTGGAGGTCTTTGAGCAGAAATTCCCATATAGTACTAAGAGCATGGGTACATAATCCAGGGTCTCTCTAGTTTCTTTTAGACCGTCTCAAATGCATGGGGAGGTAGGAAAACAGCCTCCAGGGAATGCAGGGCCCTGTCCACCTCACGCACAATTGACTGTGTGCCCATCACCCATCTACAGGGACATCTTTGCCTCTCTCATCAATTATTATTTCTCAGGCACCCACTGGGTGCTCAGCATTTCAGAGAAAAAGACGAATTGACTCTGCTGTCAACCATCACCCTGCAAAGAGCCAAATTATTTTGATGTTCTTCAAACATATTATAATTAAAAAATTACATGCTGGGAGAAAAATTATAAGCATTTAATCAGAAGAGAGGGTCAAGCTGATGTAATTAGGGAGGGGAGATGTGCTGGCTTTTATCAACAGAGCCAATTTCATCACTTTCCTGGTGAAAGCAATTGGATTTGAGGCTAAGATGTTTCCATCAAGTTATTTTTGAATTGAGGAAATATAATTTCATTGTGTTTGTTCAGGAGTGTCTTTGACCTCAGTGCTACTCTCTAAGGCCAGTCTCCTTTAACTATCCACTGATATGGCCATGGCTTGCTTCTCACGAAGGATCTCAGGCCTATTGTGGCCTAATACATAAATGCATTTAAAAAAACAGCTAGCCCTAGCAAAAAGCATCAACTGACAGATAGGAGAAAGCTCCCAGATGGAAACCACTGAAGTATTTGCCAGAAAGGGAATCTGTTGGTAAGCTAAAGTGCTTTTAAGAGAGTTGAATCATTCACCGAATCAGAAAATTGCCTAGGTCTTAAAGAGAGAGACCGTGGAAAACCAAAAACAAGCAAGCAAACAAAAAACCACACACACACACACAGACACACACACAAAATTGAAAAAAAGAAGCAAATGTGAATTTCCCTGCCACTCTCTTTAACATATCTCAGGCTGGCTGTATGGCTACTGCTTTCTTTTCTCTGGCTCAAGCCAAATTCGCCTGCCACAAGTCACTGAGATGGAGAGAAACTTAGTTTTCTATTTTCCTTGGTGGAGGAAGTCCAGCTCTTCTCCCTGAACAAGGAAGGCTGAGTAGGAGTGGGAGGTTACATTCTGACTACCCTGGCAGGAAGAGGCGCCTTCGGGCCCCCTATCAGGACTAGGTAGCTCCTGGGGAGGAAGATACCCTGGAATGGGAGCTTGAGAGACTTGAGTTCTGCTCATTGACAATTGTCCTCATTCCTAAAATTTGGAAATATATGTAATAGTAATTCTTCAGTAATGACAATATTGATCCCTCTTGGTTTTGTAATGCTTCATGATGTCAAGAAC
This sequence comes from Cervus canadensis, assembly GCF_019320065.1. NCBI lineage: Eukaryota > Metazoa > Chordata > Mammalia > Artiodactyla > Cervidae > Cervus > Cervus canadensis. The sequence continues at coordinate 5,810,659 of NC_057398.1, forward strand.
TCTTTCCTCTATACTGTCTTATTTGAACCTTATCAAAATTGTGTGAAGTGGTTAGGCACACACTATTGTGTGTGTATGCATGTATGTGTATGTATATCTATATGTATATATATATACACATGTTCTAACTTTTAAAAAATTGGAAAGTGATAGGTATTACTTATTACTATGTAAGAGGTGGGAAAAAAGGAGGCTTGGGGTAGTAAGTGATTTGCTGATAGTCACACCAGTAGATGGGAAAAGCTAAAGCACAAATCAGACCCAACTGCTCTTTTCAAAACCCTGAAGTATTTTTAGAGGATAATACCTGCCTTAAATTACCCTTGTGAGACTCAAATAAAATAATGCTTTTGAAAATGCTTTGAAGAATGAAAACTCGCCATGTAGTTTTAAGTTTCTACAGTTTCTGATGGGTATGTGAACGTTCTATTTCCCAAGTACGTGGGTTCAGCGGGAACCAGTGGCATAAATTCATAGCTCCAGGAGGCATCCTGTTCTCTTTTCTGAAAGCAAATACTAAGGACAAGGCCTCATCCAAGATGAATGCAGAGAGAGAAAAATACAATAAAAATGACAAATAGATATTGGGCAAAGACATAAAGTAAACATGGCAAGAAAGCAAATTGCTTCTGCCCTCCTCTTAAAGGAGATGAAATGCCGAACGGCCACCAAGATGGAGAGGCTGGAAGGATGAAGATAGTTACCAGAGATGAGGACGGAGTCTCTGACAGCAATCCAGATCTGCACGGCTGGTAAGCGCGACACTTAGAGATGATGAGATGGAAGTGTTGACAGCTGAAGGCAGCCTCTCCAAGGCATACATTTCACAGCACAGAGAGGCCTGGCCCCAGAATAAACATCAGAGGAACACAGGTAGCCCGGGCATCTGGCTGTTGGTGTATAGGTGTCTTTAAGGTGTGTATGTATGAGTTACCGCTTGACCCATTAATTTATCCATCCAGCTATTCCTATCTCTTCATTCATTCATCATTGCCTTCTATCCTGGGCATTGGTCATGGGGCCACAAAGGTGAAAGACAGAGGTCCCTGTCCTCTGGAAGCTCATAGGATAGTGATGGTGAAAAAGAAGTAAACAAGTGATCAATCCACATTCAGGTGCTATTGGACAGAGAAGGGCCAGATGTAATCGAAGCTCAGATGAAGGTCACCAAAGCCAGGCTTGAGGAGAGCAGGGCAGAAGAGAGGAAAGGAATGGAGGAAGAAAAAGCCCCCATGAGGAGCACAGACTATATGTTGGTTACTTGTAGCATCTAGGAGTTGCTTTCTGAATCATGCCAACTAGGACCCAAGAATACAAATGGGGAAGTTTCTCCAACTCAGATTATACTGATGGCCTTTCAGTTCAGTTCAGTTCAGTCGCTCCGTCATGTCCAACTTTTTGCAACCCCATGGACTGCAGCATGCCAGGCCTCCGTGTCCATCACCAACTCCTGGAGTTTATTCAAACTCATGTCCATTGAGTCGGTGATGCCATCCAACCACCTCATCCTCTGTCATCCCCTTCTCCTCCCACCTTCAATCTTTCCCAGCATCAGGGTCTTTTCAAATAAGTCAGTTCTTTGCATCAGGTGGTCAAAGCATTGGAGTTTCAGCTTCAGCATCAGTTCTTCCAATGAGCACCCAGGAATGATCTCCTTTAGGATGGGCTGGTTGGATCTCCTTGCAGTCCAAGGGACTCTCAAGAGTCTTCTCCAACACCACAGTTCAAAAGCATCAATTCTTCGGTGCTCAGCTTTCTTTATAGTCCAACTCTCACATCCATACATGACTACTGGAAAAACCATAGCTTGCACTAGACAGGCCTTTGTTGGCAAAGTAATGTCTCTGCTTTTTAATATTCTATCTAGGTTGGTCATAACTTTTCTTCCAAGGAGCAAGCATCTTTTAATTTCATGGCTGCAGTCACCATCTGTAGTGACTTTGGAGCCCCCCAAAATAAATCCTGTCACTCTTTCCACTGTCTCCCCATCTATTTGCCATGAAGTGATGTGACCAGATGCCATGATCTTAGTTTTCTGAATGTTGAGTTTTAAGCCAACACTTTCACTCTCCTCTTTCAGTTTCATCAAGAGGCTCTTTAGTTCTTCTTCGCTTTCTGCCATAAGGGTGGTATTATTTGCATATCTGAGGTTATTGGTATATCTCCCAGCAATCTTGATTCTAGCTTGTGCTTCATCCAGCCTGGCATTTCATATAATGTACTCTGCATATAAATTAAATAAGAAGGGTGACAATACACAGCCTTGACGTACTCCTTTCCTGATTTGGAACCAGCCTGTTGTTCCATGTCCAGTTCTAACTGTTGCTTCCTGACCTGCAGGAGGCAGGTCAGGTAGTCTGCTATTTCCATCTCTTGAAGAATTTTCCAGTTTTTTGTGATTCACACAAAGGCTTTGGCATAGTCAATAAAGCAGAAGTAGATGTTTTTCTGGAACTCTCTCACTTTTTGATGATCCAACGGATGTTGGTAATTTGCTCTCTGGTTCTTCTGCCTTTTCTAAATCCAGCTTGGACATCTGGAAGTTCACTGTTCATGTATTGTTGAAGCCTGGCTTGGAGAATTTTGAGCATCATTTTGATAGCGTGTGAGATGAGTGCAATTGTGTGGTAGCTTGAGCATTCTTTGGCATTGCCTTTCTTTGGGGTTGGAATGAAAGCTGACCTTTTCCAGTCCTGCTGAGTTTTCCAAATTTGCTGGCATATTGAGTGCAGCACTTTCACAGCATCAGTTTTTAGGCTTTGAAATATCTCAACTGGAATTCCACCACCTCCACTAGCTTTGTTCACAGTAATGCTTCCTAAGGCCCACTTGATTTCACATTCCAGGCTGTCTGGCTCTAGGTGAGTGAGCACACCATCGTGATTATCTGGGTCATGAAAATCTTTTTTGTATAGTTCTGTGTATTCTTGCCACCTCTTAATATCTTCTGCTTCTGTTAGATCCATGCCATTTCTGTCCTTTATTGTACTCATCTTTGCATGAAAAGTTCCCTTGGTAGCTCTAATTTTCTTGAAGAACTCTTTAGTCTTTTCCATTGTATTGTTTTCCTCTATTTCTTTGCATTGATCACTGAGGAAGGCATTCATATCTCTCCTTGCTATGCTTTGGAACTCTGCTTTAAATGGATAGACTTTCCTTTTTTCCTTTGTCTTTCACTTCTCTTCTGTTTTCAGCTATTTATAAGACCTCCTCAGACAACCATTTTGCTTTTCACATTTCTTTTCTTGGGGATGGTCTTGATCACTGCCTCCTATACAATGTCATGAACCTCCATCCATAGTTCTTCAGGCACTCTATCAGATCTAATTCCTTGAATCTATTTGTCACTTCCACTATATAATCATAAGGGATTTGATTTAGGTCATACCTGAATGGTCTAGTGGTTTTCCCTACTTTCTTCAGTCTTAGTCTGAACTTGGCAATGAGTTCATGATCTGAGCCACAGTCAGCTCCTGGTCTTGTTTTTGCTGACTCTATAGAGCTTCTCCATCTTTGGTTGCAAAGAATATATTCAATCTGGTTTCAGTGTTGGCCATCTGGTGATGTCCATGTGTAGCATCTTCTCTTGTGTTGTTGGAAGACGGTGTTTTCTATGACCAGTGTGTTCTCTTGGCAAAACTCTGTTAGCCTTTGCCCTGCTTCATTCTGTACTTCAAGGCTAAATTTTGCCTGTTACTCCAGGTATTTCTTGACTTCCTACTTTTGCATTCCAGTCCCCTATAAGGAAAAGGATATATTTTTTGGGTGTTAGTTCTAGAAGGTCTTGCTGGTCTTCATAGAACCATTCAACTTCAGCTTCTTCAGCATTACTGGTCGGGGCATAGACTTGGATTATTGTGATATTGAATGGTTTGCCTTGGAAACAAACAGATCCTTCTGTCATTTTTGAGGTTTCATCAAAGTACTTCATTTTGGATTCTTTTGTTGACTATGATGGCTACTCCATTTCTTCTAAGGGATTCTTGCCCACAGTAGTAGATATAATGGTCATCTGAGTAAATTCACAGATTCCAGTCCATTTTAGTTCACTGATTCCTAAAATGTCGACGTTCACCCTTGCCATCTCCTGTTTGACCACCTCCAGTGTGCCTTGATTCAGGGACCTAACATTCCAGGTTCCTATGCAATATTGCTTTTCACAGCATCAGACTTTACTTCCATCACCAGTCACATCCGCAACTGGGTGTTGTTTTTGCTTTGGCTCCGTCTCCTCATTCTTTCTGGAGTTATTTCTCCACTGATCTCCAGTAGTATATTGGGCTCCTACTGACCTGGGAGTTCATTTTTCAGTGTCCTATCTTTTTTATACTGTTCATGGGGTTCTCAAATCAAGAATACTGAAGTGGTTTGCCTTTATAGAATAGAAATTTCTCCCTCCTCCTTGCTCTACAACACTGAAGTCTGCTTTACCAAAAAGTCAAAACAATAGGAATTATTTTATTATTAAGGATGATCTCAATAATCAAATGATTATCACAGTTTTCCCCAGGTGCTCTCGTTTATCACCTCCGTTAGCTCAGAAGTCTTTTTGTAAGGCATTTGGGGCATCAGGCCCACCATCTCAGAGGCAGACTTAGTCATTACATTACCAACAGCAAATCTTTGCACTTTAGATATCTCTTCTGATCTGAGTGAGAGAAAAGAACTTTTCTGTTTGGGCTATTGGCCTCTTTTTTGACTTTTAGTAAAGCCATTCTGGGCTTCCCTGGTGGCTCAGATAGTAAAGAATCTGCCTGCAATGTAGGAGACCTGGGTTCAATCCCTGTGATGGGAAGATCCGCTGGAGAAGGGAATGGCTACCCACTCCAGGATTCTTGCCTGGAGAATTCCATGGGCAGAGGGGCCTGGCAGGCTACATTCCATGGGGTCGCAAAGAGTCTGACAGGACTGAGTGACTAACCCAGCAACACAAAGCCATTCTAAGTTTGCAAACACATTTCCTACCACTATAGCTTAAAGGTTTCAGCTCTGGGAACTCTGGGCTGCCTTGGTCTCTGCTCTCTTGCATCTGTTCTTTGCGTCTCTTTCCAATAATGTTCCCCTTCCTGTCTCTGTCTCCTATCTCTGGCCAGGGCATTCTGATAGGCTCTACCTCTACACTTGGGATTTTCTGACTTAGATCCTTTTAGCTTTCCTGTTATCCAATTATATATTCATCCTGAATTCTTCCATACTTTAACTTGAACATGACATTTTCCCTCTTTATCCTCACTTCAATCAATGAAAAGTTTTAAATCTTTCCAAGTCTGCCTTTATCCAGCTCATTTGAAGGGCCCCTCTTCTCTCTGGCTTAGTGGTTAAATACCCTAGCTATCTACATACTACTCATATATATAATATATTAACCCCCATTGCACATTAAACACACACACACACACACACACACACACACACACACAAACTAAACCCCAATATTTGTAACTTAAGAAGATACTGATACCATCTTGTTGAAATGGAATGATGATCAATTTGCCAGAAAGCAATTTAGCTGAAATCAGTGCTCTTGTTAATCAGCTTGTCTAAAATTCACTCATTTAAAAAAAAGAAAAAAAACCCTCTTTATAGCTCTTTAAGAATTTCATTTTATAAAAATATATCTGCAAAATATAGTAGTTTTTGAGGTAATTTTAACCAATTTCTCCCCCAAAAGTATTTCCAATTTAATTTCATATTTTTGATGAGTATGCATCATATTTGTATAATTTTATGAATGGAAGAATTATTTTGAATCCTTGAGTAGCTTTTTATACTGATTTTATTTTTAGATATCAGGAAGATTTTTAGCCAGATTTTCTAAAGATCTTATTTTTCAAAGTTTCTTCTCACAATAAATATTTACCAAATCCATATAAACCTTAATTTACATAATTTTTTGTCACCAATAAGCAGGTGGGAAAGAACCCACTCCTCTGCATTTTATTATCATTTGGGGGAAGAGTATAATTTTCTCCAGGTGTTTATTCTCAGCCCAGTTCATGTTCCCAGGTGTCCAGTTTGCCAGGTGTTACTTGGAAAATAGAAAAATAGAAAGAAAGAAAAATAGAGGTTCATTTCTGCCGGCCCATTTGTGGGATTTTGGTCAGGTGGACCTAGACTAAAGGCATAAGTCATTGAGGGCTTTGCAAAGCCTTGAGACCTGTTGAATCAAGTTTAGATAAAAAAGGAAAAAAAAAAGATTTTTCCAAGAAGAATATTTTTGGATGAACTTCTAAAGCCGGTGTACAAATTCTGAAGGCTAAATTGTCCTCCAAGTACCTTTCAATGGGGTTATTTGTGTCCAACTTGACATTTGTTTTACTTACAGCTCTCTTTCATTGTGTTGCTCCTTCCAATGAGTCTCAGTTTCCCCTACAGCATTTTCCAGATTTAGCAGGTCCCCTAGGGCTGTGCACAGATGAGTCAGCTTTCCACAGTCTCTTGTTTCTGTGTCCAGGAAATAGAATATGGGGACTCATGAGGAACTTTCAGTTCACGTACGTATGCTGGCCATGGAAATTAATCTTCTTTCATCAGAACAGTGTTGAATTAATATACTTGAAGATATAGCTAAAGAAGTGGGCACTGTGATTAACAGAGAGATAAAGGGATGAAAAATATGACCAAGAGATAGGAGGAATAACTCAGCTCAAAATCTGTCCAACAAAATGCCCAGAAGAAAAGAATTGTGGAGATGCAATAATCAGGAAGAAATTTCCAGACTTGAATATATCTGGAATATGACTGCCGATTGCAGAAGAATTCAAAAACAAAAGTGACTATGTTAAACATCGTAACTTCCAACACATTGTAGGGGATTTCAGAATGTTAAGAAGAAAACCTCTTAAGGCATGTATGTGTGTGGCTGAGTCACTTCACTCTTCACCTGAAGCTGTCATAACATTCTTAATTAGCTTCTGTTTGTCCTGTACTCGGCGTATGTCTGATTCTTTGAGACCCCATGGACTGTAGCCCGCCAGGCTCCTCCATCCATGGGATTTCTCAGGCAAGAATATTGGAGTAGATTGCCATTTCTTCCTCCAGAGGATCTTACTGACCCAGGAATCAAACTCTTGTCTCCTGCTTTAGCACTGAACCACCTGGGAGGCCTGGGTATCGATCACATTAATCTTCTGACAACAGAGGGGGCTTCCCAGGGGGCACAGTGGTAAATATCTGCCTGCCAATGCAGGCGACACAAGCACAAGCGACATGGGTTCCATCCCTGGGTGGGGACGGTCCCCTGGAGTAGGTAATGGCAACCCACTCCAGTGTTCTTGCCTGGAGAATCCCGTGGACAGGGGAGCCTGGCTGGCTACAGTCCATGGGGTCACACAGAGTCAGACACAGCTGGATGGCTGAGTATACATTGACAACAAAATGTACCTGAAGACAATGTAAGAATGCCTTCAAACTGCTGGTTACCTGTGGGTGGGGAGGGCTGGGTTGGGAGTTTGGATTAACAGATGTAAAGTGTTATGTTAATATATAGAATGGGTAAACTAGAAGGCCCTACGATATAGAGCAGAGAACTATATTCAATATCCTGTAAAAGACCATAGTGAAAAAGGATATAAAAAGAATATAAAAGGTAATGGCTACCCACTCCAGTATTCTTGCCTGGAGAATTCTATGGACTGGGGAGCCTGGCAGGCTACAGTCCAAGGGATAGCAAAGAGTCAGACATGACTGAGTAATTAACATACAACTAATATATACATATATAGAGAGAGATATATATAAAAATTGAATCACTCTGCTGAACACTAGGAACTAAGACAACATTATAAATCAACATAAATATAAATTTAAAAATGCTGATTATCTCATCTAATATAGAAAATTATCCTCATGTATAATAAAAGCTCTAGCAAACTAGGGATAAAAGGGAACTTCCTAACTTGACCAAACTATAGTGAGCAAACATTATCATTTAATGGAGAACTTTTAGAGAACACATTTCCTTTGAGATGTGGTATTCTTAGATGACTGCTATTACTAATGGTCCTGGTGATTCCACATGAAAAGAAAAATAGGACTTACAGAATTAGAAAGGAAGGTGTAAATTGTCATTACTCACAGACATGCTGATTGTTTATGCAGAAAATGCACAAAAGTAACCAAAAAAAAATTTGTATTTAGGTTGTTTATAATGCAAGATCATTGGATAAAATATCACAGAAAATATTAAAAATAAAATTCCAAAAAAAAATAAAATAAAATTCCATTCACAAGAGAGACAAAACAATGAAATATCAAAGAATTAAGGAGTTCATAAACTTTTGATGTGGAAAATAAAACTATATTAAAGGACATAAAGAAATATCCAAAAAATGCAGAAATCTTTCAGATTCTTGAATGTGGCATGATGAAATATTATAAGTATTCTGATTCTAACTTAATTTACAAATCCAATTAAATGCCAATGAAAATTCCAGCTGCATTTTAAAAGAATTCTATATAATATATTTGGAAATTTATGTGAATGAAGTTTCCAAAATAGCTAAGCCAGCTTTCAAAAACAGCAAAGAACAGCAATTTACCTTACAAGGTATCTTGCAAGTATACATGTTTTTAATCCGCCTGATGGGAAAAGGAACTATTCTCTGTCCAATGTGAATTTTGGTCACTGTTCTTCCAAATTCTTTCTGGATGTAACTTTTCCAAGTCTCAGATAGTTTTCTCCCATGCCTGTGTTTATCAGTATTCAGTTGAATAGTCAAGAGGAACCTGCTAAGATTGGTGGAATTCTCTTTTTCCATGTCCCTTCTCTTCAGTACTCTATCTTGTGAATTCTAGCTGCCTTATCTCTCTGATTTGTGACTGTTTCTTTAACTCACAGAGTCTGCCAAACTCTACCTGAGTGTTTTTGTTTGTTTGTTTGTTTTTTCTCTTGCACTGCACCCTGAAAACTCTGAAGTCAGTAAGCTAGACTGATTTCTCACTTCATTTTCTTCCCCATTCATCAGGGAGCACTATTCTACATTACCTGCCGTCTACTGACTTGAAAATTATTGCTTCTTTTGTTTGTTTCTTTTTCAGAAAGGGAGGTAAATCTATTAAATGTTACTTCATCTGGGTTGCAAGTCCTAGTGTAATATTATTAATTAAAAAAAGAATAGACTCTAAGAAAAATAAGTTCACCAAATAAAAATTTAAAAAGCAATTCATGAAGAAATTTTAAAAAATTGATATTAAGTAATTGCTGTCACAGACTTTAATTCCACAATGCAATAAATTTAAAAATTATCAACAAGGAGATAGCCTCACAGAAGCACCTAAAATGGTGGTATATGATCCAAAATGGTGGCATATGACCCAGACAATTGGGATTAGAGTTAGATCCTTAAGGATGAAAGAATTAATATTACGAAAATGTAAAGAATTTGTATAAAGTGGTATTTAGACTATAGAAAAATAGGCACAGGATTTAACAGGCATTTCATAAAAGAAGAAACGTGAATAACTAATAGATGTGAAAATGTGCTCAGTTTCATTAATTAGGAAAATGAAAACTTGAGCAACTGTGATTCTATGGTGTATCTGGTGTATTTGACACCTAGAACATATAATGTTTTACAGCCCCTGCTGTATACAACAAAGTTATTTCCAGTGACAGCCATGAGCCGAAGCTTTGTGTGATGTTAGAGGCACTATGTGTTTCAAAATAGATGTGGGTGCTGATTCACTGTCTCTGATGGATTTTTTTTTTTTTTTTAAGTTCTCTGTTGAGCTTCTTTTGGAGAAGAAAATGGCAACTCACTCCAGTATTCTTGCCTGGAAAATCCCATGGACAGAGGAGCCTGGTGGGCTGCAGTCCACTGGGTCCCAAAGAGTCGGTCACAACTGAGTGACTGGCACACTTGAGCTTCTTTAGGTCAATGTCTCTTTACATTGATTCTCCACTTCAAATTTTTTCCCAAATTCAGAGTAATTATTAATATAGATGAATACTATCGTTACTTTTTTCTGCCATGTTCCTTCTGGATAAAGTGGGTAGGTACAACTCTTTATTCTACACTTCTACACTTGCCTAATAGTTTGACCTTTGATCCTTTGAAAATTGTCTGATATAATAATATTTATTATACATGACTGTCCAGTAAGTTAATTTTAATAAAACCTACTTTTCTTAATTCATATTTTTGTTTTAAAACAATTAAGAATTAAGATGAATGAATTTCAATCTTAGAGATATTGCTTAAATTCAGTAAGACATTTTATGTGTGAACTAAGATTTGCACTTACCAGCAAAAATATTAAACCTCACAGTTTATGCTGCTTCATTGTTTTAAATACTAAACACAAACAAATAATCCAAATGGTCACATAGAATAACAACACTGCAACTACTCAAGTTCTCTTTCTTTGCTTTCTCAGTCTTTGTGCTATCCTTGTTTACTCCAAATCTAATGTTTAAACATGAGGCTATGTAGTGCCACAGGGGTTGGAGATACGGTTTGCGCAGAAGCCAGAGCAAGCACTCAGGCCATTATAAACTTACTCTTAAAATGAAGGTGGGTAGTTGAATGCATGTGTATTCAGAACTGACTGTATAACTCAGGGTTCCTCAATTTAACTTCCATGTAAAATGTATTTATTAAAAGACAAGGAATAAAAATGTACAAATTTGAAGCTTACAGAATGTATTATTAAGTTTCAACAATAACTGTCACAGGAGAGGTTTCCTCACCTGGAGAAGTAGGGTAGATTTTGGAAATTCACTGGACATGATCGAAACCCAATGCCTTGAAAGTCTGTGGATACCAGGAGTTCTGTAAAAAGGGAAATTCCACAGCCAAAAGAGGCACGCATAGCTTGGTTGTAGGGCAGAGGTATCAGCAAGCAGCCACAGCCGTGGCTCAGATGAGAGAATGAATGAGACAGCTGGGGCAGAGATGGCTGTAAAGTAATTACTGCATCTGAAAAGCCATTTAGACATCTAGTTTACGTGACATCTCCAGATGGGGAGAGCATCATGTTGACTTTAAAGGACACATATTTAAAGTGGATTTAGAAAGGAAATTCTTTTAAATGTAAGAAGGTATAATTAACCCAAGCACCCTGGCTAAGACAAGATATTGTTGAAGAAAAGGACTTAGAGAAACTCAGAGAACATTAGGCCTATGGCTGAAAAAGCAGGGCAGCCCCACCTCTATGGGAGTAGTGCTCTGTGAATAGATTTCAGCTCGTGGGGCAACAAAGCATCGTGGAGGCAACACCCAAGGCAGGTGTGTGCTCTTTCAGATGATGACTTAATTAAAGGACCACATACATGGGTACACATAGGAAATGGCTATTTCTTTGCTTTAAGATATTTGCAAATAGTCCTTTCCTTTCCATTTAGATCCTGGAGATGGATTTTAGAGCAAGCTTTGTGCAGGCATTATCACAGACTTCTGCTGGAGTTATATCACTGAGGTGTGGAAAAGAACAGAAGAAAATGAAACCTTTCTCTGGGGACCTTGGGGACCATGGTTCAAAGGGTAGGCTTAGGGTAGGAAATAGAAGACAAACCAGGACAGATGGGAACCAGAAAGACTCATATGTAGGACCAGGTAAGAGAGCTCAAGGGTTAAAACAGAGTGAGAGATAGTAGAAGCAAGAAGAATGAAATGGACCCCAGGAGGAAGGAGGGAAGCGGGGAGCAGTTGGGCATATGGAGCCAGGAATATGGACACAAGCGAGCTTAGCAACCTCCTCTTAGAGATGGGAATCTCTGTGCTGAGATGAAGCTGACCGAGGCCAGGAGCTTTCTGGAGAAGGTGGCAGCCAATGAGGAGGAGCACAGGCAGGGGGACAGATGCTGGACTGGGTCCCAGTCGGTGAGCAGCTTTTCATCTACTGACTACACTGTGGGCTTGCTTTACCACTTGCATGTCATCATGGTGCTTATCATCACCTAACCTGTTACCTTTCTCACTTTATTTATGTAGCCAAGAGGGCAGGGTTTAGGGCGGTATTTTGTCAGTTTTGTTTACTTTTACATGCCCAACAGCTGACTGATGATTGCTTGGCATTTGTTGAATGAATACACAAACATATATTGTACTGACCGGAGATTTCCCACAGCTTAGCTGAGGTGGAGGCTGACCTTCTAGTTATGAAATCCTTGCCAATCTAATTCTATCACTCAATTTGTGGCATGGATTCAGTCCATTTCCTTACAAATTCAGGTGAGAATTGCACAGAGGGGATTTGGGGGACTAAGCCAGCTTCTCCATTCTGCTCATTTTTCTTCTTGGAGATCTTTCTCCAGAATGAAAACTTGATTTAATGTCAAGAAATGTTCCTTTTTCTTTTAGGGCTTTTGATGTGTAGATGCCCTTGGAAGATAGACTCTGTGGAAAGACAAATCATTAGTTGGTTATAGGGACAACAATTAGAAAGATCCAAACTGAAATCTTATTTCATTTATTGGTCTATAAATTCATGACATTAACAGAGAGTTTGTTCTAAAAAAAAAAAAAAAAACATGTTGTTAAAGAGATGGAAATATCTCCATCAAATATAGTTCACTCCTACTTTCTCTCCTTACCCTCAAATAACAGCAATGATGTCTAGGGCCTGAAATACTATTTTTGTTCCTGTGGTTACTCCAATCATGTTTTGTGATGAGACCAGGTCACTCTAGATGAAATGTGAAAGGCTCTTCCAAAAATTGCAGTAGGTATGTTTAACAGAAATCTAAAACCTGAGAGTTATTTATATTTTGCATGTCAGTTGTGGGTACTTTGTTTGTGGTTGCTGTTTTTCCCTTCTCTGTATTCCTGATGAAATTGTCTCAAATCAGGATGCAAAGAGGCAAAATAAACCATTACGAGTTTCAGAAGTGGTGGAGAGATAAGCTTTATTCCCTGGACTGGACAGGGCATGCAGCATGGTGCATGAATTGTAATGCAATATTTAGAATCAGCAAGGCGTAGACCCAAGTCTCAGCTCAGCCCACGCAACAATGGTGACCTCAGGGAACTCACAAAGGCCCTCAGTGCTTCGGGTTTTTCATTTGTTAATTTAACGTTTTGCTCCAATTGGCCTGTAAGGTCATCTCTGTCCCCAGGGAAGGGAATGTTGTCTTGGATATAAGCCCTATTTTCCTGGAAGGAAATTGGATGCTAATTTAAAGGTAGCAAGAATCAGAGGAGAATTAGATGCAAAGAGCCAACTCATTGGAAAAGACCCTGATGCTGGGAAAGACTGAAGGCAGGAGAAGGGGACGGCAGAGGATGAGATGGTTGGATGGCATCACCGACTCGATGGACATGAGTTTGAGCAAACTCCAGGAAATGGTGAAGGACAGGGAAGCATGGCATGTTGCAGTCTATGGTATCGCAAAGAGCCGGACACGACTGAGTGACTGAACAGCAAAGAATCAGAGGCAAGAGGTGAGCTTTGGAGTCCTAAGTCCTGGATTAAAATTCTGATTCTACTTCTTTCTAACTGGATCATCTTCATCCCTAAATTGGGGGTAGCAATATCACCAAAGTCATATACAGTTGCCAGGACCAACTGAAATCAAATGCACTGTCAGGATTAAAAGTCCTTAGCACAGGGCTTGATAATAATGAAAAGGCTTAACAGATAGATGAGGCCCATTAAGAAGATGGGAAGCTATGTCTGCACTGGCCCGCAGAGAAGAGTGAGCATACTGTGACTGTTGCTTCCAGGTCAGTGACTGGCTTGGCTGGCCAGGTTCAAGGCATCCCCCTGACATGTCAAGGCAGAGAAGGTATCCTTCAGAGAGTCGTCTTTGAGACCCCTGGCCAGGGATTGTCCAGAGCTCGTAAGAAGGAATTTTTAAGTGTTGAACTTTCAGTTCAATCTTTAAATAATTTCTCAGCATATAAGAAAGTGTCCTGGGAAGAAAACGTAGTAGGGAAGAGAGGTCAAGGGGAAGAGAGGTCAAGGTGAAGAGCAGGAAACAGAAGACGCATCTTGGGAATCACATTGAATAAACAAGAAGGAGATTCAGAGGAGTAAATTTCTATCAAAAACCATTCGAGAAACATGATGTGAATTGGCCGTGTCGTGTTTTGTTTCTTGTTCAATCGAAAAGTTGATCAGATCACTGCTTCTGTCTAATCAAAAACAAGATGTACACCTGAGAAAAATGAACAGCCTGCTGGTGAGTGAAATGTTTCAAAATAGGGGTTTGATTTCGATTAGTTCGCCTCGCAGTGCTTCAGAGCGAGCGCATGCCTTCTCCCTACAATGGCCAGGGCTCCCCTTGGCTACCCGGGCGTGATTAATATTTGAGGTCACAGTGTGGCCTGCAGAATTCTAACCCAGCTTCACATTAGCATTTTTAAGGCTTGCAGGCAGTTGAATACTCATGTGCTCGCAGAGGTTAGATATGCACATGAGTGCTCCAGAAATGAAGGGAATGCCACGTGGAAGGATTGATGTTTGTAACCTCAAAGTCAAGGGAATTCAAAGCTAAGCCCCAAAGAGTCATGGTGAGTCACCAGGCCCCACAGAGGATTAAGATACATGAGATAGCCCCTCACCCAGGAATACAAAGTAGCATTTTCAGCCTAGGGAAAAAGAAAAAAAAAAAAATGCTGAGACAAGATGTTCCCAGCTGATTCTCTTCAAACATCCCAACAAATAGGAGATGTGATGTTTTCACCCAAGTAGAGACTTGCTCTGGCAGGAGCATGTAGTCAGACATGAGAAGTTGCCAACAGAGACTATTTTGCAGCCTCATAATTCAGGATATCGGCAAAAGTGGACAGCAGTGTTTTCCTTCTCTTTCCTAGGCATGCTTTCTTTTTTAAACAAAGCCTCTATTAATCAGAACTTCAGATCACATATGGTGATCAATTGAGGCTGTTTAGGGCATTTACAGTAATTGATCTGCTACAAGTTCTTCACAAGTGGATTGCGCTATACACACACATGTACTTTGCAAAGAATTCAAAAGCCATTAGGATGTTCTCAACTCCTATTTGATAGTCTGAGGGCCATTGACTGGATGTGATCCTCAGAAACTAGCTGGGCCAGCAGCAGGGGGCATTTTGATTAGAATGGAGAGAGGGTTGTGAATTGAGGAAACGATGGATGAAGAAGGCAGAGCTAACTTCACCATCATAATCATGAAAACTGCCACAGGGTGCCAGGTATTTCACGTACAGCTTTTGTACCATTTAATGGTCATGAAACCAAGTAAGGTTTTTAATATTCCTCACTCTGGGTTTGAGAAACTGAGTCTAAAAAGTTATGTGCTTTACTCAGGGTGGCATAATGAGGGCCAGAACTGTGATCTGAATCCAAATCTAAGTCCCAAACCCATGTGCCCCTACCCTCACCCACTAAGCCATTTCCCCTCATGTCTAAATAGTGGGTTGTCCATTTTCCAGGAGGTTTTAGGATAGGCCTTCCTGGAGTCTGGGGACACACTGACAAACACAGATATGTTTGATCATATCGAGCTCTGAGTTTGTAAGTCTCCCTTTTTGGATAATGATGTGGGTTTGCTTGTTGGAAGAAAAATGTCCAGACAAAAGCTGGCAGATGCTGTTTGAAGATAAAGGGCAGAGAGATGGAGAGACTGGGAAGATGGGGAGCTGATATTGTAGGGACAACTCTAAGTGAGGAAGTGTGTTTGAGCAGTAAGATGAGCTCGAGGTACCCAACAGCCCAGATGAACTCAGATCCAAGGAAAGCAGTGAGAGCCCATGCAGAAATATGACCACATGCAGTGTGGGACATACCGGGGTCTTGATCTCATACCATCATTGGTTTTTCTAGTATTGAATGACAAACAACTCTGACCACCTTTCCTGAATAGTTTAGAATGGGTTTCCCAGCTAAAAGTTCTTATCTTCCTCACTTGGAATTAATCTTTATGATAGAGCTCAAATGTGTTCTAGTTCTAATCTTAGCTTTGTTAATTAATAATTGATTTAAATGAAGATCAGAAAGTAAAAGTAATCACCCTATACTGTAACTTAGGACATGAAAAACTGATTCAGACTCAAAGCATCAGATGTTAGAGCCTAAGATTTAACTGCTACATTATGATAGGAGCTACCTAGGACCAATTTTTTACAGGGGTTAGGTCAAATCTCTTCTTTCACCTTTGGCTTCTCTAGCTTTAAAAGAAAATTAATTTAAAAGGAAAAAAAAAAAGAAACCTAAAATGGACCTTAGGCTTAAATATATAATTTTAAACTATAAAACTTCTAGAGAAAACACAAGAGAAAATCTGTATGACCTTGGGTTAAACAAAGATTCCTTAGATATGATATCAAAAGCATAATCTATGAAAGAAAACGTTGAAAGTTGGACCTTATAAAAATGAAAACTTCTGTTCTTCAATAAACAGTGTTAAAA
The DNA here is from genome assembly GCF_019320065.1 of Cervus canadensis. NCBI lineage: Eukaryota > Metazoa > Chordata > Mammalia > Artiodactyla > Cervidae > Cervus > Cervus canadensis. The sequence goes on from NC_057398.1 coordinate 5,826,991, forward strand.
GAATGAAAAGATAAGCCACAGGATAGGAAAAAAATATTCTCAAATCACAAAGGCTTCAAATCCAGAATACATAAGAACCTTCCAACTCAATAATGAGAAAACAAACTACCCAGTAAAAAATGGGTAAAAGAGTTAAAAAAAAAAAAAAAGACACATTACCAAAAAGCTACACAGATGGCAAACAAGCAAATAAAATACTTAACATTATTAGTCACTAAGGAAAAGGCAAATGAAAACCACAACTGAGATAATTGCTACAGAGCTACAGAATAATTGAAACACAAAAAGGAGTGAAGACTGACAATTCCAAGTGCTAGCGAGGATGCAGAACAACTAGAACTCAAGCACATTGCTGTCAGGATTGCAAACTGATACAGCTATTGTGGAAGAGCTTTGCAACTTTTTCTGAAAGTAAATGTACACATATCATATGATCCAGCAATCCCATTCTTAGGTGTGACCTAAGATAAATGAAAACTTAACACAAAACCTGTATGTGGAAGTTTAGCCTTATTCATAATCACTTCAAACTTGAAACAAACCAAACTTGAAACTGGGAAATATATAAACTCTGATATGTCTATACTACAGACTGTCATTCATCATGAAAAGGAGAAACTACTGAGACATGCAACAGCATGAGTGAGTCTCAAATGCATCGTGTTATGAGGAAGGAGTCGCAATGGAAAAGCTTCATGCCATGTAATTCTAACTATTTGACATTCTGGCAAAGATAAGCCTAGAAGGACAGAAAACAGATCAGAGTGGTTGGTGTGTCTAGGGTGGGGAAGGAGTTAACTACAAAGAGGCATGGGGAAAATTTTTGGTTTTATGGAAATATTCACTGTCTTGATTGTGGTAGTGGTTACATGTCATCAAACTAGAATACTATAGCAAAATGTGAATTATACCTCAATCAGAGAAGGGAAAAATGAGAAAGGTCAGTAGCAGCAGCATAAAACCAAATAGGGCTCTGAAGCAAAATGAGACCATCCCTGCAAAGGAGATTTAGAGATGATCCGGGTGGTGGCTAAGCCAGCATTCCCACCACGCATGAGGCAGGCTCCTCATTCTCACCAGGATTTTCTTTTGTCTCACCCCCAGAGTCTTAATATATTTAGGTTGTCGATAAAGGGAATTTGGGAGAAAATGCAGACAGAAGCCAACAACTATTTCAAGGCATTAGCGCATCACTACTTGCATTAATGTCTGGTCGTGGACGGGAGAGCTACAGCTTCCCTGACGTTTGCTTTATAGATAGAACCGGGGCTTCTAGAACCTGCATTGGCAACAGGGAGAAATAAATGTCCACAGGCCTAGCCTAATAGATTCCCAATAACTTAAAGTCACGGCCTCTAAATGATCCATCTTCCATGGTAAGCAAATGCCATTTCTTATTCTTCCATAGCTTTGGACTTTTCTGTTTAAAGGACATTTGATATTCCTTCCTTCCCAGTTACATGTGAGGAGGGGGCCAAGGAAGGGGATAAATTTCAGTTTTGCTGATGGGTGAGGTGACCAAGATGAAGAGACAGTTTGCAGCCACTGAAACGGGTGCAGACTCACAGGGAACAGACAGTTAAATGGCTGGTAAAGGAAAAACGTGTGTGTGGGCTTTGGAGCTAGAGAAGAAAGTGGTCCCACATCTGTGATGACACTGAGAACCTTGGACTGAGAACTGATGATTTGTTCTAGTGCTCTGGGGTAAAATTCCTGAGTGTTCCTGACCAGAAGGTCATAGGGTATCCTTTAAGTCCTGGCCTGCCTACTCCCACACTGTGTAACTGCTCTGAGCCCTGGCTGCTTCACTGTTTTGTGGGGACACTAGTATTACATTCTGGTGCTGTTAGGGGGGAGAATTTATGAATATTAAAGTCCTAGTGCTGCACCAGACACACAGCCAGGCTCAACAGCCCTTTAAAATATCATTAAGGCCGAATTTTATCTTGACGGTGTCTATCCCACACATGAAATGTGAGGCTGCAGAATTACCCACCTAAGTATCCAGGTCATGTACACAGCAACCTGTTTGTACTTGTGTGCTAAGTCGCTTCAGTTGTGTCCAACTCTTTGCAACCCCATGGACTGTAGTCTGCCAGGCTCCTCTGTCCATGGGATTCTCCAGACAAGAATACTGGTGTGGGTTGCCATGCCCTTCTCTAGGGGATCTTCTCGACCCAGGGATGGAACCGGCATTTCATGTTGTCTCCTGCATTGGCAGACAGATTCTTTACCATTAGTGCCACCTGGGAATCCCCAGCAACCAGTTTAACTTACCCCCAAACCTCCGTTTCCTGCCTTTTCCCGTGTTACTAGCATGTTTGGGATCTAACCGATCTGTGTGCACATTTGGGAAGCGCAGTGTCTGCATGGCCAAAGTACAGGCTCTCCTTCGGTTTGATGTTTTAGGATCTGGGCAGTGAAAGGAGATGTGGAAAGCTCTAGTCCCTCAAACCGGATTGTCCTAAGAAATGTTTTGAAATGCAAAGTTGACTAGTTCCTCGAAGTCCTCTGACAGGTGAGGGTGACTAGGGTACAGAGGGCTGCCCACTGAGATTCTCTCAGAGGCTTCAAGGAGCAGGAAGTTTAGATGAAAGTTTAAGAAGTAAGACTGAAGTGTCCATTTCCCAAGCTCTGTGCCCAGGTACCCTAGGGCACCTGAGTAAACTCACAGAGATGCCATGGTACTATATTTCTAGGCAAATGCAACGATGCTCAACATCTATCAGAGACTGTAACATGATAGCTTGAGCTACTCTGCAGTACCAACATTTTTCATTCATTTAGTTCGCAGTTAGTAGCTAAGTACTTAATAAATAGGTTTCTTTTGACCTATGGGTACTGTGAAAAAAGACTTACTAATACTTTAAGGGTGCCATGAATGGTAAAAGTTTGTGAACCTCTGCCACAGAGTATCTTAAAGATGCTGCTATATACATTGATTGAGGGTTGTGCCTGGCCCCATGCCTAGGAAGCTAACATGAGTAATCTAGAGCACCATGACATCTTAGAGCTGGAAGAAATCTTTCAAATCATCTCGATTAATACCCTCCTTTTACAAGTAGTCACTCTGAGACCTTGGGGCGACTTGCTCAATCCTGTTTTTCTTGTGTGTAGGTCACAGGGGATGGAGTCAGGAAGAGGAGATAGATATGTGTATGAAGGGGGCGATGGTGGAGAGCTGTGATCCCTAGGGAAGCAAGAAGAGGCCATGGTGACCCATGGAGATCAAACCCCAGCTTCCCTCCTCCACCTCTGAGTGGGTGGGCGACAGATCGAGGGGAGCTAGAGGGCACCCTCAGGGGGCATAACACAGACCCTCACAGGCATTGAGAATGCTGACGGCAGCCTTCCAGCATGACGTGGGGGTGATGCATTGTGTTCCAGCGTCTGGCTCCAAGAGCCTCTTGCCTTGTTCGTTCCTCAAGGACAAGGACAAGGACAAGGACATAGACTGGGACATCCATATCACAAGACATCATCTCTATCTAAATTAAATCTCCCCCAGCCTCAAAAAGGCAGGGCCGGGATCTGCCAGGGGAGTGGTTTGGGCTCCGTATTCTTTTGTGCTTAGCATGAAGTCAGCTGGCCTGAGTTGCATCCCTGAGCAGAAGTGTGGGGATCTATTTGAAAAGGGGGAGTCTGGCGTGGGGAGGGATGCAGTGTCTAGCGAGAAAGGCAAAGGCTTTAGGGCCCTGGGGCAGGTTGTGGAGGTCAGGTGTACAGGCTCTGCGGTTTACGTAAATGTTAGGAGATGGGCTACCTGTCAGATAATGCAAACTCAATTATATCTGAAGGGATTCTAGAGGTCAGCTGAGCTCGGCTGGTTATCTGTTTGCAAGATACAAAGCAACATCCTGATAAATTGCTAATGAAAGGGAGCGATGTAGCACTCTGCCGGGCCACCCAGAGTACACGGAAGAGAAGCAGTTAGGGAAGATCAGGGCTTAAAGGAGGCAGCCTGGTGTGGCGGAAATCGACACCGGATTAGGACTTGGGCCTTCTTGGCATTAGTCCTGTCCAGTGGCTAATTAGCTGTGTGACCTCTGGTAACTCACTCTGCTTTTCTAGACGTCAGCTCCCCATCCACCCACGCACAGGGCTGCTCAGAGGCCAGGGTGACATACTAAGTGCAACCATTTATCAAATGCTTCCTCAGTGCCAAGGGCTGTTTTAAGCACCACACATGCTTCATCTTATTTAACCCTCACGGCCCTGAACTGAGGTAGAGATTAATAGGATCGGTAATCAAAGGTAGGGTTCCCCAGGTGGTGCTAGTGGTAAAGAATATGCCTGTCAATGCAGGAGATGGAAGAGATGCAGGTTCGATCCCTGGGTCAGGAAGATCCCCTAGAGAAGGGCATGGCAACCCACTCCAGTATTCTTGCCTGGAGAATCCCATGGGCAGAGGAGCCTGGTGGGCTATAGTCCATGGGGCCACACAGAGTCGAACACGACTTAGTTGCACAGCACGTGATCAAAGGTATAGACAAGAAGACTGAGGTCCAGTTGGTTGGAGCCTGTGTGTTCATCTCTGTGGGTGGATTCAAGTTATGGCCTTCTATCCACCACGCAGGGCTGGGAGCCTTAAGTGTTCATACAATTCTGATTTAGCAGAGCCAGGACAGGTTTAATAAGTGCTGGGTTGATGTGGGTGGTTCATGAACTGGAATTTGCAGAATACTTCTCTGAACTCCAGTGGCCCCTTCCACGCCAGAGATTACTGGTGGCACACATGTATGAGGGAAGATGCTGATGGGAGGGCACCGCAGAGATCAGAGAGAGGCAGATGCAAGCTGTGAGAGCAACATCCAGGAATATGTGGGCTCCCAGGCCCAGGCCACAGCCCCAAACTGACACTTCTGGCACCTGCAGTGACAGCAACCACCAACGGCAGCTTGTTGGTTGGGTAAATCTGCTCAGGAAGGGAAGGAGGAGGCTATGTTGGGTGAAGACTGGGTCCTTACCCCCATGATATGCCAGATTCCCACAAGATCTGGTACCACTCCATCATTATGCCATCACACATGTGCACAGTATTCTAGAATTTTCTCTTGCTCTATCTTATTTAATTCTTTCACAGAGACTTTATAAAATGCATATGCTATTCCCTTTTTCGTGTATAAGAAAACTGAAGCTCATAGACATCACATGCCCAACCACAAAGTTCTCAAAACTAGTAAGTGGTGGGTATGGACTGGAAGCCTGGCCTCCTTTCATTAAATCAAGTGCTCTTTCTGGTGCCCAAGGCTGTGTACCAGTAACCCAGAAGGTACTCAGTACCTTCCCAGGCACAGTGGGACAACAGAAGGCATGAAGACAGCATCCTTGACCTTGAATACATTACAATTTTATTGGAGGACAGAGGTAACACAACTAGAGGAGTGAACCCTAGAGAGAACAAAGACCAAGCCCAGCCTAAACCTTGTAGAGCGGGCCTGTGTCTGCGATTCAGCAACTACACACAAATGGGGGCTTAGAGTCAGACACAGCGTAGGGACTAAAGAGCAACAACCACATCCAAAGGCAACACTTCCTTAGGCCAGCTGTGATTTGACCCTTCTCTGCCTGGGATCCTACCATTGTCTGCCCGCCTGCTCCTAGGATAAAGTCCAGAACTCGCCTCTCTCTGCAGCCTCTTCTCTGGCCATCCTTCCCTTCCCTCTGCTCTTGAGTCCCTGGAACATTTATCCCCTGCCAAACACCCACCATTGCCATCTTCCTCTCAATGGAAAGCTCTTACCCATTTTCTTAGGTCTCAATTTAACCATCTTTCCTTGGAGAGTCCTTTTTTGCCTCCTTACCCTATTGGACACCCACATGGCAACTTGAGCTTTCCTTTGAAGCTCATTGCAAATCTAACTGATATTTAATATTTGTCTTCCCTACTTTAACTCCAGGGGTCAGATATTCTGCCTATTACATTTACCACTAAATCTCCAGTACCAGTGATGGCACATAGTAGGGATTTAAATAACTGCTGCACAAATTAATAAACCAATAAGTATATGGACAGGCAGACGGCTTAAAGATTGAGTCAGTGATGCGAACTATGAGATCTGTCTTTCATGGTTGCAGGCCAGTATATTTGGCTCATTTCAGTTCAGTGGCTCTTTGGGCAAAGGCAAGGAAGACTCTTGAGAGTCCCTTGGACTGCAAGGAGATCCAACCAGTCAATCCTACAGGAAATCAGTCCTGAATATTCATTGAAAAGACTGATGCTGAAGCTGAAACTCCAATACTTTGCCACCTCATGCGAAGAGTTGACTCATTGGAAAAGACCCTGATCTGGGAAAGATTGAAGGCAGGAGGAGAAGGGGACAACAGAGTATGAGGTGATTGGATGGCATCATCGAGGAGATGGACATGAGTTTGAGTAAACTCTGGGAGTTGGTGATGGACAGGGAGGCCTGGTGTGCTGCAGTCCATGGGGTCGCAAAGAGTTGGACACGACTGAGGGACTGAACTGAAGTGAAGGAACAAAAAGATGAATAAGATTTAGTTCCTTACAGTCATGCCAGGAAAAGGGAGAGGTTAAACAAAAGACAGCAAGATACATGGCTTCCTTTTGGAAAATTGGCATATTTCATTTTCCCAAGGGTTACAGCCCAGAACCATGTCCCCACAGTTAAAGGTTCTTCCCAACAGCCTGCACTGTGTCCCTTCAGGATATAAGGGGAAAGGAAGATAAAGTCCTAAGAGAAGGTATTTAGAGAGTGACAAAGCCTTCAAAGCCCTAGGTAATTCCCATGATATCTGGCACCTAAAAATCTTGGACCAGCAGCTTCTATACCACCTGGGAGTTTGCTGGAGGTACAAATTCTCAGACCTGCCAAGTGAAGCAGATGGGGCCCAACTAGTGGTGCTGAAGCTGGCCAGTATAAACTCTGGAGAGCATATTGTGCATCTCTTCCCGATTTCAAGATAGCTTGAAATTGACTATCGTGGGGGATATTTACACCACAGAAATGGGCAGTTGTAAATCACATCTTTTCCTCCAAAAGGAGCAGGTTGTTAAACATTTACAAGGATGCCATTGATCCAAAAATCTGTGTTTTAAGAAACCCTCTGGAGGATTCTGAGTCCTTCTCAGTTCTCCTCCCCAGTGCTTAACGGCATCCAAAGTCCAGGTTTGTGCACATTTCATGAACCTGAGCACAGATGGCACCAGGGACTGTTTGTCCCTGGTTGTGATGAGTATCAGCAAGGGAACGACAGCTCTTCCTCCAGGGATCTCACACCTCCCACCTTCTGCAGAGAGTGGAGACAGAGGGTGACGAGTGACTCTAGAATTGCTATTTTGGTCCCCACACCCAGCATTGTTGAAGAGAGGCCTGATTTGCAAACAAAGATTTCAGAGCTGTGAATCTCAGCAAGCTAAAAACAGCCCTGTTCTGACTACAGAGCAAACTGAGGTTTTTTTTGTTTGTTTTTTTTTGACAGAGTTCAGAATCACTCTGGACAGCAGGGAATCTCTGATAAAGTCAAATCCAGACTTCCGCCTGTATCAGCACAGTATGTAGTATTAATACACACCTGCGTATGAGCCCTCGGGTTACAGTCACACAAACTGAAGGGGGAAGGGGAACAGAAGTGAACAAAGGTGCTCTGAGCAGTAATATCTCTGCTATTATAGGAGGTGGAGGAGGGAGTGGAAAGGGGTATATTTTTTAAAAGAAATAATGCTTTACTTGTTTAATCAGATGTCTTATCCACTGAGCCAGGTATTATCAGCTAATGAACTAGGTAGTTCTCCTAATGAGTCCAGCAGATCACCTGCTGAAACATTTCTAAGACATTCATTTCTCAGCTCTCTGCCATCTTCAGAAGGTAGAGGATTTAACCTGGGGTCTGGCTCCAGCCCCAAGCAAGGCTTACAGGTTTTGTGGCCAATTTAGAGCAGAAACGAAAAACTTACACCATGCAGGACAAAGGACAAGGAATTTGGTTGACTGCTTGTAAAGAACTTCTTATTCACTTGCTGCCATAAAGAACAGTTTGTTACAGAAAGTAGAAAAGGAGGTCAGTTTCATTAATTTTGTGATCTCATAATACCTGGTCCTCAGTTGATTCTGGATGAAGATTTGTTCGATAAATGAATAGGAAAGATGGATGAATGAACGAGTGAATTGACAAAAGTTTTAAAAGTATGAACTTACTGATTTCACTGTGACAAAATCTTTGGTTTCCACCATCTTCCCTGATATGCCTAAAATATCCTCATATTTCATAGGAAGTTGGGAGAACAGGAACTACACTGAGCACATATCCTATGCCAGATATTATGGGAGTCACATAAAATTGTCTCATTTAATTATCTTAATAATCTTGTGAAATAAGGATTATTGACCCATTTTACAAAAGAATAAATGGGTTAAGTAATGTGTGGGAAACTACACAGTTCAGTAATGGAGACCTGGGGTCCAGAGTGGTCTAGCTTCACGTACTCTCTGCTTTTCCAAATTGCCCTTTGGTTTTTGACAATTTTAACTGTAGCAAAAAAATAAAAACTAAAAGATATAGGTGTGTATGTGTGTATGTGACAAAACAAAACTTGAATACTTTGTTACGAATCAAAAAAAAAATGTCACTGCTACCTAAGTGACAAGAGAGGAGGTGTTGCTATGGCTTTGTTCACAAATGCCACCAATTTCCAAATTCGTGAATTCCTGCTGACAGGCGGAAGGTCTAACCCACAGCTCAGCTTTCCTCTTTGTCTAATACCGACTACAAGCAATTTTTCTAGTTACCTGAAACAACTGCAAATCCCACTATAAGTGCTGTTACTAGTGGCTAACATTTATTGAGTACTTACTTGTGTCAACTCTGCTTCAACTTTCTTTTGATTGCAATTTCATTGTGTATCTTTTTACCATCCTCCACTTTTAACCTGTCTTTGTTGTTGTATGCCATGTGTGTTTCTTGTATTGAAGCATGCTTCATTTTCAATGTTGTGTTAATGTCTGCTGCACGCACACACACACACACACACACACGTTGTCATGTTTCCTAGTCTTCTCTAATCTGTGAAAGTTCCTGAGTATTTTCTTGTCTTTTATAGTCTTGACATTGTGTCTTAGAGTTTTTGATTGAATATCAGGCCTTACGGATAAAATATAGTAGTGTTAGTTGCTCAGTTGTATCTGACTCTTTGTGACCCATGGACTTTATCCCACCAGGCTCCTCTGTCCATGGAATTCTCCAAGCAAGAATACTGGAGTGGACAGATATTTCCCTCTCCAGGGTAACTTCCCCATCCAGGGATTGAACTCAGATCTCCTGCACTGGAGGCAGATTCTTTACCATCTGACCATCTGAGACATGGTGGTTCGCAAAAATACAGTGGAAGCTGGAGTCAATAACATTTACTTCAGGAACAAGATATCCTTTTTCTATCTGGCTTCTGGTTTGTGGGGTTGAGTCAGTCTAGGTTGCAATTCAGATGTAATTGTAATTCAGTTTATTACAATCTTCAAATGATTGAAGAGCAGGATTAGAAACATCCTTACAGTGTGGCTTGATGTCTGAATTCCTGGAGGGTTTGTCTCAGTTATTTTGCTAACTAGGCTTCAGAAGATCCCACTATTGCGCATTTCAAGAAGACTTTTGCAGCTCTTTTGCCCTTACCCCTGATATTCTGCACGAGCACTTAATGAAAGCCAATGGAAATGAGTTAGTGAGTGGCTTCAGAGTCTTTATTTCTAGAGATCCTATGGATTCTAAACCATCATTTCTATCCAGTTTTGATCTTTACAAGTTCATTGAAATTTTAGCTGCTTTCTTCTTGCACGTGTCTGTGGTGGCTTCCTTCTTCCCTACTATTGTGTAGTGATGAAACCATCATGGGTCTCTTCTCTCCTAGGAGGGCTGCATTATTTTGTGAATCTTAGTTCCCTGGGCTTTTTGTGTTCATCTTTGGCTCTTTAACTGGCTTGAAATCTATGACCTGTAGGTCATCCAGCTTGTTGTTCTTCTCAGAGTGATGACAGCATTTTCTTGTGATTTTTCACTTTTCATACAGAAGTGGAAGTCAACTTTTGTTTTTCAAAGCTTCCCTTTTTTTTTAAAGCCATAGAATTACCTAGAATATTTTTACTGGTTCACTGGATGTTTACAATTTTTGGTTGTGTGTGCCTCAACTCCTCTATCCATGAATCTAACTCCTCCTTTACATCACATTAATAAAAATCTATGATTTTTCTGGCTTCTGTAAGAAGTCAACCCACATTGAAATTTCAGTTGTTGTTGTTCAGTCATTAAGTCCTGTCTGACTCTTTGCAACCCCATGGACTGCAGCACACCAGATTTCCCTGTCCTTCACTCTCCCCCGGAGTTTGATCAAACTCATGTCCATTGAGTCAGTGATGCTGCCCAAATATCTCATCTTCTGTTGCCCCCTTCTCCTCCTGCCCTTGATCTTTCCCAGCATCAGGGTCTTTTCCAATAAGTTGGCTGTTTGCATCAGTGGCACTTCATTAGTATTTTAAGTGGTCATTGGGAAGAGAGTCCCCTTGCAGAACTTTGCCCCTCTACTGTCTCTCCTTCTCTATTCTCCTTTTTGCTTTTCTGTTCTTAACCTCTTCCTTCCTCACCTCACTGTTGTGGTGTCCTTATTTTCTTTCTCTATTATGTTGTGCAATCAATCTTAGCTCAAATTCCTAGCTCAAACACCGGCATCCTAAGATGGTCAATAAAACAGTATATATTCCACATACCATGATATGCTTCTTAATGGAAGCAGTTGAGTTTATAATTTCAGAATCTTCTTTTATTATAAAATAAATGGATTTCTATATGACATAAGAGATTGGATTATATGACTCCTAAGAAATTTCCAACTCTGAGGGCCATAGAGAGACATAAAGACGTAGTGAGAAAATGAGAAAGTTGAGAAGAAAACCAATATTTTCTGCATGTCTGTTACATATTCCATGAAAATAATTATAGCGACATTCCTGAATGTTTATGAAATATTTCTTATTTTCTAGGCACTCTTCTTACTATTTGCATGAATTACATTTTAATCTTACCTATGAGATAGATTCTGTTAAAATCCCATTTTATAGATGAGGAAGCTGAGGATTGGGAAGGTTAGATCCATTGCTCAAAGGCTGGTAGCTAGTAGGTTGTGGAGAAAACACTGAACTCTGGATAGTCTGACTCAAGAACTTAAGTGCTTAATCACTGCACAAAATAGCAAGCACGTTTCATATACTCTTCCACAATTATTACTATGCTATAAGGTAGCTGTTTTTGCTGCCTCATCTAAGAACTGAAAATGCTCAGAGATTGGAAAACGTATTTGCATCCAGTTAGTGGCAGGGAGCCCAGATGAGACCAGTCCCATGGTACCCTGGGCGCTCTAGCTAGGTGGTGCTTACGTAACAAGCGGTGACAATGCCTGGCCGGGAAGAAAAGCAGTTCACCCAGAAATCGTGGCGCAGAGTACAAGGAGCAGAGATGCTGGGCTAGCACCCCCATCGGGGGCCTCCCTACCCCTGCAATTATGATTCCCCTCAAAGCGGCAGCCCATCCTTCATCTCAGAGCTGTCTGGCAGTTCTCACTCCCCGTGACTCTCTGGGGACGGATCATTGACCCACGGTGGCTGTGGACAGCAAGGAGCAGGAAACACATGAGCATTTGACTCAGTCGATAGCAGACATGTTTCAGGCTAAAGTCACCCTGAAAGAGACCAGCAACTGTGGAGTCAGTGGCTGAGTCTGCAGGGATGGTAGGTGGAGAAACAGATGCACCTTGACTGGAGTCAGCGCAACATCTGGTAAACCTGGCCCATTGCTTGATAATTAATCTTGGTGTTGAATCTAATGACACGATGGGATGGAGAAATTGGGCGATTTGATTGGACACATTTTGATAGTTTAATTTTCAATAACACATGGTCCGAGCTTGTTCACATAATTGCTAAATAGATTAATATGCCAATATCTCTGACCAGCTGGAAGGGAAAGATTTAGGCCTTCAAAGATCTTCGACGGGCCTTTAAATTAAAGTTGATGGTCTGGAGAGAATGGGAGCTCAGGCCTCCTGGGGATATGAAGTCAAATCAGAACCAGTGATGAAGGCCTTGGAAACAGTGATTTTATCGTTACTCTTAAAAATAAACCCCTGGCTGCCTGCAGAATGTCAATTTGTCTGCAGACGCACTGTACTATGAGTTACAGGACAATTGGGAAACCTGTCTTCCTTTCCTGAGGTGTTTGAATTCACTGCAGCTATGCTCATGATAGAGGTCAAGAAAAACCACATAAATGAGTCAGCAAGGGCCATGGAGCCTGATGTGGTGCCAATTGTCCCCTGAGCCTCGCGGCCTCTTCTTTCTCAGGATGACTGTTTCAGGACACAATCCAGCTGCAGCGTCTACAAGACCAGAGAGGAGAAAGCGAAGTGTCTCCACATCTATAATCTTCAGTGTGTGATCAGTTGCACACAGGAGTCAGAAAGGTGATTATTATTTTCCTCTTGGAAAGAAGAGGTCGCGTGTTCATGTCTGAAGGGGTGAGGACAAGACCAATGCGGGTTCACTGAGACAGGAAAGCACAGAAGAGGACTGGGCAGCGAGGTGGCCTCCGTGTACAATCAAAGAGGATTACTTAATCATGATAAGCGTCCATTTTCTTATCTATAAAAAAGGATATTTACAGTGCCTGCATCATAGGTAAGAGACATAACGTACTTAGTAACAGCAAGGGACACACCATTCCCTTCTCCAGGGCATCGTCCCAACCCAGGGATCGAACCCAGGTCTCCTGCATTGCAGGCGGATTCTTAGCCAGCTTGAGCCACCAGGGAAACCCAAGGGACACACAGTAAACTTTAAAAAGTATTAAGCAGGATAAAGAGACATGATCCAGGAGAACTGTGGGCTATTTTGGGTTAGGGGCAAGGGGAAGGTAGTCGGGGTGATGCAATTTTGTGGGGAGGTAAAGTGGTGGTGGTAGGTGTGTGTTTGTGCATAGGGATTCATTTCAGAGAGAGTTGGGAGAATGTTGCTTATTTTCCTTTGTTTGGGGTTGTGTAATTGACCCTCAAGTCCCTTCAACTTCAGTTGAAGCATCTGTTCATTGAGTTCTGGTCCATGAAAATGACAAAGGCAAGGAGGGATGAGGCCCCTTTGAGAACGGGGCTGGCTCTTATTCCTCTAAACAGTGGTGAGGACACAGCCTGATAGCGGTGGCTCTGGTTGCATGAATGAAACTTTCGAGTTGTCCCTCACTCCCTGGTGACTGAGGCAGTAAAGAATCTGCCAGCAATGTGGGAGGCCTGGGTTCGATTCCTGGGCAGGGAAGATCCCCTGGGGGAGGGCATGGCAACCCACTCTAGTGTTCTTGCCTGGAGAGTCCCACGGATAGAGGAGTCTGGCGGGCTACAGTCCATGGGGTCCCAAAGAGTCAGACAGGACTGAATGACTAAGCGCAGGACAGCACTCATCCCCTGGCTTCATTCCCCTTTCCTTTTCATTGAAAGGAGGAACCAGCCCCAGCCATTGCCTGATGAATGACCACCATTGTTTAGACAAATAGTCTGGCATCACTATCAGGCATGAGCTACAGGCTTAGGCTCTCCCCACCTCCCTGCAGCCTGAGCACGAATACCCCAGCACCTAGGAAGAAGGGTCTCGCTTTGGCTGGATGGCACCTCCTTGAATCAGAGTTCAGAGCGAGGGTGCCCCAGAGCACGGTGGCCTTCCCGGGGGTCCGTGAGAAGGGCAGGAAACAGTCCTCTCCATCGACGCCAAGCTGTCAGTTGAAGGTAGGACTGGTTTCCTTTCTGCCCATTTCCCTCTTGGCCCTCTGGCTAGAACCACTCAGCACTCAGAGAGTTGTGGACACTTGAAAGAGCTTTCAGAGGAAAATGACAAGAAAGTGGAAACAAAATTAGAGGCAGCATGATGCTACTGCAGAGAAAGATGCTCGCTACACCATCCACTCCTGCCTGTTACCTCCATGCACCCCTCCCACCGGCCTCCCCTCTTCTCCACTTTCTCACATGTGCCTTGGAAATCAGGGACTGTCATCAAGGCCATTAGCAACGTCTATTCTGGGGATGTACAGTACAAAGCTTAGACCTGGTATTTACCGCTGACTGACAGGGGAAACGCTTTAGCTGTTGCTGGGTGCGGACGTGACAGAGAGGCTGGGGAAAGTCGGCTCCTGTTCTTCCATTTGTTAAAAAAAAAAAAATGTTTTAAGTGAGTTTGGTGCTTGGGGAAAGGGGTGTGATTGGCAGCCCCTGGTGGGGGGAGTCCCCTATAGAGATGGTGCTAAAGCGGGGGCTGCCTCTTAAGAACCACTTATTGTCTGCCAGGTCTTTCATTTCTGCATCACCTGTTCAAGCCCTTGGCAGCCGTATAATAATAACAGTAATGACTGGGAGGGTGATAGCCCTTGTGTCTGCCTCTGAGGAGGTCGGGCTGCACCGGTTAGCTACCCCTGGGTGAAGGATTTATTTCGTGAATTTCCATCTATCTATGAGAACAGGGTAAAGTCATTTTCTTCTCCTGGCAGGAAATTCACTTCAACAAATATTTATTGATTTATTGAGCACCTACTATGTGAGAGGCTGTCCCCCATGCTAAGTCAATGGAGAACTCAGGCCAAGCTGCAGAGATGTGATTCAAAGCCTAGGAAATACGTGGGGAGCAGGGGAGGGAGAGAGAGGGGGTGAACTGCAGTGTAGGGTAGCGCTAAGACTTTGGAGTCAAGAGAGCCCTGGATCTGAATCCCAGCTTTGCCACTTCCCAGCTATGTGACATGGCACACGTTATTGTCTCTAAGCCTCAGGTTCCCTAACTAGGACGTGGGCACAGTGATAGCTCCCTGGTAGAGCTAATATATGGAAAGCGTCTGCAAAGAGTCATTATTCAGTAAACGTGGTGCTGTGAGCACGTATGTCATATGCCAGGTACCAACTCACCCTAGAAAAGTTAGCCAGAAATCCAGCCTTCCGCACAAAGACATGTCCCTCTCCGGCAGCTTTTTAGGGCTGCGTGCCGCCCCCACACACGTGGGTGACTGACCCCATCTCTGAGTCCACCTCCACTGCTCCATGAAATATTCAGAGTCGATGGTATCCGCTGACAGAGTCATTAGCTCTGCTGCACGTTCCTCTTGCCACAGAGAGGCGGCGATTCATTAATATTTATTCATCTTGATTTGCTTTGTTTTTCTTGTTTTTTTTTAAAACCCATTTCAGGATTTATGGGATCATTTTGTACAATGCATAACTCATGCTCCCTCACAGCCTGCGTTGCCCCGAGCTCAATCTTGCCAGGGGTGCAGCGGGTCAGCCTTATTACGCGTCTCTGTTTAATCAAATTCCTGCACAAAGGCATTTAAGAAAGGCGTTGGTCCCTTGGCATCGTGAGCCTCCGTGTTCTTTAGCTGTTCCTATCCTCATGTTCTCCCAAAGCTTCTTTCCCCAGGCACCAGAGGCCCTGACCCAGAGCCTCGGTAGGTCCTTTACTCACAGGGGACACGCGCAGCCTCCTTCAGCCCTTCTCGGAGCTGAAGGCAGTTGCGCCAGAAACAGAGAGTCTGGGCCTGCAAGGGACCAGTTCCTGTCTCACGCTGTGTGCAAACAGCATCCATGACCCAGATGGGCAAGTGCGTAAGGAGATTGGGATCTAAAGCCCTGAGATCATAGAGCTTTCCTCTCTCCTTTGGGCGGGGCAAAAGCTCTAGAGCTCGGCACTGGAGCTGAACCTTCCCGGGAGGCCAGGCCAACCCCCAGGGGTGTGAGAGGTCTGCCTTTCCAGGGGCTGGTCAGAGGGCCTGAGCGCTCCAGACCTAGCTGAGCCGCTTTTTCCCCCAGAGCTGCATCCGGCGCTTGGCGCTGCCGCGCACGCGGCGTCTCAACGGGCTCAGAAGTCCTGTGCTGCGTCTTAAGTCAGATGAAAAGAGTCGGACGTGGGGACGCGAGAGCTCCGCCAGCATCGACTGGACGGGTGATTTTCACCCCGACGCTTGCGCGTCCCTGGGCGCTGGCGTGTGCTGTAGCCAGCACGGAGTCGGGAACATTACAATCAAGTCTGTCGGCACCTACAAATGGGATCGAAGGGGATTTGGTGTTTCTACAGCAATTATTGGGGGAAGAGAGGGCGGTGGATATTGCTGACGAAAATAAAACCCGAAAATGTGCCCCCTGACATGTGACTGCTTTATCCTTTGCTTTCAAATAGGAAAGGGAGTCAGTCTGCTGTTTTATGCCGGTTTGTTTTTTTTTTTTAAAGAGAGGCACCTTGACAGACATGCAGAGACACACACAAGGAGACCCAGAAGGAGACTGGAAAACCAGGAAGAGGAAAGGATGACGGAGCCGGCAACGACCCAGAAGCCGAAGGAACTCGTCTCTTTCCTTTTAGAAATTTACTTGTTGCAGGGAGTTTGCAGCCTAGCACTCCACTGCCGGTTCCACTTCACAGAGGATCGGGCGGGAGGTGTGTCTGGCTGTAGAAGGACCAGTGTCTCCTGGCTTGGCTGACCTTCTTTTTCAACCAATAAAGTCAAAGAAGGGTCAAAAAACGATCTCAAAGGCTGGTGCAGCTGAGGACGGTGCTCAGAACTGTCGCCCAGGATGAAGCCTGAAAAGGGAGTCAGATGGGAACCAGGTGAAGACGGAAGTAGGGCTCCTTCTCATCCTGGCTGGTACTCTCGGAGGTGGCTGGCCCACAGGAGGGGGATCCTAGTTTCTCCTTTAAATAATCCACATTCCATCAACAAATTCTGATGAAGATTTCCCATTCTGTGCTAAGGACCCTGGGAGCAGCACAGAAGTGTGATGTGTATTTCTTACCTTTGGAGGATTTTCAAGTTCCTAGCAATATCAGTATGTTAAAGAGTCTCTAAATGGGCTTCCCTGGTAGCTCAGCTAGTACAGAATCCTCCTGCAATGAAGGAGACCCCGGTTCGATTCCTGGGTCGGGAAGATCCACTGGAGAAGGGATGGCTACCCACTCCAGTATTCTTGGGCTTCCCTGGTGGCTCAGATGGTAAAGAATCTGCCTGAAATGCGGGAGACCTGGGTTCGATCCCTGAGTGGGAAGATGTCCTGGAGGAGGGCACAGCAACCCACCCAGTATTCTTGCCTGGAGAGTCCCCAGGGACAGAGGAGCCTGGCGGGTTACAGTCCATGGGGTAACAAAGAGTCGGACACAGATGAGCGGCTAATCACGCACACACCAATAAGATTGCAGGTCGGGTAAGAGCTGAGAGGAGCAGAAGGCGGAGAAGATTGGAATGTTCAAGCAAGCCTTTGAGGGGAGAGGGGCCTGATTTGGGCCTCGATGGGTAGATAGAGCTGAGGCAAGAAAACACCACCAAGGGAATGCGTGGCATGCGCTGAAGCACCAAGGCAGAAACGCCGGGGAGTCCGTGGGGCAGGAAGCCCGCGCCGCCTGGTGGAGGGCGGTGATTGCAGAGTATATAGCTGTGGGGGGAAGTGATGACAGGTAGTAGGTGGCATAGAGAGACATTTCCTGAGCGCTGTCTGAGATCTCTAGCCAGGCAAGGTGCACAGTGAGGAGGAAGATGGATTCCGTGTTGGAGTAATCTCGAATCCTCTTTCTGAGAGTCCCATTGGCGCTTTGAAAAGCCCTGCAACAAGGAAATCGTTTCATTGAAGTTAATCTAGAATTTTTTTAAAGCATACATCTTCACAGTTTTTTTTTTTTTTTTAATATCTATCAGTAAACTTTGGAACTAGTTTTCCAAGACTCACACACTGGGAGACACCAGCACAGAAAAGCCAACATCTTGGGCTTTGGGGTCAGATCAGTTCTGTTCCCAACTTGGTACTTGTTAGCTTGGTGACAAGGGTCAAATCGCATCATCAATCTATCCCATTCCGTGGAGGGTTGTGAAGATAAAGTATAGGGTGAGAGGGGCAGACACAGTCTTACTGGAGTCGGCGCTGAGTGAGGGCTGGCTGTCCCTGGGTCACCGTGGACTTCAGGCCAGGTGGAGTGGCTTCAGCTTGAAGCAGTGGGAAATGGGGGTGACCCCAAACGTAGCCATCTAATGACAGTAGAGCTGACAGACGCGTCTGGGCGGAGGGGCAGGATGGGTTAGCGGGGAAACGCGGGGGAGCTTAGGGAGGCTAGCGCCAGCCTAGGGATTGTAAAAGGTCCCCTTTCCTTGCAGTCCATCCACACTTTCTCAGGGTCCCAACTGAGCAGACTAGCTGTGTACTCAATGTTATGGGCAGAGGCTATAGGACCCAGTCACACGCATGCTCTGACCTCGCCAAAGTCAGAGCCTGGCTTCACCTCCCCGTCCCCAGAAGGCCAGGCAATCACTCAGCAGCTGGCCTCCTCTCCCGTGACTCTGACGTGGTGAGAGCCTGGCTCCCCAGGGGCTGGTGCCTTAAGATCCAGCACAGATGATGGGCGCCGTCTTGCTCTCACACGCTTTGGCATGCCGGCATGTCATCAACACGGGGAGGGATTGACAGGGACCAAAAGGCAGGCAGGTCTGCCCATCTTGCCGTGCCCGGCCATGCCTTGTGGCCCCCGACCCCCTCCTCTCTTGCCCCCAGCAACCCCATTCATGAGGCCACAGCCCAGCTCACCCAACCCTGTGCTCACAGGTACTTGGGCCACCGACTAAGAGATGGCGTGTATCCCTTTTATCTGGGACTCCTGCGTGTTCTCCCTCTCTCTCTCTCCTTTTATCTTACTGACTTTTAAATGCAAAAACAACAAACATTTACTGAGCACTTGCTTGAGACCCGTCACCTTGCTCTGTGTTTCATTGTATTTACTTAGCAAACACTCATGTAACATTTACAATATGCCAGAAACTATTCTAAATAATTTCCAAATATTAACTCAATCGAACATACAATGAAAGGATGAAAGTGATGAAAGTGAAAGCCGCTCAGTCGTGTCCGACTCTTTGCAACCCCCTGGACTAGACCGTCCGTGGAATTCTCCAGGCCAGAAAACTGGAGTGGGCAGCCTTTCCCTTCTCCAGGGGATCTTCCCAACCCAGGGATCGAACCCAGGTCTCCTGGGTTGCAGGTGAATTCTTTACCAGCTGAGCTATCAGGGAAGCCCAAGGAAGCTTAGCAAAGGATACAGTGCTTAAGGTATTACTCTTACCACTCTTTTTTATTTTTTTCAGATAAGGAAACTGAGGTGCCGAGAGGTTAAGTAACTTGCCCAGTTGTCACTCAGCAATTAAGTAGAGAGTCTATCCCAGAGATCTAGTTTTGCAGCCCATGCCTTTAACCATTCTGTTTTCCTGTATCCTTCACATCTTAGCACAGGAACTTTTACAATTAGCAAAACTGAGCCTCAGCAAAATGGCGGCCTGCTTGAGGTCACGCAGCGTGAGTCATGCATTTGACCTTAGGTCTCTCCACTGCAGGTCCAAGACTCACTCCCTCCGTGAGGCTGACTGTCTTCTCCACAGCCCCCTTCTCTTGCAGTCCTGTGTCTGAGAGGCACACAGTGTGATGAGGCTGGTGTGCAGGGAGGAGGTGTGTGGGCCCCAGAAAGGACCGTTTCCTGAACAGAAATACATTCTCAAGCGAGGGGTGAGGTGTGAGATGGGGCCGTCAAGACAGAGGCCCGCGGCGGAGAGGCAGGGCTGGGAGCTCTGGGTGGCGTGCGCACTCCCAAGGAGCAGTGACAACTCCTGGCACTGTTCTTGTCCGGCCGGCTCTCACCACCCTGCTGGGCAGGTGGAGCGGACGAGCCTGGAGCCCCGAGGAGGGGTGGGGAGGCCTGTTCTGTGCTCAGACTTGAATACGCTTGTGAATCTCCTGGAGTGGGGCCTGAGGTTTCGCATCTCCAACAAGCTCACAGATGCTGTGGGCACTGCTGATCCGAGGACCACACTGACCATCGACCTGTCCCAGGGGTGTACGGTCTGTGGGTTTCAGGCCTGTATTTGTGGAAGGCCAGCGGCTGCAGTTTACAGAGGTCTTGATGGACACTACCTTTTGCCAGTTCTGGGAGAGGAGGGAGGAAGCAGAGGGATTCGGTCTGAGAAGAAGAAAAGGCTTCACTCTGCCAATTTTCTTGGACACCTTTGCCCTTCTGCTCCATTCAAAGCTTCAATCCCTTGCAGGGCTAGCCTGAGACTCCCTCCTCCTCCAAGCCCTTTCTGACCCAGTCAAGCCCCCAAGCATCTCTCCATAGCAACACTTTGCTTTTTAATCTCTTGCCATCTCCTCTTGCTTCAAATTGCCTTAGATTGTTTCTATAATGGCCTCATATGCATATTTCCTCTTGCCCAAGCCAGACTTCACCAGAGCCTCCTATTCCTCTGTCCTCAGGTCAAGTACCTTGCCAGAGCCTAGGATGTGCTCCAAAATGAATTAACTGAATGAAGTGAATCGTCTTTCAAAACTTTACTTTCTAATGAGGCTCCCTCGGAGGAATGTTTAGCAATCCCTTCAAGTGTTAGGTAAATATTTTTAATCTGTTCACAATTCCAAGGTCTTTCCCATTGGTCTGTGTCTGAGGGTGAGGGAAGAAAGCAGAGAGGGCTGGCTGGAGAAACTTCACAGGCCACAGAGAGCGGCCAGAGAAGCTTGTGAATTGACTCATTCAGGAGGATGCAAGGTCTGCATCCTGCAGCTGGGAAGTGATCCTCGGCCAGGCCCACAGCTCCCCTTCTCCTTGATGTTTCACAGGTCATATTTCAGCCTCAGTAAATTCCATAATCTCCTGCTTGGATTCCCTTTATATGCCAAGACTGTGATCACAGATTCCCAAGAGGGTTTATCAGATGCAGGAAAATGTGTCCCTCTCTCCCCCGAGGGGGAGATTTCCTAGGGAAAAATTGGGGGCCCTAATAAGCTTTCTTTCCGTCTAATCAGCTGCCCGAGGCAAACCCCAGCTGCCCTGGGCTCCCAGGTAGCATGTGATAGATGTCGGCCCGAGCCCGGCTCCGCAAAGCTGTGCTGCGAATGCAAAGGCAACACGGCAACCACCGCAAGCTCCCTGGGTGGCGTCTCTCCCAGACTCTCCGGAGGCCGAGGTGGCTCTGTACCCATCAGGGAGGCTCAGACCTCATAAGTATTATTTTCTCTTCAAAGACCACCCATCTGGGGGCTAGGCTGCTTTAGACCTTCCTTCTTTCCCTGTTGTCTCTTCTCTTTCCCTAAGAGCAGAAGTGGGGGCATCAGTAAGAAGGTGGGACATTCTGCCTGTTTGTCAGACTTTCAGCTTCTGTTTTGGCCAAGGGGTCTGTCTGTGCTGCGATGGACACTGAGAGAATCTGGAGTCTCATTAGTGAAGGGGTTTGGGGAGCAGTTGCTCCTTCCTGGGCTGATATTTCTTTGCAAGACATGCTCAAGACCCTGTTCTAAAGCACAGAGCGAGTGAGTGAGTGAAGTCGCTCAGTCATGGCCGACTCATTGCGACCCCATGGGCGGTGGCTACCAGGCTCCTCCGTCCATGGGATTTTCCAGGCTAGAGTACCGGAGTGGACTGCCATTTCCTTCTCCCACTAAAGCATGGAAGGTGGGGCTGAAGAATACACTGCCTGCCCTTGACCTTCCTTCTCACCTCAGGGACCCTGACCACACTCCCCTGAGGCCTGCAGTCAGCCAGCCTCCCCACTGTCAACCCCTGGTAAATCCCTCTTTTGCAGGTACTTCTGAGCTCACGGATGGCTTTTGAACAGCTTCTTGTGTTCCTCTCCTTCCAGATTTCCAGCATGATGAAGGCTCAGATGAAGAGTTCCAAGAACAGATGGGAGGCTGTCATTACATGTTACTGATACACAGAGCAGCTTCAGCCTCACGCATGCCAGCATGCTCAACCACACTCGTAATTCTTCCTCTGTTCCCCAGCCCGAGCCAGGAGCTCAGCCAGTTTTGGCAAGATGCGAAAGTGAGAGCTTTCTAGGGGCATTTATATAAAACATGCAAGGACTGATGATGAACTAGGGAACAAAACCTTTCTTTTTCTACTAGGGGAGAAAATACTGTTAATCCAATTCACTTGCAAGAACTGAAATCAGAGAAGTCAAAAATCTGCTTGCCCAACTTGGGTGCCATTGAGATTGGGTAATGTGGGAGCCTTCTGGAGAGGTTTCTTTGTCTGGTCCACGAGCACCCCGATGACTACAGGATGTCCTTGGTAAAGAATGTTCTAGCAGCCCCACAAGGTCATGTCTCAGTAAGGATGAAAGAGCCACAGGGACCTTCCATTTCAACTTTCTGTTATTGACAGAGGAGCATGCACATTGGACAGAGGTGAGAAATGACTAGTCAGTGGCTTATTAGTGGAGAAACTGAGAACTGAAGTCAGGTTTAGGTCACTGCTTTTTCAGAAAAGGACAAAGACCTTAGGTTGGAGAGTAAGGATTTTTTTTCTTTTTTTCCTAGCAAAAACAGAGTGACTTCCTTGCAAAATTTATAGAAAGGCCCAGAATTTTGCTTTATGCACAGCACCAGGACCCAGGGGGAAGGAGCAGTGACTCCACAGAGACTAAACCAGACCTGCCTGTGACTGTTTGAGGGTCTCTCACAGAGGCGTGGGCCAGCAGTGGCCTGTCATAGGGACAGGGATGCCGGCAGCAGCAGTCCTGGAAGGTGCGTGCTGGCCTAAATCCTCTTGGAGCTTGCCATTTGCCCTACCAAATAGCCTATAGGCTCTAGGACTGTGTTGTCTCAGGTCAAACAACTAACAGGGAGGGATCACAGTCCCACCTATCAGCAGACAATTGGACTAAAGATTTACTGAGCATGGCCCTGCCCACCAGAGCAAGACCTAGTTTCCCCATAGCCAGTCCCTCTCAAGGGACTTGTACAAGAAGCTTGTACATGTCTCTTATCCTCATCCATCAGAGTGCAGGCAGAAGAAGCAAGAACTACAATTCTACAGCCTCCAGAACAAAAATAACAATCACAGAGAGCTAAGCAAAATGATCACATGGATCACAGCGTTGTGTAACTCAATGAAGCTATGAGCTATGCCATTCAGGGCCATCCAGGATGGATGGGTCACAGTGGAGAGTTCTGACAAAATGTGGTCCACTGGAGAAGGGAATGGCAAAACACTCCTGTACTGCTGCCTTAAGAACCCTGAACAGTATGAAAAGGCAAAATGATATGACACCAGAAGAGGAGCCCTCCACATCTGTAGGTGTCCAATATGCTACTGGGGAAGAGCAGAGAAATAGCTCCAGAAAGAATGAAGAGGCTGGACCGAAGCAGAAATGATGGTTAGTGGTGGATGTATTTGATGGTGAAGGTAAAGTCTGATGCTGTAAAGAACCATATTGCATAGAAACCTGGAACCATGAATCAAGGTACATTGGATGTGGTCAAGCAAGAAAAAACATTGACATCTTAGGAATCAGTGAACTAAAATGGATGGGAATGGGTGAATTTAATTTAGATGACCATTATATCTACTACTGTGGGCAGGAACCCATTAGAAGAAATGGAGTAGCCATCACAGTCAACGAAAGAGTCTGAAATGCAGTACTTGGGTACAATCTCAAAATGACAGAATGATCTCAGTTCATTTCATTTCCAAGGTAAACCATTCAACATCACAGTAATCCAAGTCTATGCACCAACCACTAATGCTGAAGAAGGTGAAGTTGACTAGTTCTATGAAGACCTACAAGGCCTTCTAGAACTAACACACAAAAAATGGTCCTTTTCATCATAGGGAATTGGAATGCAAAAGTGGGAAGTCAAGAGAAACCTGGAATGACAGGCAATTTGGCTTTTAGTACAAAATGAAGTAAGGCCAAGGTCAACATAGTTTTCCCAAGTGAAGACACTAGTCATAGCAAGCATCCTCTTCCTACAATGCAAGAGATGACTCTACACATGGACATCATGAGATGGTAAATACTGAAATCAGATTGATTATATTCTTTGCAGTTGAAGATGGAGAAGCTTTATACATGATCTGATTGTGGCTCAGATCACGAGCTCCTTACTGCAAAATTCAGGCTTAAATTGAAGAAAGTAGGGAAAGCCACTAGACCATTCAGGTATGGCCTATATCAAATCCCTTATGATTATACAGTGGAGGTGATGAATCAATTCAAGGGATTAGATCTGGTAGACAGAGTGCCTGAAGAATGATGGACAGAAGTTCATAACATTGTACAAGAAGTGGTAATCAAAACCATTCCCGAGGGGGAAAGAAAAAATGCAAGAAGGCAAAGTGGTTGTCTGAGGAGGCCTTACAAATAATGGAGAAAAGAAGAAAAAGGCAAAAAACAAAGGGAAAGATATACCCAACTGAATGCAGAATTCCAGAGGATAGATAGCAAGAGGAGATGAGAAAATCATCTTAAGTGAACAATGCAAAGAAATAGAGGAAAACGATAGAATGGGAAAGGCTAGAGATCTCTTCAAGGTAATTTGAGATACCAAGGGAACGTTCATACAAAGATGGGGACAGTAAAGGACAGAAATGGTGTGGACCTAACTGAAGCAGAAGAGATTAAGAAGAGGTGGCAAGAATACGCAGAAGAACAGCACAAAAAAAGCTTTTAATGACCTGGATAACTGTGATGGTATGGTCACTCACCTCAAGTCAGACATCCTGGAGCATGAAGTCAAGTGGGTCTTAGGAAGCTTTACTACCAGCAAAGCTAATGGAGGTGATGGAATTCCAGCTGAGCTAGTTCAAATCCTAAAAGATGATGCTATTAAAGTGCTGTACTCAATATGCTGACAAATTTGGAAAACTCAGCAGTGGCCACAGGACTGGAGAAGATCAAGTTTTCATTCCAATCCCAAAGAAAGATAATGGCAAAGAATGTTCAACTACCACACAATAACACTCATTTCATATGTTAGTAAAGTGAAAATTACTCAGTTGTGTCAGACTCTTTGCGACCCACGGACTACACAGTCCATGAAATTCTCCAGGCTAGAATACTGGAGTGGGTAGACTTTCCCTTCTCCAGGGGATCTTCCCAACCCAGGAATCGAATCCAGGTCTCCCACATGGCAGGAGGATTCTTTACCAGCTGAGTCACCAGGGAAGTCTATGCTAGCAAGGTCATGCTCAAAATTGTTAAAGCCGAGCTTCAACAGTACTTGAACCAGGAACTTCCAAATGTACAAGCTGGATTTAGAAAAGGCAGAGGAACCAGAGATCAAATTGCCAACATCTATTGGATCATAGACAAAGCAAGGCAATTCCAGAAAAACATCAACTTCTGCTTTATAGACTACGCTAAAACCTTTGACTGTGTGCATCACGACAATCTGTGGAAAATTCTCAAAGAGATGGGAATACCAGACCACCTGACCTGCCTCCTGAGAAATCTGTATGCAGGTCAAGAAGTAACAGTTAGAACTGGACATGGAACAACTGGCTGGTTCCAAATTGGGAAAGGAGTATGACAAAGCTGTCTATCGTCACCCTGCTTATTTAACTTATATGCAGAGTGTATCATGGGTAATGCTGGACTGGATGAATCATAAGCTAGAATCAAGATTGCTGGGAGAAATACCAACAACCTCAGATATGCAGATGATAGCATTATAATTGCAGAAAGTGAGGAGGAACGAAAGAGCCTCTTGATGAGGGTGAAAGAGGAGAATGAAAAAGCTGACTTAAAACTCAATATTCAAAAACTAAGATCATGGCATCCAGTCCCATCACTTCATGGCAAATGGATGGGGAAAACGTGGAAATAGTGACAGATCTTATTTTCTTACATTCCAAAATCACTGCAGACGATGACTGCCTCCATAAAATTAAAAGATGCTTGCTCTTTGAAAGAAAAGCTATGACAAAACTAGACAGTGTCTTAAAAAGCAGATACATCACTTTGCTGACTAAGGTCCATATAATCAAAGCTATGTTTTTTCCATAGTCGTGTACAGATGTGAGAGTTGAACCATAAAGAAAACTGAGCACGGAAGAATTGATGTGGTACTGGAGAAGATTCTTGAGAGTCCCTTGGACTGCAAGGAGATCAAACCAGCCAATCCTAAAGGAAATCCACCCTGTATATTCATCAGAAGGATTGATGCTTAAGCTGAAGCTCCAATACTTTGGCCACCTGATGCAAAGAGCCAACTCATTGGAAAAGACCCTGATGCTGGGAAAGATTAAAGCAAAAGGAGAAGTGGGTGGCAGAGGATGAGATCATAGGATGGCATCACTGACTCAATGGACATAAGTTTGAGCAAACTCTGGGAGACAGTGAAGGACAGAGAACCCTGGTGTGCTGTAGTCCATGGGCTTGCGAAGAGTCAGACATGACTTAGCTACTGAACAACAACAATAGTTTAAGAATCTCCATTAGAAGAGGGAATTATCTATCTCCTGGATAATCTAATACTTTTAGTTAAAAAAAAATCACTTTGTCCCTCTTCAAATGGTTTGAAGAGAGAGAACAAAATAGTTTTCCTTGAGCTTATTTCTTCATGAAACTTGGTCCTAAGCCCTTTGAAGCCTTGATAGAAATAGTGAAGTTTGAAATAGTAAAGCTTGAACTTGAAAGCTGGCCCAGGGTCTGGATTTTCCCTTTTCCTGTCCTGTGGGAATTGGAGCCCACATACCTTTTTTGATGCAATGTTCTTGGAGACCCATCATGGGGTACAGACATTTGAAACCAAGTGCTAACCTGCCAGGGAAGTGACGGAGAAGTGTTTGCTCTGAGGAGCCCCAGTTTGCCCCTGAGTCAGTAAGAGATTTGTCTGTGTGGTTAGCACAGCTACATCTCCTCAGACCCTTTCCTTTGAGGTAATGTTTCTCTTCTAAGTATGAGTTTAGACTGAACTGTGCCCACAGACCATGGCTCATTCTCCTGTTACGTCTATGTTCTTGTTTGAAGTGGTGCTCCCAGTGGATGATGAGCTCAGGCCTAGGAGACAACAGGGGGGAGCAGCCAATCTAACCTCCACCTCACGCTGGAGACGCGACCACCGCAGGAAGTGATTCAGTCAGAAAACTCAGCCTGCCCTCTTCTGTGGTTTGTCCACCATCCCTTCACAGGAAACTGAATACCCTCTACGTTAAGAAAGATGGAGAATAAGGGCAGTGGGCGAAAGAGATAAAGGGCTGTGGCAGATTCTCAGGTCTTTGGTGAGAAAGGACTGAGTATGAAAGATGATTACCGGGGAAGAAAAGAATGGATTTGGAGGCAGACAACATCTAGGGGATTAAGGAAAGGGAATAATCGATACCATCTCCAAGAGTTCTGCAGTGACCTTAACTGAATTAAGGAATTTGGGAGAGGGGAGCATTGGAGGTCTGCCTGTGCTCTCAGCTGTGACAGAACCATCCCCCAACCCCACAACACAATAGCCACCCTAGCCAATGGCCACACCCTCCCCCAAGCACACAGAGGCCGGTATGAATGGATTTGCTGCCTCCTGATCTTTATATATTTTTCTGTGGGTTGGCCTTTGATTTCCTAGGGAATTGTTTGTTTATTGTAGAGTAGCCATGCAGAGACATGGTAGATAGACCGGTGTGCAGGGGAAAACAACGCAGTAAGAAGATGAGAGTTGACAGCTGCTAGGCCAAAAACAAGAGAAAGAAGCCTCACTCTCTTCGTGAAGCTGATATCTTCTTGACACATTTACATAAATTGATTTTTTAAAGTTTGAAATCCTCCTCCCCCTTATTCTTATTTTCTTCTCAAATCAATGAATGCATCTCTGTTTGATTTTCTATAATAAGTGGCTTGCCATGAGCATGTCTATCCTACAATTTCGAGACCGGGAGTGTAAACTCTTGAGCGCACCCAAGGGAACGGCTGCTCAGAAGTGTTCTTTGCTGCTACACGTAACCCATACTCGCTGCATCCGTCTGCAGGTTTCCATTTTCATGTACCCAAGTCTTCCTAAAGAGAGGTATTCCTTGAGTCAAGGATCCTTCTGCCAAGCCCCCTCAGTCCCAGGCTCAGGTACACGGCTGGGCTACAAAGCAGAGCCTTTGTCTCCAGGGTCCCTTGACAGCAATGGGCTCCCTTCTCACCGGGCGCTGACCCAGCCTCTGGGAACAATGGACGCACCCCACCAGCCTGCCTCAGGAGTCACTGAGCTCTCCTTTTGACCTTGCCTTTCAGAAGCTGGTCCTTATGAACCGTCAGGATGGGGTGGGGAGCAGTTGAGACAACTCACAGCGGCAAGTTGACCCCTGAGTTGTGTCTGCTCCGAGACAATATAACCCCAGAGCTTCAGGGCTGTGAGGGTACTGATTTAACAAATCATATGTTTAAACAACGTGATGGCACACTGCTGTTTGAGGGGCTTTGAAGCACATTTCAAAATAATGGGGGAAAATAATGAACACCTCTCACAAGTGCATTTAAGTGACACATGCATTAGGCGGTGATGGGGGGCGGGGCGCTCGTTTTCCTGCATAATGAACGTTTGTTTTTTTTCCTATTCTTTCATACTGCTTTCACTTCATGTTTCAGAAATGGTCACCGAGTGAGCAGAACTCTGAGCACTTTGTAAACAGAAGGAAAAAGGCAGCCGATGGCCCCTCACCAGGCTCGCAGAGACTCACACTGAGGTTCTGATGCAGGGAGGGACGTAGTGGATAGCCCAGAACCCTCCTGCTCCCAGATCTCATCCTTCACCTGCCACGGGAAGCATTCTCTTAAATAAAGCAGGGCTATCGCTCCAGAGGAAGTGGTGTAGAAAGCTTCTCGTGGGCAGGAGCATTTTGGCACACACAGGCAGGCCTCTGAGAGATCACCGGTTCTACTCCAGGCCACTGCAATAAAGCCAATGTCACAGGATTGGTCATGTGACTTTTTGGGTTTCCTAGTGCCTATAGAGGGCTTCCCTGGTGGCCTAAATGGTAAAGAATCCATCTGCAATGGGGGAGACCCAGGTTTGATCCCTGTGTCAGGAAGATTCCCCTGGAGGAGGGCATGGCAACCCACTCCAGTATTCTTGCATGGAGAATCCCATGGACAGAAGATCCTGGCGGGCTCCAGTCATGGGGTCGCAGAGAGTCAGACATGACTGAGTGGCTAACACTTTCACTTTCATAGAGTCGCTGGGTACAGGTTGTGGCAAATGTTCAATTTTTAAAGAATGTAATCTCTGCAAAACACTGCAAAATGAAACATGCTTGTCTTTGTTACCCAGATTATGTTCTAAGGAGACTATTGGCTGGGAGGGAATGAGGCACAGGACGGGTGAGTTTTGATTCAGTGCTGTGGGTTAAGTGAGGGTGTGGAAGGGAGCAGGCTCACAGGACATTACAGGCTATTAGGACAGTGGCTGAGGCTCACGCCCGCAACCCGGCCTTCTTCTTTGCCTAATCTCTCCCTGCTGCCTGAATCCAACTTGTTCCCTAGCATCACTGGGTCACTGGTGTTCTGGGCTTGCTTGTCATGGTTCTCCTACTACCAAGTCCCCTCCGTCTCCCCACGTTTAGACACCTCCTCCTCTGCCCTGCCATTTCCTCATCCGGGCAGGGTCACAGTGTGACTTCGGGGGGCCCCATGCTGTGCGGTGCTTAGCCGCTCAGTCATGTCCGACTCTCTGCGACCCCGTGGACTGTAGCCCCCCAGACTCCTCTGTCCGTGGGATTCTCCAGGCAAGAATACTGGGGTGGGTTGCCATGTCCTCCTCCAGAGGATCTTCCCACCCAAGGATCAAACCCAGGTCTCCTGCATTGCAGGGGGATTCTTTACCAACTGAGCCACCAGGGAAGCCCATGAATACTGGAGTGGGTAGCCTGTCCCTTCTCCAGGGGATCTTTCTGAGCCAGTCATCAAACCAGGGTCTTCTGCATTGCAGGTAGATTCTTAGGCAATATCATTGCTACGAACCGCTCTTCTAAAAAACATAATTGAGAATCATATTTTGCAACTACGTTAGTATACAAGGCTGAATTTATTGTTATATAATCCTTGTACTTCTATTCATTTTTTTTCTTCTGGTTTTAGAAACACTTAAAATTAAACATAAATTATCACAAGCTCTTAAAAGCATTGTGGGTCCTGGGCATGTGCCTCATGGGCCTAATGGATAAGTCGGCCCTGCATCTAATGGGACTTCCCTGCCTCTCCGGCTGGCTGGGCAGCCCTTCTGGGCTGTTTCCATAAATTTCCCTCTGGTATTGCACTTTCCACACCACTACACCGGCTGCTTCTTGAGAAGAAAGAACTGTGCTTTATTCTCACCGTGGAACCCAGAACAACATCCAGGGATGGCCCACAAGCAGCCTCCTCCGTGTACCATGAAGACCTGGATGGGTGAGGAGGACTGAGCTGGAGGGTGCTGGCCTCAGGGCTTGGTTACAGCCAAGCAGGCACGGGTCAGCTGGGGATTGCCGATGGGGTGGGTGGGTGGGAGGGTTTTGTAGACTTGCCTCGCCTGTCTCATCCTTTCGCTGAGGGTCTGATCTGCCTACAGGCAGGGGCAGAGCAGAGGCAGCGGCCAAAGTGGCCTGCAGGTCCAAGAGGGAAGGCTCAGCCTCCTCGTAGCATCCCTGCCCTAGAGGAGGCCCCCTACCAGAGTACAGCAAAGCCGCTCTGCCTGCGAGGAGGCTCTGTGTGTCCCCAGAAAAATGCAGTAACAAAAACAGAACAATACTTAAACTTGAGCCATTTCATAAGTACAGTTTGGGGTCAGTTTGGCCGGAGGGGAGAATTTAATTGCAAAGCTCCTATGTCTCAACCGCCTGAGGCTAGAAATTGGAGAGGGAAGATGGGGAGACTCGGATGTTGAATGTGGATGATAAGCAGGAGGAAAGGTTGAGGATGGAGCAAAGCCTGTAGAGGACTGGGGTTAAAATGCTGCTAGAGTCACTTCCAGTGAGGGCTTTGGATTTATGTTTCTGCTTCAGATGACCCTGGACTGAGGAGAGGGATGATCTGCTTTACATTTCAGAATTTGTCCCTAAAAAAAGTAAAAGCCTACTAGCGTATCAGGCCCACAACCTACTATAATACCATTTGGCATAAAAGAAAAATAAGTTTAACTTAGGGTCCTGATTGTCAAATAACTTGGAGTCCAATCTGAACAAAACAGATAGAGCAGAGTTGGAAACCAGGAAGTCCTGGTAAGGGGCAAGAAGCAGGTGAATAGAGAAGTGAAAGAATTCGGCCTCTTTCTCTACCCAGTTGCTCTAAGGGTGCAGGACTAGAATGGTCCTAAATCTGCATCGCTAGACCTAAACTCCGGGAGTTGGTGATGGACAGGGAGGCCTGGTGTGCTGCAGTCCTTGGGGTCGCAAAGAGTTGGACACGAGTGAGGGACTGAACTGAACGGAACGGAGACCTCGTCTCATTCCTGAGCTCCAAGTCCAAGTCTATCAGTCTGTGGGATATACTTTTCATAAAAGATCTGAAATTCTGTCACCTAAACAGACCTCGCCGTTTCCCTTCCCCTCCTGCCGATGTCCCTTATGCATTAATGACACCATCACCATCACTCTCCAATCAGATCGAAGTTTCAGGATCTTCCAGGACACCATTCTTCCCCTTGTACTCTGGTTTAATTGGTACCATGGCCTCACGGGTTCTTTCGTCAGTCACACTTGGGTCAAATCCTGTCTTGCCTTTTCTGTTCACAGGCCACCCCCTTAATTTCATCCCATCTCACCTGCTTTGGGATCCTTGAAGTGCTCTCCTAATTGTTTCTTCTTAGCCTGATTTCAGCCTCTGTACTGGCATTCAAATCATTTTACCTACAGTGTTCTGCCCCAATGTCTCCAATGGCTTTTCATTGCCTCCTAAAAAGGAGTCTTCACTCGGGCATTCTAGAGAAGTGGTTAAGAAGAAAGGGCTCTGCTGTCACAGAGACCTAGTTTGAGTCCTGGTTCTATCATTTATTAACTGAGTGACATTTGCTGAGTGAACCACACTAATCCTGGTTGTTAAAATTTAGATTAGAATTGTATCTACATCATGGTATTTCTGAAAAGATACTAGATGCAAGCACTTAACACAATGCCTGACACAAATGAGTGCTGATTAAAGGAACTATTATTACTAGCAATTAGGATTTTTTGTTTCTTATCTGTCACACTGCATATGTCATTAAAAAAACATAGCTGGTGGTAATTCCTCTACACTTACCTTATGTATGCTTAACACGTGAGATTCTTCACTTGCCTCCTATAGGGTAGGCTCTGAAATTTCTTCTGCTGCTGCAGGCCTGGTATCCAGGACACTGGGGGAAGGACTCAGTACCAACTGTTCCCTGAGCCCAATCTGCCCATGTTCACTCACATTTCCCAAGCTATGGGTTTAAGATGCTTCTTCAGCCTTGGATTAGCTCTGATCCTTCCTTCAAGCACCTGCAGCCTACCCTGAATCCCCTGGAAACCCTCGTTATCCTTGCCAATCTGTGCATCTTCATCCCTGGTGTGGGCTTTTCTATTCTCCCAACAGGAAGGACCATCTCAACATGAAGCACTGTCATCTGCCTGATTCTGAGGATGAGGCAACATACCAGAGTGGTTAAGGCCCTGGTGGATGGAACCAGATAAACTTCCTTTTGATTTTTGACTCCAATGTGGCCTTGGACAATTTATTCAATGTCTTCCTTATTCATCTGTAAAATGGAGATAGTCACATCGTCGTACCTTGTATTTCCCTAAACACAATGTCTGCTAAACACACAGCGAGTTTGTTTAGGAATGTGATCCCAGGCAGAAGGAACACAAGACATGAAAAGTGAATCAGGGTCAAGGGGATGGATGAGGCAACAGGAGAAGTCATGATGGAGCTGGATAATGCACAAAAGCCTGGCCCAGGACCCCACTGGAATTTCAAATCAGAACTAGCTGCTCAGGGGGAACAAAAGCAGAAACGTTTAGTCATCATTTTCTGTTACTCTTTGGTCAAGGGGGACCACCACCAGGTGTTAACATCTGTCCCTTCCAGATCGGATTCCTGAATGCCAAGGTGGAAACCAGAGATGCCCTGGGGCAGGAAGTGAGTGATGCTTGGTGAGGCTAAGGTACAGTGCTGTCAGGCTGTGCTTGAGCAAAGCTGGTGAAGGCCCTTGTGGGACTAGTCCTGCGGAAGCTGTGGAGTAAGAGGTGGAGCCTAGGGAGGCCCACACACATCCCTACATCCCAGACAAATGACTTCACATGAGGAGCTATATAGGTAAAAGGTTAAGTGCCCTCTGGCACATGATAAATGCTTATTTTCCCCAAATCTTCCCATTGTTTTCCATCAAATTAGAACAAAATTCTAAGTCCCTTTCCCTGGCCACTAAGCATGTACCCCATCTGGACTTGAGCAATTTCACAGACTTCATTTCCACATTCTCCCCTTGGGTCATTCCTCTAGGCTCCATCCTGCATGCTCACCGTGTGCTCCAATGCACGTTCTGAAACCAGCACAGTCTGAGCTTGCTTTGGCCTCAGGGCCTTTGCACTTTCTACTGCCTCTGCCTAGAATGCTCTTTCCTTGGGTACTTGCACGGCTTCTCCCTCCCTCCATTCTGTTGAAATATCACACTCCACCCACCCGCTCCTGCCCTGAGAAGTCTTTCTTGACAACTTCATCTAAAATAATACTCCTGGTGCTATGGTTATACTCTACTTCTTTATCATGCACCTCATACCATTTACTATTCATGATGTGATAAGAGGAGAAATTTATTATCTATATCCCCTTTTAGAAAATAAGCTCTATAAAGAACTTTGTCTATTTTGTTCCCTGCTCTATTTCCAATACCTAGAATAATGTCTGGTACATCACGAGTGCCCAATCGCATGATTCTTACATGAATGAATGAATGATATGTACCGTTATCACCTCATTCCCTTTAGATACTGACATGTGGACAAATGGTCATCACCTCTTGCCCTGTCGGGGCTGGCTGGTTCCATCCTCCCACATCAGACCTTGCTCTGAGATTTCTTCCCCTTCCTTCCCTGCTTCCCTGTGCTCTTGAAAACTCACAATATCTTTCCACAGGTTTGTCTGAATTATAACAGGTGCTGCAGAGAGAAACCATTTTCCATCTTGCTGTGTCACACATACAAGCTTTCCTTTAGAGACAAGGTTAATTTGAAGCAGTACATCCCTTCATGCTTCTGGGCAAAAGTGACTATTACTCAATTTGTATGTGAAAAGATGTAATAACCTAAGCATGACCAAATGGTGCTACAGGCATGCTGGGGCTCAGGGATCCTCTCACACGCCCCAGTGAATGTGTGCACATCGGCACGTGTGCACATGCTTACGCGGGCACGTACCTGCTCAGCTCTCCACAACCAGCTGCCTCACTCCTACCCGCCCTTCTCCTTTGTCCCTACTGCCTGTAAGTATGCAATAGCCTTTCAAGTGAACACTTCACAAGGTACTGGATGATATGACACTGGATTCATGGAGTGGTCCACTTCTTAGAAAGCTGATGAACTCTTGACTACCTGGGGCAGTGTTCCTTTCAAGGTCAGTCTTCCCATTCAGCCCAGGTGCTGAGGGAGCATATGTTCTGAATATTTGTGCCCGCCTAAAAATTATATATTGAAATATTAACCCCAAAGATGTTGGTATTAGTAGCTGTGGAATTTGGGAGGTGGTTATGTCTTGAGGGTGGAGTTCCCACGAATGGCATTAGTGCTCTTATGAGAGATCTCTAGAGAGATCCCCAGCTCTTCTGACCAGGCAAACACACAGCAGAAAGGCACTGACTATGAAGCAGAAATCATGCTGGTGTCTTGATCCTGGACTTCTCAGATTCTAGAAGTGTGGGAAACAGGCTTATGTTGTTTATAAGCTACCTTGTCTGTGGTGTCTTGTTGCTTGAAAGGAGCAAGTCAGGAGACTTCCTCTTCATGCTTCCAACCAGCTACCCCCAATCCCACCTATTCTGAGCCACGGACATGGAAAGTTCTGCTTATTTTTCATATTTGAAGCACAGTCCCCTGGGGCACGTGTTCTCATTTTCTCTGTCCCTGTCCTCTCCCTCCATTCAGTTTCCCACAGAGGACTTGTCCACCTTATCAGGCTGATGGTGGTGGAGAGGAAAAGAGCCACCACACAGTGGTCATAATGGAGCCAGTGATGAACAGGAAGAGGGAAGTGGAGGTGGAGGTGATGGTCAGTGGTGGTGGAGCAGGCAGGGGTGTTGCAGATGGTGTTGGAAGTGGTGGAGTTGATGGTAGAGTTGGTGTTGGAAGCAGTCGTAGAGGTGATACTGGTTGTTGATGGAGGTGCAAGTGGTGGTGATGGAGGCAGAGATGGAGCTGGTCGTGGTACAGTGGAGGTGCAAGTGATGATGCGGAGCTGGAACTGTTGGTTGAGGTAACGTTGGTTGTTGTGGAGATGGAGATGATGGTGATGATAGTCGCTATGGAGATGAACGTGGTCATTTTGTCATTCCACGGTTGGGATTAGCAACATGCACAAAATGAAAACATCCAGAATTTTCTCTTACCTGGTCTGAGGAATAGCCGCCCCTTCTGTAACAGCTGGAAATTTCCTGAATATCAAAATTTTATTCTCGCAGTTATCATTCAGTCTCTCCACTCGATCACTTGCCTACTCATTCCTCCTATGATGCAATATTTTTAAAAATACTGTTAGAAAATATGATATTTTGATAAACAATTGAGGTTCTAATAAGGCATATATTTTCTGTATATGTTATAAGCAATGTAGGATTATTTTAGAAAATGTGAAGAAATGGAAGATGCTAAAGATGAAAATAAATTAAAAAATACTAAGAACCAAATACCAAAGATAACCTCCAATTTGCATATTGCTGCATTTTCCCTCATTAATTCATCTGTCTCCTTCCTTCCTCCCTCCCTTCTTTTCTTTCTTTTCTTCCTTGTTTCCTTCTCATCTTTTTATCTTTATGTTGTTGCATTGAAATTACTTACTATAGTTACATGAAAATTATATATATATATATAAAGCAAGTTCATATGGTGATATTCTCTCATGTCACTAAAAGTTCCTTCAAAAATGTTCTTAAGGTATGAATAATATTACATTACAAGAATATATATATATATATGTATATATATATATATTCATCAAGTATTTATAGGGTTGAGCACTGAGGTTATTTCCAATTTATTTTTCTCATGGAAAGGTCAGCTTCCCTGAGGCCAGGGGAGAGTTCTACTTCAGGCAGCTCACAGCATCTCTGGAGCCGGTCCTCTGCACACAGTTATGCATATGTGATCAGAGGGGTTGCAAATGGAAAGCGGAATCACTGCCTTTGGGGAATTTTCATCCAGTTCAGGAGAGAGATTGAAATGAAGTCACAACATTTATAAACTAACATATTATCAAGTGAGAAATACTGTGCAGTGGAGCCATAGTATAAAGCCAGTACCTGGGAAAGAGATCAAACTCACTGGCTCACTCTGGGCATCTAGGAGGGATTTCAGGGATCACAATTTATCCCACAAATATCCAAGTCCAGTCACAAGCTGAGGTGCAATTTACTGCTATAGCATATATGTCTAGGAGGGCTTCCCAGGTGGCTCAGTGGTAAGGAATCCACCTGCCAATGCAGGAGACATGGGTTTGATCCCTGGGTCGGGAAGATTCCCTGGAGAAGGAAATGGCAACCACTGAAGTACTCTTGCCTTAAAAATTCCATGGACAGAGGAGCCTGGCGGGCTACGGTCTATAGGATCATCAAAGAGTCGGACATGACTTAGTGACTCAACAACAACACACATCTCTGAAGGTGTTGTTTTGAAATAAATTTGAAGAGCAATCATGGTCATGAATTAGCAGACAGGAAGGGGTAGCCTATTTCAGATCAGGGAACAATAGGTAAACATTTATGAAAGAAGATCAAATTCAGGACTTGGGAAGCCAATAAGCTTGATTGCAGTGGAGGAGACTGTGTAGAAGAGCAGGGAATGGGATTGGTAGGTGGGAAGCAGGAAGGAACCAGAGATGCTGAAGGCCCTGGAGATTGGGGGATGAGGTGACAAAAACATTGCCTAAGGAAGACGATCTTGGCAGCTGTGCTGAATGTATTGGAGTCGGCAGACCCTGGAGACAGGGACATCTGCGTGGAAGGTGCTGAATTAAATCAGGCATGAGCTGACAAGGGCTGGCTGGAGAATGGTGGCAGTGGAACGAAAATAGAAAGGGAAGGCAAGAGAAACATTTTAGCAGCAGAGAAGTCTCCACGTGTAAAGGGCAGATTAGGTAATGGGAAGTGAAAGAGAGAAACCTTACGATGGGTTTTGTTGGGTTGAGCTGATGGGACAGATGACTGTTGGCTAGAGGAGGGGAGAAGACCGATTCCTTGGCCTGTCCTTTCTGCTGCTTTAATTCCTTTCCATCTCACAGGCCCCACGATGCTGTGATGGAGACGGTGGCGTGGCTCAGAAGCCTCCATTAGTAGCTGGTATAAGACCCTCCCAGGGACCGCCAGATATGTAAATTCATCAGGCAAATGTGTTCTTATTCTAACATGCTCTCTCCTCTTCGTGAAGGGCTTCCCTAGCAGCTCAGTTGGTAAAGAATCTGCCTGCAATGCAGGAGACCCCGGTTTGATTCCTGGGTTGGGAAGGTCCCCTGGAGAAGGGATAGGCTACCCACTCCAGTATTCTTGGGCTTCCCTTGTAGCTCAGCTGCTAAAGAATACACTTGCAATTCGGGAGACCTGAGTTTGATCCCTGCGTTGGGACGATCCCCTGGAGAAGGGAAAAGCTACCCACTCCAGGATTCTGGCCTGGAGAATTCCATGGACTATATAGTCCATGGGGTTGCAAAGAGTTGGACATGACTGAATGGCTTTCACTTCACTCCTCTTCCTAGGACAGGAATTAGAAGCTCGGTTTTTATTCTGTTGACTCTGGCTGCTTGTGTTCCTGATCTTAATATATTTTCATCTATTGGTCCCTGGTCTCACTTCTGGTTTCTCCCACTGCTAGATGATTCGTCTGGTGCTCCTGAACCAGGACTGTGGCTGAAGTAGAATTTATGTGTGCCTAAGAAGGGCTCAAAACTGTTCCTCCAATGATGTCAAAGATTTGTTGTATTATTATTCCTAATTGTGATTGAATAATTTTATTCTAGGTTCTCACATGCATTAATTTTCATCTTTAATGTTAGGCTTATTCTTTCCATTTTACTGAAAGGAAACAGCAATTCAGGGGAGCAATATATACTTAACTAAGGTCATCCATTCATCTACGTGAGGTCCAGGAATCCACAGTAAATCAGATAACAGAGTCTCTGCTTTTATTTATTTATTTTTAAATGTTATCACAGGCCCTTTAAGTCAGTTATGTCTATACAGAAAAAAGTACCAAGGATCAGCAGGATGTTTTTACCTTCCATATGGATCTTGAGTTCATCTATGAAACACTGTTTTCTGCTGTCTCATTCATAAGTCCTGGAATGGAGAGGCACTATAAAATGAGGCTGAAAACTTTAGAATCTATCCCTTCCCTTTTTTCTTTGTCAGAACCAGGAATCAGTCATGGATCTCCAAATCTAAATGGCTTAGCAATTTTATAATGGCTTTCCTTTTGTTCCTTTTGTTGTACTAGCTAATTGCTGTAGGAAATCTTGGCAAAATCTTGCGTTTTCACCATCTACAGTGTTTATCTCTGTTGTGTAAAACTGAGATCACTTGGAATCTTCAAAGCAGTGTCTAGGATCAGAATGGTTTCATGGCATGCCAAAGCAGGAGGTGAGTCCTGAGAGGGGCCGAACACCAGAAGCTTTCCCTTAGGTCTCCATTATTAATAAAACGTGTGTTGTCATGGAGATGGGAGAGAAAGTGGAATTGGGAGAAGACTTGAGAAAATATTGCAACGCTGGGAGCTATAAAATCTCCGTGACAGTGCGCATCCTGTGATAAGCTTGAAACACCACATGCTTCTCTCCCATGACATATCTCAGACATTGTGAGGTCAATATCATGTCCCAGAATTAGTCAAGCCAGATGGCTCCCTGCCTCCCTTTAGTTAGCTTGGACCCTAAGAGGCGACAGTCAGGGCAACGGGCTCTGACAGCTATTATTTGCGATAACCAAAGCCTATGTAAACTATCTACAAAAACCAACTACGGAGTACATTGAGAAGTCCTAGATGAGGATATCTGTGTCAATAAAGCCTTTGTTTCTGTACTTTTATACCAAGTGTTCTTGTTTGCTCCCCGACCTACAGAGAAATAAGAAAAATGTAGGCTTGTTAAGCATATATAGACACAAATCATGAGATCTAGTTGGGGGACCATATATTCTGGTTTGC
The DNA here is from genome assembly GCF_019320065.1 of Cervus canadensis. Classification (NCBI taxonomy): domain Eukaryota; kingdom Metazoa; phylum Chordata; class Mammalia; order Artiodactyla; family Cervidae; genus Cervus; species Cervus canadensis. The sequence continues at coordinate 5,866,125 of NC_057398.1, forward strand.
CCAAGATAGGGAGTTTTTAAACCTGTTGTCTTGGTATAATTGTTAAGCATGACTCCTTTCAGTAAAACACGTGTCTAGACTTGACTGATACATGGTTATCCATTATTGGGCTCATGTTGCAGTCATGAGATGTATCTGGGAAGGCTTGATACGTCAGCATGGAAGGGTACTGTTGGGTGCACTAGGCCTGACAAGCCTGTGTGCAAACTCCTGGCAAGACGAAGTCAAGTGGCCAGTAGGAGATAACCCAATGGCTCCGACTCTGCATGACTTCAGTGACCAGGGAGTCACAGCCATCTGAAGAAATGCATACAATTCCAAAAGATGGTAACGTTACCAGGGGGTGAGGGAGAGGAAAAGGGCGCTCCCTGTAGAAGGAAAAACATAGGCCAATACACAATGGTTAGAAAGTTTGGGGAAAAAAATCAGTGTCCAGTTAGTGGGTCTCTAGAATAGGATGTAAATAAAGGAGGTACTGGGAATGTACATTGAGAAATGCATACTATGGCCAGAGAATAGAGGACTATGAAATAAAGGGAAGAATTTGAAACTTATTTCAGTACCTGGTGAGGAACAATACAAAATATTTTAAGGAGAGGGAGGGTGAGAGTTGCATCTTTGGATGATTAATCAAAAGAGGAAGATACGGACAGTAACTCATCGATCATTGAAAAATGATCCTTGACTCGAGACAGTAAGATTGAGAAACAGCCTTAAATTTTTTTTTTTTTTTTAAACAGGGGGTTTATCTAGTGACTCAGAAGGTAAAGAATCTGCCTGCAATGTAGGATATGTGGGTTTAGTCCCTGGGTCAGGAAGACAGCCTGGAGAAGGGAAGGGTAATCCACTTCAATACTCTTGCTTGGGAAATCTTATGGACAGAGGAGCCTGGAGGGCTACAGTCCATGGGGTTGCAAAGAGTCAGACATGACTGAGCGATTAACACACACACACACATTATTAAACAGAAAGTCAACACCACCAAATATAAACAAATTAAGCAGCAGACTCAATAGATTAGCAACAAATCTAACTGAAAAAAAAAACAAACAAACCCACAAGTGAAAGGAAAAATCAACTAAAAAAATAAAGAGTAAATTTATTAATGTATTCAGGAGATAGTTCTTTGAGAAAAATAAATTTTAAAATCTCATGACATTTCAAAGTAAGAAATAAAAATTATAAATATACAACATTTGCAATGGGAAGAAGGATATAAGGTCAGTGTAAATGACATTTTAAAATCCATAAACCAGATTATCCTGACCTATGATAATAAATTTGGAGTTCTTAATGAAATTGATGACATGCTAGAGAAAGTACAGGTAAAATTGGTTTAAAAAAAAAGAAGGAAAAAGAAACATAATAACTTACCTTAAGAATTAGTTCCTCCCAGAAAATCCGTTGCAGAGTATTTTACAGTTGTCTTCTGTCAATTTTTTAAACAACAGTGTGTAATTGATTAGTCTGCCTAGAAAAGACTAGAAATCTTCTTAATTCATTTTAAAAAGCAAGCATTATCATGATACTAAGACTTGACAGAGTGCCACCTCCACGAAACAAAGCCAGACAGAACAGCGGAGTACTGGCAGGACAGTCTGAGTCATAAATATTGATGTAGCAATCCAAAACAAAAGATCAGTAAATCACATTTGTAAGTATATTAAAAGAACTATGGTATCATATTTACAAAGTACAATTTATTCCAAGATTGCAACACAATAAATATAACAAGTAAAGGGCTTAAGCCTTAATAGAACTCATTGGAATTCATAAGAAAGCTTCTAAAATCCCAATAGAAAAATGAGCAGGATATGAATGGACAATTCACATAAAACATAAAAAATGGCTAATAAGCATATGAAAAAGTATTAACCCTGTTAGTTATCAAAGAAATGTAAATGAGGCATCACTTTTTGTAAATCAAATTAGCAAATCTTAAAAATAAATAATAGTAACACAAATGCCAATAAACGTATGAAAATACGCTCAACCTCATTAAGTCAGGAAAATGCAAATTAAAGCCACAATGAAATGTCATTTTACACCCACTAGCTTGGCAAAAATGGAAAACTGGCAATCCTCAGAGTCTGGGAGAATATTCAACAATTGGGAACTCTCTAGTCCTGATAGGGTTGGACAACTTGAAATACAGAGTGACATTACCTAGAAATACTGAAGATGTGCGCACCATTGATACAATTCTGCTCCTGAGTATACACCCTTGAACAGAGGGTGTCAAATGTTTTTCCCTGGGAACCTCCTAAAAGAATTCTGAAAAACTATGCACTGCTTGCGTAATTTTAAGTTGTCACAAACTTTTCATTGAAGATTTTAATTCAGGCAGCAAATGTAATTCTCTGTATATTGACTTTAAATAAAATTAACCAGGATTAAGTTATTTTGTAGTTTGAGTTTAATTACTTAATTTCTTAGAACGGGTTTTTTTAAAAATTCCATGTCTCTTTACATAATTTTATCCAAATTTAATATAGTTTTAAGCTTCAAAGTATTTAACTGATTACCTTACCACCCATCTTTAGAGCTGATTTCCCAGGTGGCACTTGTGGTAAGGAACCTGCCTGCCAATGCAGGAGACATAAGAGACACAGGTTTGATCCCTGGGTCGGGAAGATCCCCTAGAAAAGGCATGGCAACCCACTCCAGTATTCTTGCCTGGAGAATCCCATGGACAGAGGACCCTGGCAGGCTACAGTCCATGGGGTTGCAAAGAATTGGACACAACTAAAGTGACTGAGCACACACATCTTTAGAGCAAGAATATGTGCAGTCATTGAATTTTTCAAAGATTTTCATTATGATAATAAGGATCTCAGTATCAAAATGTTCTTATAGGTTATTATTGTTATTAGTAGTAAATAATTGATTCAAATAATATGGATAAATGACAACCTTGTTACATAATTGCCAGTTATGAAAACCAAAATCTTATTGGAAACGTATATTTTATTGGAAAAGAATTTTGTCAATTGGTTTCATGTGTCTAAGGATAAATAGCATTTATGGCTAGAGTGAGACAGAATAAAGCATCAGTTTTATTCCTATGTATTGTTTTTATAAATAAAAGTGCTAAGAATCCTTGTTCTTATAAATAAAGAGGAATAGAAGTAGTTATGTTTAGCAGTGTCACTCAGTTTTTTGAATTCATTGCTAGCTCTATGCCAAATATCACCTACCGATTTATGATTGATGATTTTATCATTGGAAATTATTTTAAATAATCTAGCAGCTGGAAGCTTGCTTTTGTGGACAACAAGGAATTGAAATGCATCTGAATTGCAAAATGATTTGTTATCCATTCATTAAAGTCATTCGCTTTCTCAACATCATCATAAAATTTTAAAATGTCCCTTTGTTTGTCATCCTGAAGTTTTTTATACTCCAATTTAATGCACCATAACAAGAATCTGGATGAGTGAGAGGTATGCCTTACATTTGTGAAGTGGAAAAAGATCTATTAAATAGGAGAGGTTAGAAAGAATTGGTTTAAGGAAAATATATGGACAGAAATAAAAATTTGGAAACATTCCCAAAAGTCTGTCTATTCCCATGTGCCTTCGGAGAGCCTCATTTCTCCCTGGGGCCATGCACTCTCCAGACTATGTCATTGCCCAGGAGAAACTCTCACCCAAGGATAATACCAGGAGACAAAGAAGAATCTTCACAGCAGTGTTGTCCATAAATAGACCCAAACTAGGGACAACCCAAATATCCATTGACCAGAGCGAGGATAAACCATGATACATTCATATGATGAAATTCATATATAGCAGTGAAGTACATGAGTTAAAAAAAAGCAAGTTGCTGAAAAATGCATATAGTATCATATTTACAAAGCTAGAATATAAGCTAAATTAAATTGAAAATTATTTAGGTTATATACGTATATAGGAAAGTTATGAAGAAAATAACTAACAAATTCAACATCATGTTGATTTCTTAGCAGCAGGGAGGACGTGGGATATGTTGGGGAAAAGCACATACAGAGATTGCACTCTTGATTATATTTTCTTACTTAACCTGTGTGGCAGGTTTTAACATGTCCACATGCTTTAAAACTTTCATTTATTAGTTTTAAATCATATGCATATTTTACACTGCAAATAAAATAAGATTAAATATATGATTATATATTTCTTTGTATGTATGAAATAATACACAATTTTAAATGGAAGGAAGTACATGTAGCATTCCATGTTTAGATGATTTTAGTGAAACCAATACTTTTTTTTCACTGCTTCTGGGAATAAAAATGGGTACTATGTTGCTAGAAAGTGATTTAGAACTGTTTATAAAGACTTAAACTGCTCATAGTTGGGGATTCAATAATACTACTTCTAGGAATATGTCTTATAAATCATTAGAAATGCTATCAAAGATTAATATTAAAGGCTGTTTATCACAATACTATTTTTAATGGAGAAAATAATGGAAATAACATAAGCAGGCAATCATAGGAGAATGTTTAAATATATTGTGGTAAAGCAATATGATAGATCATTCAGCCATTAAGTCATATTTTTAAATAATATTTAATTAGCAGCATAGCCAGAAAACTTAGGCTTTATTAAGGGAATAAAACTAGAAAACTGTGTGTACGTCAGGATTCCAATTATTACTGTGCATGTGTGTGTTTGCATGTGTAGTTAGTGCGCTGTTATATTATACAACAATTGAAATGGCACTCTTCCTTATCTTTCTGAGTCTGTTGCCTCTTCACCTACCGGAGCTGAGAAGAAATCCACTCTCAGCTGGATTCTCTCTTTGATCCTTTCTAGTGTGCTACCTCCCTGGCTAATGAGCCTGAGTCACTTCGAACCTGATTTATACACGAAGCCCATGTGTATGTAAGATGCTACAGTGAAGGTGGTATGTACCAGAGAGAGTCAGACCATTTGAAACCAGGTCCTCACTGTCTAATTGTCCCCATTGTCACTAATAGATAATGAATCTTCTCTTTGCCTGGAATGATTTCTCTTGCTTACTGTCATCCAAATCCTCCATTTCCGGGTCTGTTATCTCCTCCTCTGTTAACCTAGTCTTACTTCGTCTCATGACCCCTTCCCCACTCACTCAAAACGCCCTTGCTGCTCTTATCAGCAGCCCTAAGGCCCCATACCACACAAGGTATACTTGTTATACTAGTGGTCATAAATCACTTTCATTTTGTCAGTACTAACTGTTCTTTTTTCATTTAAGCTTCTGGTCGCCAAAGTACTTAGTATTGGGTTGGGAACCCAGGTAATGCCCACTACAAAGCGGTGAATTAGTTAATTGATTGAAAAATAAGAAGTTAAGCCTAGCTTTCAAATGACTTTTGGTATTAGACCTAAAATCCAGATTCTTAAACATCAGTTCTCATTTTCCTGTCTAACACGGCACCATCTTTTCAATCTGAGCTTGGGTTAAAGATAGTTCCGATACTGAGAAGGAAAAATAGAAAAGCAAGGGGAATGAGGTCCTTTGATGTGCTTGCTACACAGAGAACTAAAGAAAAATGCAAATGATTCCCTTCAACTAAGAGAAGCTTATCAATATTAAGAAGTACACGGAAAAGAAGAAAGAGGGAAGAAAAAAATATATAACACTTAACAAGAGGATAATTTAGCTTGTTGGCAAGCACTTAGGAATCTGATTCATGAAAAATTACTCACACAATTGCAGAGCAGGTTTTTCTGGGCTTTGTGTGTGAATCATGGTATTGATTTCATGCAAATAACCTCATTTTGTTGGGTGTTGGGCTGTAGAAAGATGGGGTGGAGAGGGAAGGGAAGTTGAGAGAAAATCAAAGAGGGTGGAGCAAGAGAAGCCTGTTGCTCTCCCAGCCTTGCTGCAATGGCCAGAGCGGGATGCCACACACATTGAAAATGAAAAGATGGAAGCCTCTTTCTCCTACCTCCTTCTTTCAAGGGTTCCTCTAGAGAGATGCTTGCCAAATAAAGCCTTTTATTCTCCTGTTTTGGTTGGAATGAAATTATTGGAAGGGAGAAGAAAGGAAGATTATGGTTGTACCTTAGGGAGAAAAAGAGAGTTAATTTTTGTTGAAAAAATACAACCCATGTCCACAGCCCCGGTAGAATGTGATAGGAAGTTTTTTGGCTGAGAAAAATCCACTAGTTTGTTTGCCAGTTGGCCTAATGGTGCATCACTCAAAGCGATTTTTTTTCTTTTTTTAATTAAAAAATAATAAGAAGAATTAGTTTGTTAATAGAAGCATCTGGGAGAGTTCAGGTTGGGGTAATGAGGTGACAATAACAAAAACATTTAATATTTATTGGGTGTTCACTATTTGCCACACACTGTTTTACAAGTATTTTTCATATTTTTATTTCCTTAATCTTCATACCAATCGTATGAGGTAGGGAGTTTACTGATGAGGAAATAATATTACGGCCTGATGAAGCATGGAGGTCCAGAGTTCACTTCTGTTCACGCATGTCTCTTGGGTCCAGAAGGGGCCCATGGTTCTAATTATCTGCTCAGTCTCTAGTCGTGTTTGACTCTTTGTGACCCTGTGGACTGTAATCTGCCAGGCTCCTCTGACCATGGGATTCTCCAGGCAAGAATACTGGAGTGGGTTGCCATGCTCTTCTCCAAGGGATCTTCCCAACCCGGGGATTGAACCTGCATCTCTTATATCTCCTTCCTTGGCAGACAGACTCTTTACCACAAGCACCACCTGGGAAATCCAATTATAGGTGAGGTGGCAGTAAATAGACAGAAGGGTAAAGACTCTTGAGGGATGGACATGAGGAAGAAGTAAGGATGGTACTTAAGAGTCAGAGCCCCCCGAAGAACCAAATACAAAGAAAAGAAGCGTTGCATCCAGAAATTATGGTGCAGGAAGCTCCAATCCCATCAGTTAAGTGAGCATCCATTGTAATAGAGCCCAACACAGCAGTGGATGAAGCCCAGCGGTGAGCGGGTGGAGCCCTGGGAGAATACTATGGCCCAGCCCTGAGAACCAGACGTGAATGCTGCCTCATCACTCATCAGTCTACCCACTTACACTGAAGGATATCAACAGAAGTCAGTCTGTGGAATCACATGTGTCAGCTCCTCACTTGATTCCAAGTCAAGTTAGCTCAGGGGGAACAAAAGCATAACATAACAAAGAACATCTTTCTCAAGTCTGCCGGTCGTCAATGCAGGCAGGGTGGGACTCTGCTGGTCTGAGTGGGGATTATTGCTCAGAACAGAGAAACAATTCTGTTTCTCTTTACTTGAGAACCACTGCCGCATGACCACAGGCTCCTCTGTTTCATTTGGGGATAAGCTGACAAAATCAGGGATAAGCTCTTCTCTCTAATATGAGAAGTCACCCTTCTGCTTCCGGGTGTCATTAAGGAGACCCATGTGAAATCATGGGGTTAGTTTTCACTAAGGGAGCAAAGACTACCAACAACTGGAGACAAGAAAACAGAAATGTGGTTAACGGGCCAATTTGGTGACCCAATCAGGAACCCAGACGTTTTGCCACCTGCCAAGCTCTCTTGAATTAGTATAATACAGGAGCCGACAGAGGGAAGACTTAGAGAACTCCGTGAGAAGAATTGATGAATTTGTTCATTCTGTTGAGAAAAAGAGAAAGGCATAGAAAAGAAAGAAGCATTTATTTCTTTCTTTCAAAATCAATTCCTCAGCTTCACAGGCATAAGAATTACATTGCGCTATTTTTTTGTGCAGAAAGCTGGAAAGTGTCCCATCAGGGAAAGGTCAAGTTTCATGTAAGGAAATTTGAACTGATAATCAGCCTTTAGCCTCAGGGATGTCTGTTGTATTGAAAACTTAATAAATATTAATTACATGGTAAGGCTACCTCCCACCCACCCCCCCACTTTTTTACAGATCTAACTCACCTGAGCCTTTTTTAAATCTGTAAAGAAAGGAATTTTTTTAACAAAAATAAATCCTGTAGTACAACTTGACTTTCAATCTATTTCATGTTTTCTTTCTAATTCTGGGGCTACAACACAATTTGACTACATTTTAGTATCTAACTGAATTGGTTTCTTTATGCTGTGGAAAATGAATGAAGGCAGATTTGATAGGGAAGCAGAACACTTAAGGAGAATGAAATTCTACCCAGAGCCAAGATCTTCTTTCATTTAGTGAGAGTAGGTAAAATTACTTATTAACCAGTGGTTAAGCTTCAGTTTGGAGAAGGAAATGGCAACCCACTCCAGTATTCTTGCCAGGAGAATCCCAGGGACAGAGGAACCTGGCAGCCTGCAGTCCATGGGTCGCAAGAATTGGACATCACTTAGCCACTAAACCACCAATCCTCAATTGTCCACCCTTGAATCCAATTCCCCCTCTCCAGGGGTACTCAGCCTTATCATACAGTGGTAAGGGGAGAATTATCGCCTATAGTGAGAGTTTGTTGCTTTTACCTGTCTAGCATCTTTCTTCTTCTCCTTTCTCCTGACAACAAAACCATGATTGGCTTGAGGAAAACCCTTTCTTCGTCCTTACTTCCTGCCAGTTGAGTGGTGGCATCAGGAGCAGCAAATGACCCAGGCTTGTCCAGGCTGAGCATCAAATGCCCTCAACTTATCAGTGGACTCAGGGATGGATGCATGAACCAGCCCTGGCTGATCAGCACAATTCCCATTCTGTAGTCGATGATGAATAGCTTGCAGATGGGCACACAACCAGGTTAGCTCAATAAAAATTAATTCCAGGCTGATTGTTTCAAAGAGAAATGTTCTTTCTGATAGGGTGGGAGCTGGAAAGTCATAAGCCTGGAGATGGTGGGGATCACTCACAGAGAGGTCCTGCCTGAGAGTAAGACCAACACAAAGGAGAACAAAATCACAGGTGAAAGTTGGTAGCCTAGCTCTGTTGAGCCCCTAGTCCGACTCTGTCATGGACCACCTTTACCTCTGGACCTGTCTTGTATGTTAGACAATAAATTCCCCATTTATTAACACTTAAGTCAGTTTGAGTTGAATATTTGTCACTTGCAAATGTTAATGCAGCACTCTCTTCCAAAATATGACCAGTCCATTCAATAATCATTTGTTGTTGTTATTTAATTTTTTAAATTGGAATATGATTGATTAACAATGCTGTGTTAGTTTCTTGTGTACAGAAAAGTGATTTAGTTTTATATATATATGTATGTATGTATGTATGTATGTATGTATGTATACATGTGTGTGTGTACCAAGGGAACATTCCATGCAAGGACGGACACAATAAAGGACAGAAATGGTATGGACCTAAAAGAAGCAGAAGATATTAAGAAGAGTTGGCAAGAATACACAGAAGAACTATACAAAAAAGATCTTTACAACCCTGATAATCACGATGGTGTGATTAATCACCTAAAACCAGACATCCTGGAATGCGAAGTCAAGTGGGCCTTAGGAAGGATCACCACGAACAAAGCTAGTGGAGGTGATGGAATTCCAGCTGAGCTATTTCAAATCCTAAAAGATGACGTTGTTAAGGTGCTGCACTCATTATGCCAGCAAATTTGGAAAACTCAGCAGTGGTCATAAGACTGGAAAAGGTCGGTTTTCACTCCAATCCCAAAGAAAGGCAAAGCCAAAGAATGTTCAAACTACCACACAATTGCACTCATCTCACATGCTAGCAAAGTAGTGCTCAAAATTCTCCAAGAAAGGCTTCAACAGTACGTGGATTGTGAACTTCCGGATGTTCAAGTGGTTTTACAAAAGGCAGAGGAACCAAAGATCAAATTGCCAACATCCATTGGATCATCGAAAAAGCAAGAGAGTTCCAGAAAAATATCTACTTCTGCTTCATTGCCTACACCAAAGCCTTTGACTGTGTGGATCACAACGAACTGGAAAATTCTGAAAGAGATGGGAATAACAGGCCAGCTGACCTGCCTCCTGTGAAATCTGCATACAGGTCAGGAAGCAACAGTTAGAACTAGATATGGAACAACAGAGTGGTTCCAAATCGGGAAAGGAGTACATCAAGTTTGTATATTGTCACCCTGCTTATTTAATTTATATGCAGAGTACATCATGAAAAATGCTGGGCTGGATGAGGCACAAGCTGGAATCAAGATTGCCAGGAGACATATCACTAACCTCAGATATGCAGATGACACCACCCTTATGGCAGAAAGTGAAGAAGAACTAGAAAGCCTCTTGATGAGAGTGAAATAGGAGAGTAAAAAAGTTGGTTTAAAGCTCAACATTCAGAAAACTAAGGTCATAGCATCCAGTCCCATCACTTCATGGCAAATAGATGGGGAAACAGTGAAAACAGTGTCAGACTTTATTTTTTGGGGCTCCAAAATCACTGTAGATAGTGATCTCAGCCATGAAATTAAAAGATGCTTACTCCTTGGAAGAAAAGTGATGACCAACCTAGACAGCTTATTAAAAAGCAGAGCCGTTACTTTGCCAAAAGGGGTCGTCTAGTCAAAAGTATGGTTTTTCCAGTAGTCATGTATGGATGTGAGAGTTGGACTATAAAGAAAGCTGAGCACTGAAGAATTGATGCTTTTGAACTGTGGTGTTGGAGAAAACTCTTGAGAGTCCCTTGGATTGCAAGGAGATCCAACCAGTCCATCCTAAAGGAGATCAGTCCTGAATATTCATTGGAAGGACTGATGGTGAAGCTGAAACGCCACTACTTTGGCCACTGGATGCAAAGAACTGACTCATTTGAAAAGACCCTGATGCTGGGAAAGATTGAAGGTGGGAGGAGAAGGCGACGACAGAGGTTGAGATGGTTGGATGGCATCACTGACTCAATGAACATGAGCTTGAGTAAGTTCTGTGAGTTGGTGATGGACAGGGAGGCCTGGCGTGCTGCAGTCCATGGGGTCGCAAAGAGTCAGACACGACTGAGCAACTGAACTGTACTGATAATATATTTATGTGTGTGTGTTTATGTGTGTATATATATGTATACTTTTCAGATCTGTTTCCACTATTACTAGGATATTAGAAGATGCTGAGTATAGTTCCATGTGCTGGACAGCACGTTCTTGTTGTTTACCTGTTTTATATACAGAGTTGTGTGTAAATTACTCCCAAAATCCAAGTTTTTCCCCTTTCCCAGTTGGTGCTAGTGGTAAAGAACTTGTGTGGCCAATGCAGGAGAGGTAAGAGATGCAGGTTTGATCCCTGTTTTAGGAAGATCTTCTGGAGGACCACACAACAACCCACTCCAGTATTCTTGCCTGGAGAATACCAGGGATGGAGGAGCCTGGCAGACTACAGACCATTGAGTCACAAAGAGTCAAACACAGTGGAACCAACTTTGCATGCACATACTTTCCCCTTTGGTAACTGTCAGTTTGCTTACCATGACTGTGAGTCTATTTCTGTTTTGTAAATAAGTTCATTTGCGTCATTTATTTTTTGGATTTCATGTATAAATAATATCATATGACATTTGTCTTTGACTTGCTTCACTTAATATGATAATTTCTATGTCTGTCCTTGTTGCTGCAAATGGCATTGTTTCATTTTTTATGGCTGAGTAAGATTCCATTGTATGTCATAGTCACGATGAAGAACAGTATGGAGGTTCCTTAAAGGATTAACAATAGAGTTATCACATGACCCAGAAATCCCACTCCTGGACACATATCTGGAGAAAATTCTAATTCAAAAGCATACATGTCCGTCAATGCTCATAGCAGTTCTGTTTACATCTGCCAAGACATGGAAGCAACCTGTGTCCATTGGCAGATGAATGGATAAAGAAGATGTGGTATACAATTATTCATGTTTATATCTCTTATATTCAAGGTATTATACTTGACTCTGGGGATGTTAACAAGGCCTGATTTAGTAAGTTGCTTAAATATGCATTTAAGGAAATAAGAGATGAGGAAACTGGGGGAAAAAAAAACTTAATGCATAAATGGATGAGTATGTGTCCCAATAAACATGGTAGGAGAATGCTAACTCATTGCACTGAAGGAAAGACATGATCTGGGAAAGCTCCATCCGGGTAGAGAGGTTTGAATTAATCCCATTAGGAAATGAGGAATTTGGATTGATGAATAAGAGAAGCTTGTTCTAAGGAAATCACTAGTGGATACCTGAGGAGTGGAAAGGTATGGTGAGTGGCCAAAGCATTATAAGGAAATGAAGATAACTGGCAAGATAAAGGATGAAGCCGGGTCTCAGAAAGAGAGAGCTTTGAGTTTGTACATGACCCAACTGGTGATGAGGATGTGAAGCAAGGATTCGGACGCTGAAATGGCACTTTGCAGAAAATTTTGTCAGTAATATAGTATTTGGAGTGGATATAGGAGACAACGGGGCAGAGGAAAAAACAAAATCTCTGTTACACAAATCTAGGTAGGTATTGATAAGGACAGTTGACTGGGACTGGTGAGCAGGAGGAAGGATTATGTGTGAGCAAAGTCGGTCCTTAGGGACTGGTGAGGATTTTGGAAGAGATGAGTAAAATGGTGATGTTGTGGTTTTAATAAATTTAGAATGTGATACATAAAGGTTGAAAACAGGTTGAAAGGAAAACATATTAGGCTTGATTTTAGACAGTACTTCGAGGGAAAATTTCAGTTAAAAAAATCCTGCTTGTGGATCGAAAGGTGGACATAAACCACAGGTGAAAGGTCAAGCTTAAGGTAGAATGGAGATCTCAGAATCACTGTCATGCTGTCTTTGACCAAAGTCCTCAAGGACAAAGATTCTCCAAGGAAGTGATGACAGGTAGAAAGGAAGCCAGGGTAAGCCTGAATTTCAGGGGTTCACACAAGCAGCAGCAAGAAGAAGAAAGAGGAAATGGCGCCCAGCTCTGAGTTTCAGAGATGGAAGATTAGGTATTGCAGTATTTCTAAAAGTTGCAGTGAAGATTTTGTCAAGATAGGAAAGACTAAGGTGTGATTACATACCAAAGAGATTATATGTGTGAGAGACAGTGAGCAAGTTAAACCTGTGAGTTGGGATTAACTTGCTGTGAAAAATGCCTTTCTCTGGGAAAAGGGCCACACATGTACATAATCAAGAACTTACATGGGCAGGAAAAAAAAAAAAAAAGAAACTCAAATCTGTTCAATTTTAAAATACATTTTTCCCCCAGTGAACTTATGTGTGTGGATACACACACTTATAATTTTGCAGTTTGTTGACATGTATAGACACACAGACACACACGCTTTGGGAGGGTGTCTGCAGAGCCTGTGTGGTGAGTGGAGGGAAAGCGATGCTATAAAAACACTCCGGACAGGATTACTCTGCGTAAACGACAGCATGTGTGGCTTGTTCCCACCGGCAGCTCAATATGTGTTGCAAACCAAATCAAATTTTTGGTTTTTTTTTGAATCTCTGATCTAACAAGAAACACACTGAGAAACTTGCAATCCCTCTTCAAACACACCCCAAGACATTCACTGAGACTTCTAAGGAGAAGCAGAGTGTGTCTGAGCTTAGACCCTCAAAGTCAGCCCTGTGGTTTCTGAGGAGGCAGATCTAAAGCCTAAAAGTTGATCCTATACATTAGTGGAGAGATGACTTCACAGAATTTAAGAAGAATAAAAACATCGAGACACATATCCACATCCACGGCCTACTCCTACACACATGGAGACAGTCAACTTTAATAAGAACCAGACTGATTTGACTTAAAAAATATATCTGTGCTTTTAAAATAATCCATGCTGGCTTCAGTTCAACCCTTCAAATAGTAACTAAAGTCAGCCCATCTTCTATAGGCGTCTGTTTTCCGTCCCTGAAACAGAGTCCTTCAGTTTCCACAATAGAAAGGTCTGAGAAGCTAAAGCTAGGAGATGCAGACTCCCCACACCTTGGGGAAAATCATCCTGTTAGAAAGTGGAGGAGTCCCCTGTCTCCTGCAGTGTGGCCTGTCCCAGCAGCCCTGTCTTGAGGAGGCCAGTTAAAGGGAGACATCGCTGCCCATTGACTTAGCTGATTCCCTGGGCTAAAACCGGAGTAGATATGACTCTGAGACCCTGGGATGGGCTAAGAGGACTTTTGGATTCCAGCCCAGGATTTAAAAGAAAGAATCTTAATGCTTTTGGGGGCCCTCTTCCTGCCAAGTCCCAGCTAAACAAAAAAGGACTCAAAGAAATAAACCAGAAGAAGAAAAAGAGACAGGTGAGGGAGATAATTGAGAAAAAGGAGAAAAAGAAGAAGAGGAGAAAGCTGAGGGATGGAAAGAAGACAAGTCAAAAGGGAAGGAGGGAGGGAGGGGAGGAAAGAAGCCAAGGAGAAGGCACGGGTTTTTGCGAGAAAAGCAGAGACAGCCTGAAACACAGGGTGGTGGAGAAGGCGAGGGAGAGGTTGTCTGGAGCAGCTTATCTGAACAAAGTCAGACTTCTCACAGGCAGCTGCGGGGGTGGCCCAATCCGTCATTCACATCTCAAGCTCACAGGATCAATGGGAAAGTCGGTCATTTGACCATCCACGGCACGTCAGAATCATTAGGAACTGAGCACCAGAGACCAGCCTGTTGAACTCCTCACTGTCTGCACCAGAGGTAAGCAATGCTGAACACACAGGCTCCCTACACTGCATTCCGGGGTCTGTGTGCTTATGAGTCATTTTTCTTGTGCTCTAAAAAAGTCCTGAGACTAATCAAATTCTTAAGAGATGACTCTCATCTAGACATTCCTGGGCTGAAAGGGAGTAACCATGATGACTTTGCATGGTACAGAAAAGCCAAGCCCAGAACCTACATCAGGATGTCCCTTCCTCTGTCCCAGGGGCCTCTGGATTGCTCAATCCAGTAGGTAATTTCCAGGTCCTCTCTCTTTTGTATCTGATGCCACCAGCCAGTCTCTCCTCTGCGGAGCTTTACTTCCTTTGGCTTTGGGAAGCCACATACTGCTGATCATCTTCATTATAAAGTGACCAACCATCCTGGTTTTCCGAGAGCTGAGGGGTTTCTGGCACTGGGGACATTTAGTACTAAGATGAGAAAGTGCCAGACAAGCTGGTACACATTGGTCACCCCATCACGCCTACTAATCTTCTCTGTGCAGCCGCCAACACGTCTCCTCTTTACCGCCCATCCTTAGGAAGCAGACTTCTAGTCTTGTCTCCCAAGTCCACACCTTTCCCCGTGTACCTGACTCCCTGGGTGCTTAACTCTTGCTCTGTATTGACAAGAGCAGAAGTACCTCTAATTCAACAGGTCCCTCCCAGCATTGGATCTGCCTGTGATATGTCCACATATTCTGTTCTCCCAGTGGCTTTCTCAATTGTTCACTTTACCCTTATGGGTTTTACTCAAGTTTCATCTCCCCCATGTAGTTTCGCCTGATTTCCTGACCCATTTCTGGCTTCTCAGCCTTCCTTTAATAGAGACTACACTATATACCCTATCATTTAATTAATCTGCATCCTAACATGGTATCTAATTTTGTACATCAATAAGTCTCTGAAATTGTAGTGTCAGAGACAAATAGATCTGGGTCTTAAGTTCCAGGTCTACCAATAATTTCCTAACGCGTATTGAATGCTTGTTCTCGGGAGCCAAATTTAAGTTGCTTTACATCATCTCATTTATACTTTGTCACTCTTACTGGAAATAGTGACAGATTTTATTTTCTTGGGCTCCAAAATCACTCTGGACAGTGACTGCAGCCATGAAATTAAAAGATGCTTACTGCTTGGAAGAAAAGCTATGACAAACCTAGACAGTATTAAAAAGCAGAGATATCACTTTGCCAATAAAGGTTCATCTAGTCAAAGCTATGATTTTCCCAGTAGTCATGTTCCGATGTGAGAATTGGACCATAAGAAGGCTGAGCACTGAAAAATTGATACTTTCAAACTATGGTGCTGGAGAAGACTCTTGAGAGTCCCTTGGACAGAAAGGAGACCAAACCAGTCAATTGTAAATGAAATCAACCTGAATATTCATTGGAAGGACTGATGCCGAAGCTGAAGCTCCAATAAGTTGACCACCTGATGCAAAGAGCCAACTCATTGGAAAAGACTTTGATGCTGGGAAAGATTGAGGGCAGGAGGAGAAGGGGGTGACAGAGGATGAGATGGCTGGGTGGCATCACTGACTCAATGGACATGAGTATGAACAAACTCTGGGAGATAGTGAAGGACAGGGAAGCCTGGCATGCTGCAGTCCATGGGGTCACAAAGAGTTAAACACGACTTAGCAACAGCAACATTTATACTTTACAACTTCAAGAGGAATCCTTTTATGGATGAAAAAAAATGTAACTCAGAGATGCTAACGAATGTGCCTGTGTAAACACAGTAGGTAGGGTTACAGTTTAGCTGACTGAACCCAGAACTAGGTTCTTGGCTATAAACTGTTGGGTTTTAATAAATTCAAGATTAAATGTACTATGACTATTTCCAAGAAAATCTCTTATTACTCTAAAGATTATACAACTAGTGACCAAATCTTTCCATAAATTCTCCTCTAATTCTCTGCTAATCTGCCCAGAAATTCTGAACAGAAACCCCTTTGGCCCTCAGAGCCTGCAGACCCATTAGTGCTTGATGCTCATGTATCCTATGGCCCTCCTGCCCTATACCACGCCCCCACATCCCCGCTTGGTGTAACCACTGTAAATGCCCCCCTCTCCCCATCCCCAGTAAATATTTTATCTTTCACAAGCAGCTGGAAGGAGAGAGGTGCGCTAGCAGCAGGCTCGGTCAATCCTGTTTAAATATTGATCACAAACATCGTTAAAATAAAAGTCTATCGACTCAGCTGGTGACTTTGCAGCTTCAACACTTTGCAGAAGGCAATTTTCCATGTGCGGTGACTCCAAGCAACTTGCTTGAGTTATGATGTTAATAAGCGAGGCACCTCCTTTGGGGGAGCTCTGGGATCCTGAGGCAGCTGCGAGAGGAACTAGTCCCTGGCCTTGCGGTGATTCAGAAGTCCTTCCTCCAGCCTTCTTAGCCCTACGGACCTGCATCCCCGAAGCTCGCATCTCACCTTTGGAAGCCAAGCTGAGCTGGCATGCTTCCAGAGTTGGGAGAGTGTGCCTTCGGGGGCCTCAGAAATGTTTAAGGGTAAAGTGACAGTAAGGGGGATGGTACGGCTTCTGGCAAAGGGGTTAAGTCCGTTCCTCTGCAGCAGCTTAGCATCTGTCAGAATCTTGAGGGACTGAAGGGACCCCTTCCCACCCCGGGGCTTCTGATTCAGTCAGTCTGGGACCTGGCTCAGGAATTTGCATTTCTATCAAGTTTCTAGGTGACCAGAGCTGCTGGCTCAGGGGCCACACTTGGAGAGCATTACCATTACCTACACCCGTACTTCCCTAGTAGCTCATTTGGTAAACAATCTGTCTGCAATGTGGGAGACCCGGGTTCTATTCCTGGGTCAGGAAGTACCCTGGAGAAGGAAATGGCAACCCACTCCAGTACTCTTGCTTGGAGCATCCCATGGACAAAGAAGCCTGGCGGGCTACAATCCATGGGGTCCCAAAGAGTCGGAGAGGACCGATCGGCTAAGTTTCTTCCTTTCCCGCCGTACTAAGGTGGCAGCTTGTGCTGAGATCAGCTTGTCCTCCGAGTGCTCTCGGCGCTGCCTCCTCACGTCTTACAGCTTAGCCCTTATCTAGCCCAGCGGTTTTCAAACTCTTATTGAAACTCCTTAGAGATATCGACAAAATCCCAATGGAGGTCCACGATTCAGGGTGAGAACCAGCTCACCCTGGCTGAAGGGAGAACAGAAGGCCAAGGGTGCCCCGGCAGAGCCCTGTGGCTCCAAGGATCTGCTCCAAATGCCCTTCTTTTACAAATGAGACAACTGAGAGCCCAGATGAAGACATGACTCCCTGGAAAGCCAGGATTAGAGCCCAAATTTCCCCCTTTCCCAGAACAGCTACTGTATCTAAGTTAAGGGATAATTGAGCACTCTTAGTTGAAAGGTGACAGTGGATGAACATATCTTTAGGGAGAATTCATCCAGCCATCACTCTTTTGAACGAGTCTGTGTCTTCCACACCTGGGCGGAAGAAAGAGCATTCAGGACCTGGGTTCTTGAAAGCTCTTCTGAGTGGACTGAATGCAGCAATTCAGTCTGCTTCAAGAGTGTGTTCAGATGGCCTACATCTCTGCCTCTCTATATAAACAGAGATAATGGCCAAAGGGGGCACTACGATGCAAGAGAAAAGAGGCATTAGTAAGAAGGAGGTGTAGCCCAGGGAGTGTGTCCCTCAAGGATCAGAGAGCTGTAATTCACAGAAATTTGACAATGGGCAGATTCTAACAAAAAGAAGATTATGAGTTGGTCAGCTTTTCAAATCTTTCTATGTGGACATGTAAGTCACTGTGCTGATTGGCTGGAGGTGGCAATAAGGGATAAGTACAGAGCCAGAGCAATTCACCAGAAGGCAGCCAAGAGGTGAGATCCATTCCTCTATCTTCTTTTCTGTCTGGTCTGATCCCCTTTCCTGCTATCACTCAGAGCCATGGCAGACACAGGGACTCTGAGTCAGCACATCCAGCATTGCCTTCTGGGTTCCCCAAAGAAAAACTAAATAGAATCTCATATGGGCAACTGTGTTCCTTCTAAAATGGAACATGAAGAAAATAGGAGGGTCCCCGTTAACTAACTTAGCATAAAGCAGTTACAAAGATGCTATTTTCATTCCTCTGGTGCCAAATGGCACTAAGCTGGTGACTCAGGCAGCAGACAAAAACAAGGGGAGCTCAAACTCCATTTTCCCTGGGAAGCAGACGTGGCTGTTAGAAGCTCCCAACCCCATACGCAGAGAGGATTGGGCTGTGCAAGTGGATTTCATTGTCTGGTTTGGATCGGCGTCTACAGAGAAACACAACTATAAAGCAAGTATATGTCCTTTCCCCCCACATCCAGCAAAACCTATCCATTTTGTTCACTTCCAACTCTCAGCTCTTCAGCCAACTCTTTCTCAGCTGGTGATTTTTCAGGAGTCCTGCAGGGTGCGGGTGAAGCCCTCTGTGGCTCCTTCTACCCCAGCATTTATAGGACCAAGCACTTCATCTCACTTTACTCTGAAGATAAACAGGGAGCCTTGAGGTCTCAGGCAGGCTGATTGGAATAACCAATCCCAAATGCTCTTTCAGAGTTCAGGAAGCCTTATTTGAAACAGCTGATGTCCTGAACTCAGCCAGTTTTGACTGGAAATTTCACTCCACTTGGATGCAAAGTTTATGTGGTTGCTGTATTACCCAAAGTGAGTGAATAAATAATAATCAAAAGATTGCACCTCTGTTAGGAAGACAGAAAATTCTGGAAAGGATCCTGAGAAAGAATTTAGTCTGAACAGGGGCAGGTCCAAATTGTGCTGTTTTTCAAACATGCAAAGTATATTCTTGCCTCAGGGCCTTTGCACTTATTTTCATTATGGAATTGAAATCCAAATATATCCAGAAATCCATATATATGTATATATATTTCCCTTCCTTAATTAAAATGTCTCTTCAAATGGCAATGCCTCTGAAATTCCCCCCCAACCATCCTTTCTAAAATGGCACCTCTATAGTGTCAGCATTATTTTCCTGTTTTATTTTCCTCGCAGCACCTCTAATTCTATTTTTATGTTTTTAAATTCTTCTTGGACCATCTCTCAGGGGTATGTAAGTTCCACAGAGATGAATTATCTTACCACCTTCTATACTATATCCTGAGGGCTCTTTTGCACATGGATGCTCAGTGAGGATTTGTTTGTTAAGTGAATGAATTCTAGAGCGCTCACTGCCAAGTCCATTCATGTTGCCTCTGGGGTGGAGAAATGTGACTCTTGTATAAACTGTAAACTGCCACATCGGTGTACAACATTGTTAACATATCAGTCTTCATTTTAGGCCCTCTCTATTGAAAAGTATTTTCCTTTCACTTAAAGTCTTCCACTGCAAATTAAATAATTGAGGGAAATCAAGAGTGGCTTTTAGCCACCGTTTTCAAAGAAAACACGTTCTGATTTTGTTACAAGAGTTGGCATATTTGGTAGCACAAACCTCAGTATAGAGGGCAAGAGAAGAGAGTCCTATTTGCCTAACTGTCTTAGACTCACCAGTCATGAAAACCGTCTAGTCCCACTGTGTCTAATTGCCATTGAGAGCCAATGTGTCCCATTTTCCACTGTGCTCTAATTCCATTTATGTATTAACAAGCAATCCTATTTTCTCAGAATTTTCTAGGGAGCATTTTACATAAAGCTTCTCAACCACCCCAAGAGTGAGACTGTCATAGTCCTTACTTACTGGAGGACAAAGCAGATTCCAGAGGTTGAAGTGAGATCCCCAATGTCAGAGCACCTTGGAAACAAATCAGTTACTGGAAAGAAGTAGCCTTCAAACTCAGATATTCAGGCCCCAAGCCCAGTAGTCTTTCTTCCTAACCAGACTGCATCTTCAGGATATGTGATTTCCAGGGAAGGTAGAGTCAGCTTGGCATTTCCCACCTGGGCATTCGTCTAATAAATTCCTATGCCTTTTTCTAGCTGCCCTTGGGGTGAGGAGTCATGTACACATTTTGTTTCCTCACACCAGCCTCTGCAGCTGAGTTCCAACAGTCCAGAAGGGAAAACGCATCCAGAAATCCATCAGAGAGCATTAACAGACTGTGCTTGTTGATAATCTAACAACAAACAGTAAATCCTCCTCTTAGCCTAGACTCCCCATGTTGGACCAGCAGGGCTGTTTCCTGGGGGGAAAGAGGAAGCAGAAAACAGTGTTGCTGAGAATAAAGCCAGGCACAGCCTCAGAGAACCCAATAGCAATCAGGATGCTCCCCACCAGAACTGCCCTTCTAGCCTGGTGTGCCCCCTGCAGGAAGAGTGGTAATTACCCAGGTGAGAAGCGGAGGCTCTATCCCAGCTCTGCTGGGGATGAAGCTGCTGTGCTGCTAATAACCTGTCTCAGGGCTTGCGGCCAAGGAGGAGGTCAGGTGCCCCAGGCCCTCTTTAGCGGAAAAGCACAGTTATCACAGGCAGCCACTGCTTTCCTGGTGGGTGATATTCCTCTTAGGAAAAGGTTTATCTGGTGATGCCCCAAACAGTCAGCATGGGGCTATTATTCTGCTCCTGATCACCAGTATGAATCACACAGGTGGAGCTGGGTGGTGGCTCAAACCCTAGAACCCACTCCAGTATTCTTGCCTGGAGAATCCCATGGATTGAGGAGCCTGGCGGGTTAAGGTCCATGGAGTCACAAAGAGTCGGACACGACTGAGCGTCTGAGCAACCGGTTTCCAAAAGGGGGCAGGCTAATTTATGGAGGAGATCATGGTCTTCTGAATATATAGAATTAACAAAGTGGAAAGGAAGTGAGCACCGAGACTTTTGGATGGGAATCAGGAAGCTAAGTCCTTCTGAAGACGTGTCGTGTGCCCAGGAGAATGGGCTACCATGATGGGAAACGCCGATAAGGATATAGGGTGGCTCTTGCCCCCAGGAAGGTTGAAGACTAGGTGGAGAGAGAAATGAAAACATGTACCAAATGTGAATAAAATAGGATGGAGCTGAGTGCTAAGTGGGAGTTAGTAATAAGTGTCAAGGTAACATCTGATAAGTAGGCATTTGGCACACTTAGTAAGTGCAAGAAGGATTTCACGAATGACCAAGGAAGAAATGTCTGCTGGAGCGAGGTCCTGAGCTGGGCAGCTAGGATCAGGGCTGAAGTCTGACTAGAAGCTGGGAGGTGGAGGGCACTCAGAGCCTGAAAAGACAAACTAAGACAAACAGAAAGCAAGCCAATGATGACATTCATAAACATGTCTATGGCTCAGCATAGTTTGCAATCTATTTTTATGTATTTAGCTCTCATAACTAAACTTGAGACAGGCTGGTTTGATCAGATGAGAAGTCTAAGACTCAGAATATTTAGCAAAAATACCTAATATTGTTATGCCCAATGTCCGAATCCCCGAGCGGGAAGAGAGAAGGCCTCCAAGACAATGCAACTCGCATAAAGGGAAGTTTATTGCTGACTCGAGTCAGGGCTCCTGCTGCATCCAACGCAGTGGTGCGGGGTCAGAGAGCCCCGAGCCCAAGCTTTTACACAAATTTATAGGGTGAGCACACGCCGTTGGTAGTTGGTTTAAGCAGATAAAGCAATTTCATTGGTCAAAACTTTGCGCGTGGAACTTTCCCTGGGGTTTCCACCCCGTTCCTAATTGGCAAACAGCGGTCAGTGTTAAGCGAAAGCTGATCCAGGTGGCCTGATAATCTTACCACCCAGAAGTAGGAAGGCCTACTCTTAATCTAAGCTGCCTGCCATGGCATTACTTCTGCCCGCCTCACAATATTACTCAGTCGTTAGGTATTGGAGCTGGAGCAAGAATCCAGCTCCATGTGTTTTCCTTTCTAAGCCACAGGATTTTGAAATCTTTTTGACTCTAGCTTGTAGCAAGAAAGACATGTTACATTATGGACTGGTACACACGTGATATCATTCTATAATATAGCACTCACCTTTACTGAGTGACATGTTTTCTAATCTATCCTAGTCTATTTCTTTACCAGATAGTTTTGGTTGTATAATGGACCCAAAACTGAATGGCTTAAAACAGCAACAGTGTAATTTGCTCATGACTCTGTTGGGTGTTTTTTTCCTAGGCCAGTAGATCTCAGCTGGGAGTGATTTTGCCTTTTGGGGGGCACATGGTTGTGTCAAGAGTGTTTTGATTTTTATCACTGTGGTGGTGGATGCCACCGACATTTAGTGGGGGAAGGCCAGAAATGCTGCTAAACATCCTATACTGTGCAGAACAGCCCCGAAACAAAGAATTACCTGGTCTCATATGTCAGTAGCACCAAGGTTGAAAACCCCTCTTCTGCACTGGGCAAAGCTCAGCTGATCTCAGCTGGGCCGGCTCATGCATCTGTGGTCAGCTGGTGGGTTGACTAGGGGAGGGGAGAGGCTGCTTGGTTCTGGATGGGCCTTGCTCACAGGTCAGGTTTGCAGTCTGGGGAAAAGGCAACTGAGGCATGTATTTTGGTTCTTGACAGGCTGATCCAGATTCATTCACACGGGGATCATCTCAGAGTTCCCAATGGCAGCAGGAGAGGGCAAGTTCCAAAGCTTAAACAGTTTTAAAGCTGTTGTTTAGGTCATGCTTGCTATTGTTTCGCTGGCCAACGAGTCACATAGAGGCAGGAAAGAATGGAGGGCCCTGACGGTAGCACTCTGCCATCATTTCACTAGAAAAAGATTCTGTTCACAGCCCAGTAATGTATTTCAGGACCTACAAACGGATCAGTACTTGTAGACTGAAAGATGCTACTTTGTATCAGACCCTTTGCAAGCTATTCAATAGGACTTATCTCTCTCTCTCTTTTTGCCTTTCATTTCCAGAATATCGGACAATGTCATATGTGTAATAGGGGCTCAACACATATTTTACGTGAGACATTGGAGATGCCCATAAAGAAACTTGCCTGACTTAGGATGGATACTTGGTAAGAAAAGTTGGCTGGTTGAAGCTGAGCCAGAGCATGGCACTTTGAGAATGCCAAACAAGGGAATATTTTTATTTTTATTTTTGTTTATTTTATTTATTTATTATTTGACTGCACCACCCAGCGTGTGGGATCTTAGTTCCCCGACCAGGGATCAAACCTGTGGCCCCTGCAGTGGAAATTAAGAGCCTTAAGCCTTGGACGGCCAGGGGAGTTGCAGGGAAACATTTTTAAACCAGCTACCTAGATGAAGACTGAAGTACCAGATTCCTAGTCAGGCCTACTTCTCTGGAGATGTAGGGTCTCTTATACCTACCTTTCTCCTCTCATTGCGTCACCCATTATCAACTAAGTTAAAACATCTAGGCTTTCTGTACCTAATCAGAACATATGAAAAAAAGAAGATTGTACCTTATGGTGCTTACAGATAGTTGGGGGTGGGGGGTGGGTGGAACTTATGGGAATTCAAGAAATTGTGAGCCTGTTAATTTTCTCAAAGGAAAGTTTTGCTTCTTTGGGAGAAAATAGGAAACCACACGGACATACAATCAAAGAATACTTTCTGTTTCAAGTCCAGAAAACCTGGTTTGAGGAATTAAGCAAGCTGTACTTTGCTTGCCATTGAGAATTCAAGAGATTCTTGGAAGGTGAGAGATGGGGAAATGAGTCTGCTGTATTCTAAGACCTGCTGTGTGTGCTGTCAGAGAGGCCGCTGTCCCTCTCTGGGCCTTGCTTTCCCCTGCTGTAGAGTGAAGTGATGAGGTTGAATGAGCACAGAGGTCCCTCCCGGCAGGCAGCTTCTGATGGCCTGTGTCTCTCCGTGTTTCTTGTGGCTGGAGGAAATTCTGACCCCGTCTCCCCTCTCTGCTCATTGTTTCAGGCAGCATCCTGCCTTGCGAGGAGAGAGAGCTCTTGATGTCAATCACGGGGTAACAGAATGAGAGCCTTCCTGTCTGTCCCCTGTGGGGAAATTGCAGGCAGACAATTAATCCAGCTCTTTACACCAGACCCCCCTCCACACAGCATGTGATGGGGAAGGCCTCTCACTTCCCTTCTGGCTCCCACATGTCACCGAACCTGTTGCCTCATGATTCAGTCCGCCATTGCCATTAAAGTTAACCATCCCCGGGAAAATGAATGCGCAGTTAACAAAGTGATAAGTTGATGCTTAAACTTTAAGCAGATTGCTTCTAGCTAATCTCATTTAAGTGGCAGACAGAATCACAGGCACTCTCAGCTCTGTATAAGCCCCAGCACCCAAGAAAATGAGTGGGCTCCCAAGGGGAAAACCTCACTATGCTTCTCCTTCCAGAAGCTGAAATGGAGTGGGTATGTGATGGGGGCCAGGGAGATGGAAAATGGAAAGTGATGTCCTGCTACCCTGAGGGCCAAGTTAGTGGGTTAGCCTTAGGAGCATCACTTAACCACTCTGAGAGTCCATTTCCCTATTCAGCAAAATGGGTGCAGTGACATCTCTGAGGATATAACTCTTGGTAAGAAGTAGAGGCTATGTGAGTGAAGTGATTTATCCAGCCCTGGCACATCGGAGGCTCCCAGTAACAAGAGGTGGAGGGTGGGCACTGGAGGCTCCCTGGGAAGTCCCTTATTGCCAGCTCTGGGAGGAGACCCCCCTTCCAACCTCCCTTCCCCCCCAACAGCTGATGAAGAACTTTTTACACGGATACTAACACAAAAAGGAGGCAGAGACTTGCTTACACTTTGGGAGAAGAGGAGTGACGGCCGAATTCTGGACTTGTCCAAAGATACCTTTTAAATACAGGAATTCTCATCTTTTTGTATCCAAAAGAAAGAAAACTCCTCACTCCTGTCCCCTTCAGATTCCCAGAATAGCACTTTTTTCTCAGTCTCTGGTATGAGAGTACTAAGAGGCATGAAGGTCTGGAGTGGGTACGGCAACCCACTCCGGTGTTCTTGCTGGAGAGTTCCATGGACAGAAGAGCCTGGTGGGCTACAGTCTTTGGGGTGGCAAAGAGTTGGACACAACTGAAGCGACTTAGCAGGCACCTGTATGAGAGTATTACGAGCCAGAAAGGAAGGAGAAGGAAATATTAAGAGAAAAAGAGGAGAGGAAAACAAAAAACAAAAAGACCTTCAGATGAATGAGGAAAAAAGTGAGCTCACAGCAACACAGTCAGTTGCTTTCCTTTGTCTCAGCTTCAGCTGGATGACTCTCGACATTTCCGGTGAATGAGGAACTTCTAAAATTAACTGAGCAGCTACTTAGGTTCCAGGAACTGTATCAGGCCACTGAGGACCCAGTGGAGGGAAGGATGGGTGTAGTGTCTGCCCTCAAAGAGCTCACAGGCTGGAGAGGAAGACATCCTACAGCAGCCACAAAGAGGCGATCCCAGCTGCTCAGTCTAGGCATCAGGGAAGGCTTCCCAAGGACAGGGACAGGTGGGGGATGGAAGAATAAGCAGCAGTTTCTTAGCTAAACAGATGGGGGAATGCGGACAAATTTTTAGGTAAGAGGCGGAGCGTGGGGAAAGGCTTAGAGAGGGAAGTTGAGGTTGAGTTTGGAACGGAGAGAAGCTGAAGACGATAGGAGTGGACAGAGTCAGGGAGATGAAGGCGGTGAGCAGTGTGGGGAGGGCGGCCTGCCTGCCTGACTCCACCCGGCAGGATCTACAGCACCACTTTGAGGATTTCCACAAAAGCGCAGTAGAAAAACCCTGCTTTTTCTGAGTCCCGTGAGGGATATTAATATATAGAAATTAATATAGCTTTTACTTGGTGATTTAATATAGCCTTTTATTTGGTAACAATATAGCTTTTACTTGGTAACAATGTAGTTTTAGATTTTGTAAAGCATTTTGGAAAGTATTATCTTCATTGAAGGAGGGAGCTCTGGGTGAGAGAGGTGGTTATATTAAGAGCACAGAGCTAGTCAGGGGCGAAACAGCTTTGCGGCTTCCTTCCACGCCCTTTTGTCTATAACTACCCAGCAGGAGGAGGGATGTGTTAAGGTAGAGAATGTGACCTATACAGATGTCTGTAAAAGTTTTCCAAGGCGCCCCAGAATATGGCCCCAAACTCACAGGGGTACAGCCGCAAACTCACTCACTGTGTATTTTAAATGTTTGAGGAAAATGGAATGAAGATCAGCATGGTCAGACCCTAGGCAAGCTGTCAGCTCCAGGTTGCTTATGCTTCAGCATTTTGACAGTACTGCATTTCTTTTGATGGCATCATTTTTTTTTTCTTTTTTTATTGCAGTAAAATGTACATAAAATGTATGCTTTTAACCATTTTTAAGTGTACGGTTCAGTGGAATTAAGTAGTCATGTTTTTGTGGAAGTTCAGTTCACCTCAGTTCAGTCACTCAGTCGTGTCTGACTCTTTGTGACCCCATGAATTGCAGCATGCCAGGCCTCCCTGTCCATCACCAGCTCCTGGGGTCCACCCAAACCCATGTCCATCGAGTCGGTGATGCCATCCAGCCATCTCATCCTCTGTCGTCCCCTTCTCCTCCTGCCCTCAATCTTTCCCAGCATCAGGGTCTTTTCCAGTGAGTCAACTCTTTGCATCAGGTGGCCAAAGTATTGGAGTTTCAGCTTCAGCATCAGTTCTTCCAATGAACACCCAGGACTGACCTCCTTTATGATGGACTGGTTGGATCTCCTTGCAGTCCAAGTTTTTGTGCAAATATGCCCACTATTCATCTTGAGAACTTCCTCATCATCCCAAACTGAACTCTGTACCCATTAAACATCAGTTCCCCATTCTCCCCTCCCTTCAGCTCCTGGCAACCACCACTCCACTATCTGTCTCTATGAATCTGACTACCGTTGGTACCTCATGGGGCTTCCCTTGTGGCTCAGCTGATAAGTGGAATCATGCAACAGTTGTTCTTTTGTGTCTGGCTTATTTCACTTACAACAATGTCTTTGAGGTTCATCCATGTTGCAGTGTGCATCAGAGTTTCTTTTCTTTCTGGGGTCAATAATATTCTCTCTCTCTCTGTCTCTCTACATACACACACACACACACACACATGTATATACACCACATTTTCTTAACTCATTTGTCAATGATACTTAGGTTATTTTTACCTTCTGGCTGTTGTGAATAATGCTGCTTTGAACGTTGGTATATACATTTCTGTTCAAATCTCTGCTTTCAATTCTTTTGAGCAGATACCCCAAAGTAGAATCACTGGATCACGTGGCAATAATTCTAAGTTTCATTTTTTTGAGCAACCACCATGTTGTTTTCCACAGTGGCCACCCCATTTTACATTCCCATCAGCAAAGCGCCATCATATCTTTGTGAAGTTGTGTTTATGGTAGCTGTTAGGATAAAAGGTAAGTATTATGTCAAAATCATTCAGATCAAGAGATAAGAGTGGTGATATTTAATCTGATTCCAAGGTTTGAGAATTCTGCACAGGTCTCCTTTGCAAGTGATTGCAGTTATCTAAGAATAAAGTGCAAATGATTTTTCTTTCAATTAATGTGCATTATTTTTCAAATGGCTACTATGTTATTAAGACATTAAATATCATTATGTATTTAACCTAACTTTAGTTAGGTATGTATTTAAGCTAACTGCTTAATAAATGGAACAGTTAGCTATCTCCTCTGGCTTATGGATGCCACGAAAGCAATTACTGAGTCACTAAGGAGGCCATAAACTGAGTCTGGAAACCTCTGGCCTAGAGGGTGAGCACGAAGGAAAGAGAGCTCGGAAAGCTGGCGCTTCCCCCTCTCTTTTCTCTGTGGTTTATGACAAGGTGCTGTTGCCGCAATCATCCGAAACACAAACGAGTTCTTGTTTCTTTCCTGTTTCTTTCACTTTTCCCCAAATGATACAGAGTTGGGTGAAGCCAGCAAAGCACTGCGCTTCCTCAATTTTGCATCTAGTAATTTGGTTTTATGAGTTAATAGTTATGAAGAAATGTAGTTAATAATGCAGGCAAGTGCATCTTAAAAATATATAATTGCCAGACTCCTTCTGGGTTGGTAGCACTAGCTTTGCATCTCCTAATGGTTCTGAAATAACTTGATGAGAAACTACATTTGTCTCCCCCAAATCAGGCTCAAATTAAGCTGATAAGAATATATTTCAGAAGTCACTTCCTTTTGACATTGTTCCGTGTTCTCCCAGCAGAGACGTTGTTTATTTCACTTGGTCCCATGGATTTTGCTTATACTTCTTTCAATTAAGACATTTTCCCAACTGGATTTTGTTTATTTGTCTATGTTTATCTATTTATTTTTCCTGTAGAAAGTCAGTTCCTGAGGACAGCAACTTTAATTCATTTAACTCTGAGCCCTTATTTCCAGCAAGTTTTAGTTTAGTCATCTGAGGGGAAAAACAGTTAAATAATAGTACTTTAGATCTAGGAATTCCATTTGTGTAATTTAAGAAAATTTGTTTCACTTGTGTAATTGTATCACAGGGATATAAGAGTAAATATGTAAAAACTTTATGGACAAAGATGTTCTTAGTCGCATCATTTCCAATCCAAACAAATAGTACAGGACTTTAAGCGTTCAACAATAGGAAAAAGTTTAATTATGTTATCATATATCCATTTAATGATCAGGGGGCCATTAAAAATAATGCGTACAAACAGTTTATAATAAGAAAATGCTTAAGATAGTATACAAGTTAAAGAAAAGTAGGATTCAATATTGTGCATATGATATAATCTCAGTTTTGAAAAAATAAGACAAAAACTTGGCATTTAAAAGGAAAAAAACTGGGAGAAAATCGATTAAGACTATTTAGCACTCACTGTCTCTGAATAATTAATAGCCTTCTACTTAGTACTCTTGCTATGTTTTACATGATTCGCCTGAGCAGGAGCCTTAGTTCATGCTTTGTCCCCGCTCTGGGAATGCCTTTGTTTTTCCTTTGTGTGTTGGAACCGATTTGCTCAGACCGACTTCAATACTAGCTCTTCCACGATGAAGTTTTCCATCTACTTCTCTGGCCTCCTATAGCTCTCATACAGTAATGATGAGATGTTTTAAGCTAAAATGATGTTATGTTTTAAGATTTCCCTTTAATATCTTACAGTCCATAGAAATGGAAAGTAGTCTGAATCAGGAGGCAGAGTGCCCACATTTGAATCTTATTCCTACACTTATTCCCTAAGTGACCTTGTACAAGTTATTTATTCTTTCAATGCCTCATTTTCATTATCTGTAAAATAGAGTTATGTCTTATATCTAGATATAAACTTCTCTGAGGCATAGAGACCTTGTCTTTATAGCCAGTGATTTACTCTAAGGCTTTGCTATATAGAAAGTGAAAATCTATTGTAGTTAATTACCTGCAGTTTACATAGGGAACCTCCTGGTGTTAGTAGTAGGCATATTCATGGGCACAAACTACTTTGCAATAAAGTAGATCAGTAGTAACTGTGACCAGTTGTACCAGGTATGGCCTTATATTTTAAAGGCTATTGATGGACATGAGTTTGAACAAGCTCCGGGAGCTGGTGATAGACAGGGAAGCCTGGCATGCTACAGTCCATGGGGTCACAAAGAGTGGGACACGACTGAGTGACTGAACTGAACTGACCTTTTTATTTCGCTATTATATCTCATATAATTACAGGAAGGTTCTCATTTGTTCATTTCCTGGGGAAACTTTCTACTGAATTCACATTATATGATAGTCACTGTGCTAGATTCTGGGGATAGAAGTGATGTAAAACCGTTCTTGCTTTCAAGGCAAGGAACTTAACATTTAGTGTTCATGGTGATGCTAAGTAGAGATAAGGTAACATGCAATTACACACGGGGGCAACAGCTCTCCTAGGAGCATGTGAAAGAGATATCGGAGGCACACAGGCAAGAAGCTGCAGCTCTTAAAGGGAAACAAGAAATAGCAAAATCTTTGTAGAAGAAGAGATGCTTGCACTGAGTCTCAGAGAATGAAGAATTATCCAGGTGAACTGGGTTTGAAAATGCCATTCAAGGAAAAGAAATCAGCAAGTCCGAAGGCCTGAAGTTTATTTTCCTTCTGACCCTTGATTTTGGGGAGACACTGTTGTTTCTGGTTGAGTCAGCTGTTGAGATTGTTAATGGTAGTGCTACTGACCCTGGCTAAGGAGGCTCAGAGATGTTGTATATCTGAGCTAGAGTCTCATCGTGAACTTGGAGGTGATTCAAAAATATCTGGGACATAAAGTACAAGTCTAAACTGAAGTGAAACGGAGCCTGTGGAGGAGTGAGTGTGTGCAGCCTGAAGCTGGAGAGGTGAGCCTGAGTCCCGCGCTAAGGGACCTGATGCTGTGGAGGTGAGCATGTGACCATCTGGAGGTCCTGAGGCTGAGGAGGTGAGCATGGGTACCACACTAAGCTGGAGAGGTGGCCTTGTGTGCCGTGCTAAAGGAGCTTAAATCCACCATCACCATGAGAGCAAGCCCGGAAGGATTCTTAATAGTGAGTGACATTATTAGGTCAATTTTTTAAAGAATAAACTGATTGAAGGGAAACTTATTAGGAGGCATTACAGTGACCTAGGGAGACTGGAATAAAGATAGATGCAGCACATAAACTGATTTGAGAAGCAGTCAAATTCAACAGGATAGCAATGGAATGAGTGTGGGTAGCTAAAAAGAAGGAAATAACTGAGACTGGGAATGACGATCACCAAGACAGAAAAGCAGAGTGTACTCTGTTTTAGAAGGAAAAATAAAAGCATGGTTTTGACTGTGGTCTTGAGCTTGAGTTTCTGTGAGATCTCCAGGCTGGGCAGATATATGTCCTAGAAAGCTGGATATTTGATATTTAGGGCTCAGGAAAGAGATTTAAGACTAACTTCAGAGAGCTAATGATAAAATAGGGCATTAAAATAGAAGTAGAAAATAAAAATCATGCTGCTAATGAAAAAATGAGGCATTTAACATTGAAGTAGAAAATGAAAACCATGAACTCAAATAAAAAACTAGAGGAAGCAAAAAAATTAATTGTTGATATTGAAGATTTAATTTAGCTTGGAGTTTCCTAGAAGTCTGGACAAAACAGAAGTTGCTATTCTGTCCACAGTGTTTTCCCTTGCCAGAGTTTATGAAAAAAGTGTTTTCTCATTATAATACATCAGAAAATTTGGGGAAGTGACAGAGTGCTAATGACACTCCCCGAAAGTAAAAGCCAGCAAATATAATTTAAAGACTCGGCATTTACACTATTGGCACAGAAAACATTCCCATTAGAGGGAAAATATTTGACCCTGTCAGAAGTCAAAGAGAAATTTATCAACATGTTTAAATATTTGCAAGGATCGGTATCTTAGAAAAAAGCAATTTCTTAAAAATGTCTTGTCAAATAGCACTTTGACTAACCCTTTTAATTCTTAGAAGACTGATTGGTTACAATTAATTGAAGTTTTATATAAAACTCCGTGATAAGCTACTCAGGCCCAGACTACCATGTTTTATTCTTTCTTTTCAGACATGCATTCCGTGCCAGATACTGGCCACCATAATCACATTTATGTCTCGACCCCACAGAGCAGTCCTGCTGAGCAAACACCTGGCCCTCATCTCTGCCACGGCCCTGCCCGATATATTTGTTGACGAGATCTGACTGTCTCAACTATTGCTAATGCATACCATCCCATTTACCCTCCTTTGAATGAGTACAAGTGTTTCCCAAAGAAGACAGCTCATCTTTGAGTTGCTTAGTTTTCCAAACATGGTTTGCTCTGAGCTCAAGGGGGAAAA
Organism: Cervus canadensis; assembly: GCF_019320065.1. Lineage (NCBI taxonomy): Eukaryota > Metazoa > Chordata > Mammalia > Artiodactyla > Cervidae > Cervus > Cervus canadensis. The sequence goes on from NC_057398.1 coordinate 5,898,200, forward strand.
TAAAAGCCTCAGGAATTTCAGCAGATCTTATTGTAATTTTATTAAACAGAGCCCAGCTTGAACATCCTCTGTATTCTGAGTTCCAGCTCTTTGTCAGGCCCTTCTAAATGTCAATGCAGGGTTGGCAGGTTCTTTAGAGAAGGGGTGGTGTGTTAGTTTCCTAAAGCTGCCATGTCAAAGTGCAACAGACTGGGTGGCTTAAACAGCAGAAATGCATTGTCTCACGATTCTGGAGGCCAGAAGTGCCAGATCAAGGTGTCAGTAGGGTTGGTTGCTCCTGAGGGTTGCGAGGGAGAATCAGTCCTGTACCTCTTCCCTAGCTTCCGGCAATCATTGGCTTGTCTTTGCGTTGCCCTGATCTCCGTCTTCATCATCCCGTGGCACATTACCAAGCAGTGCCCCTCTCCTGATGCCTGCCTCTGTGTTTAAATTTCCCCTTTTTATAAAGATTAGGGCTATTTTGGATTAGGGCCGCTCCTAGACCCTGATGCTGGGAGGGATTAGGGACAGGAGGAGAAGGGGACAACAGATGATGAGATGGCTGGATGGCATTACCAACTCGATGGGTGATAGACAATGAGATGGCTGGATGGCATCACCGACTCGATGGGCATGTGTTTGAGTAAACTCCGGGAGTTGGTGATGGACAGGGAGGCCTGGCGTGCTGCGATTCATGGGGTCGCAAAGAGTCAGACACGACTGAGCGACTGAACTGAACTGAACTGAACTGAAGGACTCCATTTTAACTTAATTACCTCTGCCGAGCCCTGTATGTTGAAACAGGGTCACATGTAGAGTACCGGCGGTTAGACATGCAACATTTCTTTGGGGGCACAATTCCGTCCAGAATGTGTGGTCTGTACTTCCTAAGAAAGCGAGGGGTTCTCGAACTTTGAAATGTGTTAGACACACTCGAGGAGCAGCAAGTCCTCAGGCCCCTTTCTCTCTCTGGCAGGGCAGCCTGACCCCTCCCGTCTGCATAGCACTGTCATTGATGGAACGGCCAAGGAGAGAGGGAACGTGCCTTATATCTCTACAGAGAAATGTTTCCCAGGGCTCGCTCTGCAATGTCAGTCCTGCGAGACACTCAGCAGTGAAAGATTCCTGGCAGTTTAGTTCTGGAAAGACCTTCCCAAACCTCACGATTAAAAGGGGAGCCCTTTAACTTGATGGCTGTCTTTTCTTTGTTTAGTTTTGTGACTTGAGGATCTTACTCCCCTCCCATGGAATTAATGTTCAATAGAGAACATTATGGGAAAGACTGGTTTAATGTTTGCTGTTTACAGGACATACTCACAGTTATCTCATTTGGTTCTCAGAATGGGTTCTGGTGGGCACAAAGTGGTTATTATGGGTTTGTGGTGGAGAAACCACAGTTTACAGAGGTATATCATTGGCTAGGATGAGGTGGCCAAAAGTGATGGTGAGAGAACTTGCATCTAAGCCTCCTGATTACTTGTCCAGTACTTTCCCCCTCCTTTGACACACAGTTTCTCAAGATTGGAAGGCTGTTACATAATTTCTCTCCATTTTTCCTTGTTACCGTAATTGCATTCAGGACAATTCCTTAACCTTTGCTGAGAAGCAACAGCATCCGTTCCGAGTGAGGCTGAGAAGGCCACAGCAGACGGCAGGGAGCAGCTCCACACCCAGGACGCTCTGCCCCAGGCCGCCTGGCTCGTCCTCTCCCCACCTCGCGTTTTTATTGAGCAGTTGCTCTGCTCTTTCTCTTGTTTACCTCTGCCCTTTTGGGAGACTCTGCAGGTGTTATAAATAACCAGCTTCAAAGTCACTACACATTCTCTCCATGCCAACATCATCTCTCCCTCCCTCCCCCTCATCTTCAAGCATCCCTACTTTATTGGTTCCTGAAAGGCATGTGTCATTCAAACACAACCTTCATCTCTCAGATGCTGTCTGTTGCCGTAGACATTTGTCTGAAGGGAGTCTGGGCCCAGACTTGCGGGGATCGCCAAAGCTCTTAGACCCTGTTGGGGCTGGTGAGTCCCTGCACCATCGTCCTCTGACTCATGAACACGAAAACCCTCCATCATTCCATCACTTCACCCACTGCCCAGGGTGGGCTGTTGCTCAAAGGCAGGGCCAGGGACCTGTTCCTTGTCTCAGGAGGAAAGCTGATTTAACTTAAAGAACATCTCTGGGTGTTTCATTACTTAAGGTGAAAGAGGGAAGTTTCTCAATCATTTGGGTAGTGGAAAAGGAGTTTATGTAGCAGGAATTGTTGGAAGAGATTCTGTTCTACTGCACTGTGGAATTGCTGTATGAAGTTGGCCTTACATTCTTTCCGAGGGAGAGCTCTGATCTGACTATGGTGTGAAAGGCATGGCTGACCTTCTGACCTTGGTAACAGCCCCCAGCATCATCTGTGGACTGGTGGGGCACTGATACGGACTCAGCAGTAGCCGTCCTGGGGAAGGATGGGGAGCTGGCACTGAGCCTGACTTCAGGCGGCAAGACGCCCAGCTGTCAGTCTCTCCTGTGAGAAGTGAAGCCACAGTATTTAGTACCTACAGGGGTCTGTGAATTCCAGCCGGTCTGAAGCGTGTCCAGGGAGGTGAGGTCTGCAGGGCAGTGGGATGGTAGACAGGGAGCAAGACCAAAGGTCAGGGTTGTAGCTCCCGGTGGCCATCTAACTGAAGCCCTCCAAGCACTGCCTGGGGCCACTGGGAGAAGGATGGGGTGAGGAGGGACAGGAAAGGGATGGGGTGATCAGGGAAGGCAGCCCACCACACTAAGGAAACACTTTGCTCTACATTGTACATCCCTTCCTGTTCCCCCTACTCTGCTCTATGTTAGGCACTTGGCGCCTTCTTTTTATCCCCTGTCTCTCAACCAGAATGATGTCACTGTCAACAGTTTGGGCTGGATAATTCTTTGCTGCAGGAATTATCCTGGGCAATGTAAGGTGTTTGGTGGCATCCTTGACCTTGACCCACGAGATACCAGGAGCACCCCACAAATTGCAACCATGAAAAAAAATGTCTCCAGACATTGTTCAGTGTTACCTAGGGGTGAAAAATTACATTTGCTGCCTTGACTGAGAACCACTGCTCTAGAGAAAAGAACTTCCGGGGTGTCAGGAAGCTAGGCCCTGAACGAATAGCGTGAACTATTTGCTAAGGGCTGAACTTCAGTCCTGCCTGGGAAATAGACCATCCGAGAGAAGCTGGGGTTCCTACAGCTTCTTTATATAAATACAGGCCATTCAGTAGGGATTCCTGGGACGCTGGGACAGGCTCAGCCGGTACATAGGGCTCGGTCACGCGGAGCACATTATGCACCAAGCGCACAGCCTCAAGATCGTCTCCAGACATCCCTTGCGGGCAGGGTAGAGCATCCGTGAACTTGGTCAGTCTCGGTCAAAACTGTTCACAAACTGAAGAATGTAGGGAGGTCTCCATCAGCTGCAGCAGAATCGTTGTGGGAAAAGTGACAGGAAAACCGTGCTGGTGATGATGATGATGATGAAGACAAATGTTTTTATGACATAGCACGTGTGACACTAGTCTAAGACTTTGTCTTGTTTTTTCCCTATCTGGATATAAATCTGGCTCATTTGCTAACTGCCTTCAGGTCACTGTGTAAATTTTACTATATCAGAGATGCTTTCCCTGGACGTCTTGCAAAGAGACACAGAAGTACAGAACAGACTTTTGAACTTTGTGGGAGAAGGTGAGGGTGGGATGTTGCTAAAGAACAGCATGTATATTATCTATGGTGAAACAGATCACCAGCCCAGGTGGGATGCATGAGACAAGTGCTCGGGCCTGGTGCACTGGGAAGACCCAGAGGAATTGGGTGGAGAGGGAGGTGGGAGGGGGGATCGGGATGGGGAATACGTGTAACTCTATGGCTGATTCATATCAATGTATGACAAACCCACAAAAAAAAAAAAAAAAAAACAACAGCAAGCGCTTCCCCATCACTCGCAGTCCCTTTTAGCCTGTGTTATGTACCCCCAGGCGGCGCTAGTGGTAAAGAACCCGCCTGTACAGGAGACAGAAGAGATGCGAGTTAGATCCCTGGGTGGGGAAGATCCCCTGGAGAAGGAAATAGCAACCCTCTCCAGTGTTCTTGCCTGGAGAATCCCAGGGACAGAGGAGCCTGGCGGGCTACATTCCCTGGGGTTGCAAAGAGTCAGACCGACTTGGCGACTAAACATAGCACCCATCACTATCTGACATATCGCATACTTACTTCTTGATAACCTATCTCCTTGCTCATGATAGTAAGCTCTACAAGAATGGAATCTTTTTTTTTTCCACTTCCATACACCACCAGTTATTTAATTTAAGGGATTGTTATGGGCTGAGTTGTGTCCCCTCAAAAAGCCTATTACCCTTAGCACCTCAGAATGTGATTGTATTTGAAGGTAGGACCTTTAAAGAGGTGATTCCATGAAAACGAGGTCATTGGGGAGGAGCCCTAATCCAATCTGACTGGTATCCTTGTAAGAAAAGGAAATTTAGACACAGACAGACTCTCACCTCCTGCTGTGTGGCCTGGTTCCTAACATGGAGCAGGACCAGTCCACGGCCTGAGACTTGGGGGCCCCTGCATGGGCCATGGCCCAGAGGTTAGGCACCCCTGCTTTAAAGCTCGGATCTTAAAGCTCAGTGTGGAAGGCTGATCCACGTCTTCCCCGTTGGCTTGTATCTGTTACCCTCTTTTCAGCAATGGATCGCACTGAGCGTGGAGTGAAAGACCCAGCCCCACCTCCTTGCCCGTGTTGTCTTATATTCCTCACTTCCCTTCTCTAGGTCGCCCTTTTCCAGATACAGTGGAGGACATTAGACTGGACACCTTCCTATACCTCTTCCAGTCCTAATTTTCTCTATGTCCATTCCCTTTCTAAAAAAACTCCCCTGTCTTTCCTGCTGTAATCCCAGTGGTACATGTGACTTGCTTGGTTTTCTCTGACTCAGTTTTATGTTGGCCAAAGAGTGCTTCTCTTTGGTGGTAGCATTTCACTCCTGATCTGGCCCATAAAAAAAGCGTAAGACAGACAGATGGGATCCTCTTGAGATATAGCTGATGGGTTTGCCTCTGGAATTACTGGCCTTTCTCTTGCTGACTGCCTTCACTCTGAAAGGTCATTAACAGATTTGTCCTCAAATTCAGAAGATCTGTTTCCCATTTTCTTCCCAATCTCCCTGCCAGTCCACCCCTTGCTGACTCCGTCTCTCCGTGTTCATAATCCTATGTAAGCATCATCCCCTTGGGGCCCCAATCTCCCCAATTCCATGGGTCCCTCCTCTGAATCTGACAAAGGAGATGTTAAGGGGTGGATACCCCAAGAGGGAGGCCGGGTTGAAGACTTTATCTGCTCTTTGCAGCTGCATCTTTTGTGAGTTGCATTCTCTGGCTCGTCAATACCATTTCCCATTAAATTAAATAGCTTATTGACTGGTGTGCCACATGGCAATGGGGTTGATGGGATTCACAGAGACTCCTCGCTTGTCCCGCCCTCCCCTCAACAATCACAGGTCACTGCTCAGTAAATCAGCTGGTAATGGAGTTTGAACTCTCAGAATCAGCTCTGTGTACCCTTTTTATTTGTTTTTAATTTGTATCAGTGGTAATTCTGTCTGTTTCAATTTACTTGAAGGTACAGGCCGCAGAGCTAAGGAAGTGCCCTTTTTTACCCCATTAACTGCAGAGAGGGACGGCCACCTTTTCTGGCTTCTCTATGGCACCTGGTCCAGTGACCGAGGAGCATCCCCTTTCACAGAAGGGCCCCCTTGGTCAGGACGCACCAAAGTGCTTCCTAATTGCCAGCAGATCCAGGGTGGAGCACTGGATTTGTTTGCCCCAGGTTGTCCTTCCTGGTACCTCTTTGTCCGGACGAGCTGTAAAATGAACCCAGGATGGAAGTGTCTGGGGGGAGGAGCTTGCACCTTGTGACCTCCAGGATCGCCCGGCTGGTAGGCTCCTTTCTGCCATGCTGATTCTTAAGCATGCTGCATATCCCTTCTGCTAGGATCGGTCTGCTTCCTTAGCCTGGCTCCGCCAGGTTATTCATCCACAGGTGGATGCTACGTACAATTTATCAGCATTAGGCCTTGATTGTAGAGATAGTTTCCTGCAGTGCCCTTTAACTTCCTCTCAGCACCCTCTTTTCTCCCCTCTGGCCCTGTAAAAAAAAAAAGAAAAGAAAAGAAAAATGGAGATACAGAATGGAAATAAAAAGCATATAAGAAGGGTTGAATGTAAATCCACTTGGGATTCCCCAAGATAGGCGTAGTCAAGGTTGGGAACAGTTTGGGGCTACAGAAGTCATCCCTGGAGAGAAGCAGATGGGTCTAGGTCCCATAGGATGAACCTCCTACTGATTCTAAGAAGGAAGGGCATGAGGGGGTCAGCAGTGAGAGAAAGCAGGACAGAGAAAGGAGCCCCTCTAAACTGTAATCCCACGTCCACCCCCTATATAATTCAATGTACTGTCAAAGAAGGGTTAAAAGAAAAGTGGAGAGGATAACACTGAGCTCCAAGCAAGAGACAAAACCCAGGGGCTGGGTGGAATTCAATCTTGGGCGTGGAGGATTCCAGACGTAATTCCCTAAAGCTTTGAGGAGACTAGAACCCAGCCGGCACTGGCATCTCTTTGGCAGCTTACAGAGAGTGTGTTTCTGCTCCCACAAGAGCCCTGTGGCCTCTGGCCTCGTGAGGACCTCTGCTAAGCCCTGCAGGGTCACACCAGCCCTGGGTCCTCGGGTTGGGTTTCTTCATTTGCTCCTAGCACGGGATCTTCACTCTCTGTGTCTCACCTCCCAAGTCCTGGAAGCTGGTTAAAAAAAACCCATGCTGCGCAGGGCACAGAGGGTATTTGGGAACTCTTTGTACCTTGCTGTCAATTTTCCTGTGAACTGCTCTGAAAAGAATAAAGTCTTCCAAAGAAAGTCTATGTTGTCCCAGCTGAGGACAAACTGTCCACTTTTTTTAATTTAATTTTTTTAACTTTTTAATTTTGTATTGGAGTATCATTGATTAACAATGCTGTGATGATTTCAGATGGACAGCAAAGGGATTCAGTCGTACATATACATGTATCCATTCTCCCCCAAATTATCCTACCATCCAGTCTACCATATCACGTTATATATTGCTGTATTTAAAATGGATGCCAAATAAGAACCTACTATATAGCACAGGGAACTCTGTTTATTGTTATATGGTGACTGTTTAAGTCTAAAATTCAAACTCTCTCCTAATTTCTCAAAGTTCTGGGCTTCTTATTATCTTCTTGGGTAAGCCGCACCTCTTGTAAAATTCATTTGTTAGTTTGTATTTAAATGGAACCCCATTAATCCTGAAATTTAATTATTTAGTTAGATCAAGTTCTTTGACTCCCAAGTCACGGTTCCTCCCATCTCTGGTCAGTTTATGAAATTGGACTCAGGGGGCCAGACTCCTACAACAGACCCATATCATGGATCAAATACCAATTGGACTGATGATCTGATAATGGGCTTTAGGGATTAAGTTTGGGGGAGGTGGAAAAATGATTTTGGACAGAGGAAACTTCCCACTGAAATATCTCGGTTAATGAAAAGCAATATATGGAGAGTGCTTACTAAATGTTAGGCTTTTCACAGGCATTATTTTATTTACTCCTCCTATAATCCTATGAGGCTAGCTTGATGAAAATAACCCCTTTCCTCACCTGAAAATTGGGATAATAATAATTTACCTTACTGGGTGCTTTTGAAGATCAAATAAAATATAGTATATGCGAAAAGAGTTTGGCAACCTCATGGATTTTGCAAATGTTAGTTGATGCTGTTACTATGCCTCAAATCAAACCTTATGGGCAAGTGGTAATTTCAGGTGTAATTTCAGGTCTCTCTGTAGTTTGCTGCCTCCCTCAGATCTAAACTACTCAGCTCTGTAGCTGGAGTTGTGAATTTGATTACATCTCGTTGCTTTGCTCTTAGGCACCCATTTTTTATTTTTTCTGCATTAAAGAAGAGTTGTAATAAGGCAGGAGTTCCTTTCTTAGCTCAAGGCCTGGAGTCTAAGTTAGTTTCAAAGGGAACTGTTTCACAATCCCTTAGCCAGCTGGCCGGATGACCTGCAGGTAGGGCTGATAAGGTTGGCCGTGCTGGAAGTGGCTCAGGTTTGTCCACTGGATGCTCTTGCATCTGACTCCTGGAAGCCTCTAGCTGCTTAATGGCTTCATTTAAGTGATAATATGAGCAGATCGTATGTCAGGTTGTTAAAATGGTGATAACATATTGCACTAGGAGAGCATTATCTATGGTAACTGCATTATAATGGCGAGGGAATGTCGACAGAACTACACATGATATTCCCATAAACACCAAATGAATTCAGAGAGACGAGGCCATTCATTCCAAGTGCGGCCAAGGCAAGAAGAGGTAACACTTCATTTTCCAGGACTTCATTTCCAAATATCGCAGAAGGAGACGCATGCAGGCAGGTGTTGACCCATCAAAGTCAAACAGACCCACGCGCTTCTCTGATTCATAATCGCTCTGGACACCCGCTTACCCATCCTCGAAGCAGCGTGCAAAGCACACAGAACTTTCTCCCGAGCCATCAGTCCCGTATGTCCAGGCTTCACTTCACTCTCCCGGGGAATTATGGAGGCGGGGCTGCACAGGAAATTATCCGGGCTGTCTAGTCCCCACCTCCCCACTCCCTACAATCTCTGAGACCACCTCCAAAACAGTGAAGTCAGAAAATCCCACTTTATCACCTCCAGCCCCCAGCTTTCAATCCCCTTGGCAATTTGAGAACTCCTCAATACTCAACCTTAAGGCCTTCTGCTCTGATGTGCCAGTCTGAAAGTATTGTCCCTCCCAGGGCAGTAACATCTTAAAAGAAGAATCTAAAAGAGAAGAGGGCTTCTTTAGAAAATGCAGACGTAACCTTAAGCTGGCAATCATAATAGTTACCTTCTGTGTAATGCTTATTACAAGCCAAACAATATATTTCCTTTATCTGGAAATCTCAGAAACTTCTCCAAGGCCGGGTTTACAATTCCCATTTTAGAGATGAAATAACTGTTAAATCACAAGCAAGAAGGGATAGCATTTAATCTAAGCTAGCATTTAAATACAGTTCTGCAAAGCCTTTGTTTTGAATTGTCTTGCCCAGTAAATTGCCTGACATCTTTGAGTCTGTTTTCCTATTCACTAAGTTCTACATCAAGTTCTAAACCTGTGTCCCTGCCTTACAAGGCTATTATGAAGGTGACTTAGATTATGCCCTTTTGAAACTACAAATCACAGAACGTGTGTCTATAAGCTCTCGTGGAAAGCCCTGGGTCTAGAGTTGCAAAAGCTGAGTTCAAGAGCCTTACTGAGTAGGGTTCTTCAGTCCATCACTGCCTGTCCTTGCAGGATTAAGCCCTGCCTTCTTCCTGTAAAACGGGCGGTGAGCACAGGCACTCTTTGTTGCCTGCCTACCAGTATCCTCCATGTGCTGGCCTAGAAGCTTCTGCTCTAGTAGTTGATAGTCTAAAGGGGCAAATAGACTGTGTAAACAAATAGCGAGAATAAAAGTTCCTAAGTGCCGTAATAGAGGTAAGTGTAAAGTGTTTTGGGAGCACCAATGAGGCAAAGCACCTCGTCGTCAACAACCTCATTATGAGGAAACAGATGGATGGTGCTCTATCAAAACTAATAGAATGAAAGATATTGCAAAGGCAATACGCGCCCAAGTGCTTGGGAAACTAAAGCATAACATACAAGAAGGAGAGTTTACAATTCGCCCCAAGGAAAGAATTGTCATCTGAGGGATTCCCACTCTGGTGGGGAAATATTTTTAGGGAAATATGCTCCTGGTGGTTCCTACATGACACATTAGGGAGGTTTTCTGGTCTCTCGGCTCTGTGATAAGCCCCGTTTCTCAGCACCAGCCCGAGTCCCTCTTTACTATAATCTCCTTCTCTTTCAAAAGGTGAAGGATTGTGACCTGAAAGCTTGTAGGCCTGAGGCTTCCCCATCACCTGGAGCACTGAGCCCCAGGGAATCCCCCGGGGCCAGAAGGAATGGCCTTTATGCTTTCAGAAAGTGATGAGACAGGAAGCTCTGAAGCCCCGATTCCCTGGCCCTGGGGGAGCCCTGAGGCCAGGGGAGATTTCTGGCAGCCCCTCTAACACTGCAATTCTCTCGGCTCACCTGGCTGTGATGTGGGGTCAGGGCTGTTGTTTTTTACTGCTTAATAAGGGAGATGCTAGCAAGAGGGCAATGCATTCCTGTTAAAATATTTTGTCATCAAAATCCACATAGGGTACGATTGCATTTATGTGAAGCGTCCAGAGTAGCCAAATCCAGAAAGAAGAAGGCAGATCAGTCGTTGCCTAGCGTTGGGCAATGAGAAGGCTGGGGGCTGGGAAAGGATGGGGAGTCACTGCCGGGGAGCACAGGGGTCCTTTCTGGGGCAATGGAAATGTCCTAGAGTTGATGGGGGGCGATGGTTACAAACTCCATAAATATGCTAAAACTGTAAACTGTATAATTTAAATCGGTGAAATGTACTTTATGTGAATTATATCTCAATAAAGCTGCTAAACTATAAAACATAGACATGCCAAGTGTTCGTCTCAGAGGCACTGTAAGAAGTCTCCCAGTGGAAAGAGAAAACTGCCCCAGAAGCTGGGCTCTGACCCTGGGGTTCTGTTGCCCCCTCCCACCTGCCATGATGCGGAACCCCAGGGAAGGCTGATGCTCACAGGACAGAGGCTTGGCTGGGCCTCCTCTCCTCTGCCGAGTGCCTAACGAGCCTTAGCTCAAGGCAGATCTTTTTTTCTAAGCCGTAAACTCTGTTACATCCGAGTTAAAAATACTATTAGAGAGTATGGAGGGGGAAATGGGGAGTAATCATTTAATGAGTAGAGTTTCCATTTTGCAGGATGAAAAGAGTTCTGGAGATGGAGGGTGGTGATGGTTGCATAACAGTGAATGTACTTAATACCTCTCAACTATACAATAAAAAGATGGCTAAAATGATAGATTTTATGTTGTGTATATTTTAGCACAATTGAAAAAAGGAAAACTATTATCAAATAATTGAGGTGACCTCCAAAACACTATTAGAATGAGTAAAAGTAATGATGGACTTCTCTGGTAGCTCAGTGGTAAAGAAACCACCTGCCAAACAGTTTGATCCCTGGGTGGGAAAGATCACCTGGAGAAGGAAGTGGACACCCACTCCAGTATTCTTGCCTGGGAAATCCCATGGACAGAGGAGCCTGGTGGGCTAGAGTCCATGAGATCGCAAAAGAATCAGGCACAACTTAGTGACCAAACAACAATAACAACAAAAGAGTAATGAAAAGGGGAATGAGCTACAGGAAATTAAGCAACTGATCAGAAATTAGTGTGATATTGCTGCCTACTCAGGGAATCTTGAAACTGTATCCCTACAAATGAAAAGGGTGTTTCTTCTTTTCCAATGTCTTTGATCCTGGAGAAGAGCTCTGTGTGACTTTGTACTGTCTATTAGAGAATTAAGAGAAACTTAACCTATGCTCAGTTCAGTTCAGGTCAGTTCAGTCACTCAGTCGTGTCCGACTCTTTGCGACCCCATGAACCGCAGCACACCAGGCCTCCCTGTCCATCACCAACTCCTGGAGTTTACTCAAACTCATGTCCATCGAGTCGGTGATGCCATCTAACCACCTCATCCTCTGTCCTTCCCTTCTTCTCCTGCCCCCAGTTCCTCCCAGCATCAGGGTCTTTTCCAATGAGTCAACTCTTCGCATGAGGTGGCAAAGTATTGGAGTTTCAGCTTCAGCATCAGTCCTTCCAATGAACACCCAGGACAGATATCCTTCAGGATGGATTGGTTGGATCTCATTGCAGTCGAAGGGATTCTCAAGAGTCTTCTCCAACACCACAGCTCAAAAGCATCAATTTTTCAGTGCTCAGCTTTCTTCACAGTCCAACTCTCACGTCCATACATGACCACTGGAAAAACCATAGCCTTGACCAGATGGACCTTTGTTGGCAAAGTAATGTCTCTGCTCTTTAATATGCTACCTAGATTGGTCATCACTTTCCTTCCAAGGAGTAAGCGTCTTTTATTTTCATGGCTGCAGTCACCATCTGCAGTGATTTTGGAGCCCAGAAAAATAAAGTCTGACATTGTTTCCACTGTCTCCCCATCTATTTCCCATGAAGTGATGGGACCAGATGCCATGATCTTAGTTTTCTGAATGTTGAGCTTTAAGCCAACTTTTTCACTCTGCTCTTTCACTTTCATCAAGAGGTTTTTTAGTTCACCTTCACTTTCTGCCATAAGGGTGGTGTCATTTGCATATCTCAGGTTATTGATATTTCTCCTGGCAATCTTGATTCCAGCTTGTGCTTCTTCCAGCCCAGCATTTCTCATGATGCATTCTGCATAGAAGTTAAATAATCAGGGTGACAATATACAGCCTTGATGTACTCCTTTCCCTATTTGGAACCAGTCTGTTGTTCCATGTCCAGTTCTAACTGTTGTTTCCTGACCTGCATACAGGTTTCTCAAGAGGCATGTCAGGTGGTCTGGTATGCCCATCTCTTTCAGAATTTTCCACAGTTTATTGTGATCCACACAGTCAAAGACTTTGGCATAGTCAATAAAGCAGAAATAGATATTTTCTGGAACTCTCTTGCTTTTTTGATGATCCACCAGATGTTGACAATTTGATCTTGGGTTCCTCTGCCTTTTCTAAAACCAGCTTGAACACCTGGAAGTTCACAGTTCATGTAATGCTGAAGGCTCACTTGGAGAATTTTCAGCATTACTTTACTAGTGTGTGAGATGAGTGCAATTGTGCAGTAGGTTTGAGCATTCTTTGGGATTGCCTCTCTTAGGGATTGGAATGAAAACTGACCTTTTCCAGTCCTGTGGCTACTGCTGAGTGTTCCAAATTTGCTGGCATATTGAGTGCAGCACTTTCACAACATCATCTTTTAGGATTTGAAATAGCTCAACTGGAATTCCATTACATCCACTAGCTTTGTTCGTAGCAATGCTTTCTAAGTACCATTTGACTTCACATTCCAGGATGTCTGGCTCTAGGTGAGTGAGCACACCATTGTGATTATCTGGGTCATGAAGATCATTTCTGTACAGTTCTTCTGTGTATTCTTGCCACCTCTTCTTGATATCTTCTCCTTCTGTTAGGTCCATATCATTTCTGTCCTTTATTGAACCCATCTTTGTGTGAAATATTCCCTTGATATCCCTAATTTTCTTGAAGAGATCTCTAGTCTTTCCCATTCTGTTGTTTTCCTCTATTTCTTTGCATTGATCACTGAAGAAGTCTTTCTTATCTCTCCTTGCTATTCTTTGGAACTCTGCATTCAGATAGAAATATCTTTCTTTGCTCCTTTGCTTTTCACTTCTCTTCTTTTCACAGCTATTTGTAAGGCCTCCTCAGACAACCATTTTGCCTTTTTGCATTTGTTTTCCATGGGGATGGTCTTGATCCCTGTCTCCTGTACAATGTCACGAACCTCCGTCCATAGTTCATCAGGCTCTCTGTCTATCATATCTAGTCCCTTAAATCTATTTCTCACCTCCACTGTAGAGCCATAAGGGATTTGATTTAGGTCATATCTGAATGGTCTAGTGGTTTTCCCTACTTTCTTCAATTTAAGTCTGAATTTGGCAATAAGGAGTTCATGATCTGAGACACAGTCAGCTCCCAGTCTTGTTTTTGCTGACTGTATAGAGCTTCTCCATCTTTGACTGCAAAGAATATAATCAGTCTGATTTCAGTGTTGACCATCTGGTGATGTCCATGTGTAGAGTCTTCTCTTGTGTTGTTGGAAGAGGGTGTTTGCTACGACCAGTGTGTTCTCTTGGCAAAACTCTATTAGCCTTTGCCCTGCTCCATTCTGTACTCCAAGGCCAAGTTTGCCTGTTACTCCAGGTGTTTCTTGACTTCCTACTTTTGCATTCCAGTCCCCTATAATGAAAAGGACATCTGTTTTGAGTGTTAGTTCTAAAAGGTCTTGTAGGTCTTCATAGAACCATTCAACTTCAGCTTATTCAGCATTACTGGTTGGGGCATAGGCTTGGATTACTGTGATATTGAATGGTTTGCCTTGGAAATGAACAGAGATCATTCTGACATTTTTGAGATTGTATCCAAGTACTGCTTTTCAGACTCTTTTATTGACCATGATGGCTACTCCATTTCTTCTAAGGGATTCCTGCCCACAGTGGTAGATATAATGGTCATCTGAGTTAAATTCACCCATTCCAGTCCATTTTAGTTCACTGATTCCTAGAATGTTGACATTCACTCTTGCCATCTCCTGTTTGACCACTTCCAATTTGCCTTGATTCATGGACCTAACATTCCAGGTTCCTATACAATATTGCTCTTTACAGCATCAGACCTTGCTTCTATCACCAGTCACATCCACAACTGGGTATTGTTTTTGCTTTGGTTCCATCCCTTCATTCTTTCTGGAGTTATTTCTCCACTGATTTCCAGTGGCATATTGGGCACCTACTGACCTGGGGAGTTCCTCTTTCAGTAACCTATCATTTTGCCTTCTCATACTGTTCATGGTATTCTCAAGGCCAGGATACTGAAGTGGTTTGCCATTCCCTTCTCCAGTGGACTACATTCCATCAAACCTCTCCACCATGACCCATCTGTCTTGGGTGGCCCCACATGGCATGGCTTAGTTTCATTGAGTTAGACAGGACTGTGGTCCTGTGATCAGATTGGCTAGTTGTCTGTGATTATGGTTTTAGTGTGTCTGCCCTCTGATGCCCTCTCGCAATACCTACCGTCTTACTTGGGTTTCTCTTACCTTGGACGTGGGGTATCTCTTCACGGCTGCTCCAGCAAAGTGCAGCCGCTGTTCCTTACCTTGGACGAGGGGTATCTCCTCACGGCCGCCCCTCCTGACCTTGAACGTGGGGTAGCTCCTCTCGGCCCTCCTGCGCCGGCGCAGCAGCTGCTCCTTGGAGCTTTCAAAAGACATTGTTAGATATCAATCACAGAGCAGAAGGAGTTTGGCTTTGCAGTGCTGTCTCACTCATCTCACTTTCCCGACCTGACACAGTGCTCTCATCTGGCCAAGGGACTTTTTTTTTTCCTCAGATTAAAATTATGCATCTGCCCTAAACTCCTCTAGTATTCCCAAGTTCATCCACCCAGTTGCTCAAGCTAGAAACCTCAAAGGGATCTTTGGCATCTCCATTGCCTCCCCATCAATCATTAATTCCAAGTCCAAATGATCTCATGAGTGTGTCTGCTCGCTTCAAACCACACTGCCTCCACCCGAGTCTAAGCTGCTGGTCTCACTAGTCTACATGCCTGCAATAGCTTAAGACATCCCCTCCCTTCAGTCCCAGTTTCCCTACCCCCATCCCCAACCTCATTCTTGAAGCAGCAGCCAGAGTGATCCCTTTAGAGTTTCAATCAGATGAAGTTACTCCTGGGCCAAAGCCTCACAGGCCAGCCACCCAGCCAGAAGAGCCCTCCTGTGGGCTGCAGCGCTCTGCACAGTCCTCCGCCTGCTGACCTCTGTCCTTCACCTCTGTCCTTCACCTCTGTCCTTCTTCTCTGCTCACAGGGTTTGGTAGCCTTTCCCATCACTTTAAAGGCCCCAAGCTCTCTTCCTGGCTAAATCTTATTTCTCCTTCAGTTCTTGGTTTAAATATCACTTATGCGGAGAAGTCATTAATTAACTCATTTACTACTTATTCATTCGTTCAAGAAATATAGTACTTAACAGAACTTGTCATTATGAATTGATTATTTACTCTTTAAAAATGTCTTTCTTTAATGCAGGAAGGTCTCTAGGGGTGGAGACTATTTAATTCACCAATGTATTACTTTCACAAACAATAGCTGTTCAATAAATATTTACTGAATGAATGAATGAATCTTTAAATGGAGGTCGTATTTCTTTCTGATAGCATGTGGCATATGGGAGGTTTATTGCTTTTTTCTCTTCCTGACTTCCTCCACATGATAAAATAATAGCACATGAGGCTGAGGGCGATGGGAAATACGCTCGCCAGTTTCCTAATGGAAATCAGCATTGGTTAATAAATGATAATAATAATGACTAGCATTTGTATGGTGTTTTACAATTTGCAAAACATTTTCCACATGCATTATCTTCTGCAATTTAATAAACACAATCTAGCCCTTGGCTGCTCTATAAAAACTGAATTAAAAAAGAAAAAATCTTGATGACAAAAGAGATGAGGCTGTTATAATATTTAAAATTCAGAATTAAACATGGGTGAGTTAGAAAAAGAGG
Organism: Cervus canadensis; assembly: GCF_019320065.1. NCBI lineage: Eukaryota > Metazoa > Chordata > Mammalia > Artiodactyla > Cervidae > Cervus > Cervus canadensis. Next base: position 5,914,471 of record NC_057398.1, read on the forward strand.
GTTGCTCCTTTCAAATCCTGGGGGCACCCTGTGCGTTTTGCAGAAACAAAGGTACATCTTTCAAGTCTTTTGATATCTGTGCCCTGTCAGAGCTCTGGGCTGCTCACCACTTGGATTAGATCCCAAGACGCAGTGTGTACAACCTGATGGATTCCACCCCAGTTTCCCGTCAGCAGGAATAATCCTCTCTAAAGTTCAAGGACAAGCAGCATCTCTGCAAATAGAATCTGGAGTCCAGGATCCATGGGCTGTTACTTGGAAGGTGAGGGAGCTTTCCCTGTATTGAAGCTCCATCCCTACAAAAGCAGCCACGCTTGGGGGTTTCTTAAGTTGAACTATCCCTCCTCTTTCTCTCCCTTCCTCCCTATTTTCTTCTAAAAGTTTTTTCTTTTTACCTCTATGTATATTGTAATAGAATGAGACTTTCAGAGCACAAGGACCCATAATACTCATTAGAAGCAAATTTAGGAAGTTGGCTAGGGTATCTGCACAAATGATAATTCACAGGTTTAAGTGGAAGATACCCATGAATACATATCCATTTATAGTTTAGCAACTGTCTTACTCTACAGAGTAAAAGTCCAAAGGCCTTTAATCGGGGCGGTAAAATCCTGCTCAGTTTACCTTCATCAAAGGGGCATGGCACCTTCAAGGGTTTTGCCTGGCACTTTCAATCTTCTTCTCCTCTTGGTATTGATTCTCTGGTGTCATGATCAGCAAAAGGCCAGCCTGAGGGGTTAGATGCTCTTGAGATGCAGAGGAGTGTGAAGTGACAGAAAAGACAGATCTACCACCTTGAACACACTCCAGCTCAGTCAGTCTTGGAGCTGGTCAGGGTCAGGCCTGTATAATGCTTGAATGGGTGACCAGCTTGGAACAGAGTACCAGGTGCTGCCGGCTGGGAGACCAGATTCTATAGGGAAGCGGGCACTGGAATGCCTCCACCAGCTGGGGCCGTGAGTTTCAGCAAGTCATGCTCCTCTTTCCCTCCAAACTGAGTGATTTTTTTTCTGATGGTCTCTAGGGTCCTATTTGCTATAACATTCTGTTGTTTAATCACTAAGTCATGTCCAACTCTTTTGCAACCCCATGGATGGTAGCCAGCCAGGCTCCTCTGTTAATAGGATTTTCCAGGTAAGAATACTGGAATGGGTTGCCATTTCCTTCATCCTCCTGAACCAAGGATCAAACCATGCCTCCTGCATTGGCAGACAGATTCTTTACTAAGCCACCAGGAAGTCTCAACATTCTAACATTATGACTCTAAATTTCTTTTATAAGCTGAGTCACCAGGGAAACCCTTACTCATTCTCAGTTCAGTTCAGTTCAGTCGCTCAGTTGTGTCCGACTCTTTGCGACCCCATGAATCGCAGCACGTCAGGCCTCTGTCCATCACCAAATCCCGGAGTTTACTCAAGCCCATGCCCATCGAGTCAGTGATGCCATCCAGCCATCTCATCCTCTGTCCTACCCTTCTCCTCCTGCCCCCTATCCCTCCCAGCATCAGGGTCTTTTCCAGTGAGTCAACTCTTCTCATCAGGTGGCCAAAGTATTGGAGTTTCAGCTTTAGCATCAGTCCTTCCAATGAACACCCAGGACTGATATCCTTCAGTATGGAATGACTGGATCTCGTTGCAGTCCAAGGGACTCTCAAGAGTCTTCTCCAACATCACAGCTCAAAAGCATCAATTTTTCAGTGCTCAGCTTTCTTCACAGTCCAACTCTCACATCCATACATGACCACTGGAAAAACCATAGCCTTGACCAGACGGATCTTTGTTGGCAAAGTAATGTCTCTGCTCTTTAATATGCTATCTAGGTTGGTCATCACTTGCCTTCCTAGGAGTAAGCATCTTTTAATTTCATGGCTGCAGTCACCATCTGTAGTGATTTTGGAGCCCAAAAAAATAAAGTCTGACACTGTTTCCACTGTCTCCCCATCTATTTCCCATGATGGGACCATTCTACAAGGCCTCAAAAAAAAAAAAAAAAAAAAAAAAAAAAGAAGTCGTCAAAGTTGTCAAAGACTGAAGAGAGGATAAAATAAAGAATGAAACGTGTCCACCAATTTTGGCACTTGGTGAATGGGATGGCAGAACATGCTAAATTGAAGAATGAAGAGAAAATTAGTGGAAATAGATTGCCAAGGGGAAAAAGGCAAAGAGAAGCAGCCAGAGCTAAGGTGAGTCTGATGGAAGCAGGGGAAAGACACGATACAAATATGAAACACCTCATCAGAAGATTTGTAAAAACAATCAAAGTGGTTCTATGCTCTTCATCTTGTAGGAAACTTTCCAGTTTTTAGAAAAAACTCCACCAATGTGGAGTGAAAATGGGATTCCTCAGTGCTTGACTTTTTGTTTTAGGAAGATGGTGAGAAGAAGACAATGCTCTGGAAATGGGAGCAAGGTGAATTGGGCTCAACAGAAAGATGAGAGGCTCCTCTTATTCCATGAAGTCTTAGAATTTAAAAATGGAAATTTCCTGGATGTTTGGACATCGCACATGTGAAGATGCAGGGGAAAGAACATGGTTTAGAGTGTGACAGACCTGAGTCCAACCAGTCTGATGGACAGAGTCTCCTGGGCTTCCAGGCAGGCTTGTGACTTGACCTGTCTTCAATCTAGTGCCTTAAAATCATGTGCTCAACACCAATTTAGGGAGAAAGGTGATGAAGGGGAGGGAAAATTGCTGGTGGCCATGGCCCAACTCTGTCTCCACCAGCAGCCAGGGGCAGACATGCTCTCAGAATTTATCTCCATAAAAAGCAGTTTAGCAAGTACTTTAGAGGTCCTACTTCCTATCTCAAAGGATTTTTAAAAGTCTTCTGTTCTAGTAGTCTCCCTGAGATTAAATATGTGTGAGTATAAATATATATGTGTGTGTGTTTATATGTCTCTACATGTGTACATATATATGTCTTATAAACCTATAATTTTACCTGAAAGTAAAAATAAAAAGTACAGTTGATTCTCTTTATTCACAGTAGTTTTGTTCTATAAAGTTGTCGTAAACCGTGAGTTAGTGAATATTGAACATTGCTCTTAGGGGCAATATAGGGTTAGGTTCCTACGAGCCTCTGGTCATGACATTTTCATCAACTGATGAAGATGTAACCTTTATTATATGCATTTCTATTGAAAGACACTGTATTTACTACACATTATTGATTCAGTAACATTGAACTCACAGCCAACAGAACCATAACTTACACATGAGGAAAGCTTATCTAATACCCATATCCTGTCTATAGGCACATTACAGACCTTTGTGTTTAGGGAGAGTAGACAGAACATCAGCAGTGTGCTTGGGACAATTCTAAACAATGAATGCATCAACAAAGAGTACAAATAAGTTTAAAAAAAAATGTATCTCCAAATAGACCATAAAAAGAACATTTGTTTATAACATCAGAGCTGAAAGGCAGAGGTTCACATCATTTGACCTCATCTGAAGATGTACATGTTAGGTGACTGAATTTTCTTTTTCTTTTTCTTTTTTTATCACTCTGTGCGTGTTTTTAAATGATCATGAAAACACCATGAGTATTGATTTGAGGTTACAAATAAATTTTAGCTCATAGGTGAAGTCATAAATGCAGAATTCATGAATACTTCGCAAGTATGTATCTGTTAACATTGGGAAAGTTCTCTGATCTCTTGAAGCTTGACTCTAAAACAAGATTCATGATGCCTCCTTATTGCACTATGTGAGGATTAAAGGAAATAATCCGCGTAAAGCATTTGCGGAATACCCAGCACACTTCCTGAGACACTGAGGGAAGCCACCACTCCATCCTGTTCACTCGTCTTTCCCTTCATTTGGCAGTCTCATTTTTCCACCAGACCATCCAGAGTAAAGAGCTCTAACTTTTAATCTGGCTAGAACATTTTCCCCTTGTATTAAAATTGTCTTGGAAAACCATTAGGCTGATGTTTAATCATCACAGCTCATACATCTCCTATTGCAAATGCCAAGTATTCAGTGCTTGCTTCAGTTTCTCAGATCTTCTTTCTCACATTTTGTACTTGAAGGTAAATCCATGCCTAATAAAAAAACCCCTTTTGTATCCAGGCCAGATGCATCTGAGACTTGAATGCCTTTGCTTTCTCTCCTGTTTTTATTTTCTGTTTTGTTTCTCTTCTCTGCCTGATCAATACCTTCCCATCCGAAGAAGCAAAACATTCTCTCTGTTCTCTTCCCCTTGCTGCTGATTCTGACTCAAGGGGATAGGGGTGGGCGTGGGGGAAAGAGAGACAGAGTCTATATATAACCACAAAGATAATTCCTTCTCCTTGACACGTCCGGCAACTCCAGAGAGAATTTGACATTTGAGGGAACTGAGTAGCAAAAGTAATTCTCATTTATCTGGCTATTGGCACAGAAGGGATGGGGTGCAGCGGGAACTGCAGGGGTGAGAGTGAGTCAGGGATTTCAGGGCATACATTGCAGGTAAAGAAGAAATGATTCACCAGCAGCAGTGAAAGGACAGAGAGCAAGGTGCCTGAACCAGCTTGCTGAAGTCCACGGCCCTGCCTCTAGCAGGATTGTAGCGCTTTGGATTGGGACATGAGGTACAGATGGGGAAATGATGGCGGTCCCAGTTGCTTAAACACTCTGCATCCTAGACCAGCACTCCTCAAACTTCGATGTGCACACACACAAATCAGCTCTCTCTAAGTGTGTGTTCAGTCTCTCAGTTGTGTCTGCCTCTCTGTGACCTTATGGACTGTAGCCCAGCAAGCTCCCCTGTTCATGGGATTTTCTAAACAAGAATGCTGGAGTGGGTTACCGTTTCCTCCTCCGGGGGATCTTCCCAAGTCAGAGATCCAACCTGTGTCATCTCTTGCATCTCCTGCAAGGGCAGGCAGATTGCTACTGAGCCACACAATCAACTCTAGGTCTTGTTAAAATGCAGCTTCTAGTTCAGTAGGTCTGGGGTAGACCCCAAGATTTTGTATTTCCAGCAAGTTTCCAAATGAAGCTGATGCCACTGGTCCTTGTATCGTACTCTGAGAAATAAGATTCTAATAAAGTGCTTTTGGGAGAACCTAAGCAAAGAAGACGAAGGGAAGGTTGTTGGACAGCCACCTCCTCCTCCCCCTGCCTATCTGTAGCCCTCTGTTTCCAAAATCTCATTTTGTATTTATCTCCTTACTCATCCTTCCTACTCTACAGCCCCTTGGAGAGCAGGGACTGAGTGTTGTTGATTGTTGCATATAGGGCTTTGCCCAGAGGAGGCATTTCATAAATATTAAAATTGTAGTTAGAAACATCCCCCTTCCTCCGTGAAGTTTTGCCAGATCATTCCAGTTCCATAGCACTTATTATTTGTATCATTCATTTGGCAATTAATCTTATGAAGTCTTATGACAGTTTTTGTATTGTTGTACTGGACTGTTATATATCTTTTAAATTGCTATTTATTTTTTAGCCCCTTTGCATATTGACTCTGCAGCTAGATTGAAAATAAAGTTTTTGAGTTGAGGGACTATATTTTCATTTATTCATCCATCATTTAGTTTGTACCTACCTTGTACAAGGCGATGATGTAGGATCTTGATACACAAGATAAATAAGGTGGGATTACTGAAGGGCAGTATAGTGAGAAAGGCTCAGCTCTCCATATCAGAGAGAACTAGACTTGGATCCTAGATCTGCCACTTTTCAGCTGTGTGACCATAGACCAAGACTTAACACACCCAACCTTGACCTGTCCAGTGGTAAAATGGGTTGAGGCATCACCTTTGTAGAACTGTGGTAAGTTTGGTTGAAACGATACACAGACTGTCCCGGTGATGAGCACTTGGTGAACATTCAGAAAAAAATGATTCCTGATTCTTTGCAAAGTTATCACCAAACAGTTTAGAAAACACAGTGAGTGGCACAGTAGCCAAAGTTCCAGAGAGACTATATTAGTGGAGTCAGCCTTTGTAATTGCCACAGTCTAGCAGGCAAGGGCTTGATAAATGCTTATTGTTGATTGAAGGCAACAGTACCACCTCTACCACAAAGGTGGAAATAGAAATTAAAAATAAGCTTAGGAGAAGAAAGAACTCTCCATTCTGCTGATGGCAATACCAGGGAGGAGGTGGAGTGAGCGTCAGTGCAGAAGAGGGAGGACCTGTTTAGAAGCTTGGGAAGAAGATTTGGCAGAAGACAGCCCACAGGTATTCCTGTTGCCGTGACAGCCAACAAGATCACCACACTGCCGGGGGGCCCTCCTCACAAGGGCCTCATTTGCTCGGACACCTTCGCTGTGAAGAATCATCTCTCATTTGGTCCAAGTGAGGACCTGGGAGCAGCATCCAGAGAATGGTGGCCCCACAGAGACAGACATATGAATGCCCTGTACCTTGACTGCCAGCCTGGAGACAGGGCTGGGTCCACAGCCTCCTCCACATTGAAATAACCAAAAGGTAGAAGAAGAGGACAGAAGAGCGTTCAGTTCCTTCTGGCTTATGGGCCAGATTATTTCCCCTCCTTGTCTACCTGGACCAGAGCCAAATATTCCTTCCACCCTAGTCTTCGTGTTTTTCTGAGAAAGCACTGAAAACCTGAATTGACTGTGGCCTCTGCTTGCATGCTCAGTCAGTTCAGTCATGTCTGACTCTTTGCCACCCCAAGGACTGTAGCCTGCCAGGCTCCTCTGTCCGTGGGATTCTCTGGGCAAGCATTCTGGAGTGGGTTGCCATGTCCTCCTACAGGGGATCTTCCCAACCAGGGATCAAACCCATGTTATTCCTTGTCTTCTGCATTGCAGGTGGATTCTTCACCCATTGAGCCACCTGGGAAGCCCAATTATGGCCTCTAGTTTTGGCCAATCCAGGAATTTCTGGTAGTGGCTGCCATAAGGAGGTAATGACCGAGTGATGTTAAAAATGTGTCTGACCCCATTATGGTGCTCAATTCTTAGCCTCTAACTGAACTCCACCACTTTAACATTGCCTTGGAAATCCGTTAAAATAAACTTGGACCTGACATACGGTCAGATTCCTGCCACAATGAGTAGAGATGTCACTCAGAAGTGGCTCTTGATGTTTCTTGGTGCCAGCTTATATGAACTCCACACTTAATGGTGCTTCCTGTCTTGAAGAAGCTTTGCAGAATATTCTTCAATCCAGAAAGGCCATTCAGAGAGAGTTTGCTTGATCTAACCCAAATGAGAAACACTTTCTTGAGCTCTGCAGGTTTCTCCAAACACTCCTTGAAGCTAACAGACTTCATGCTCATGTCTGTCACCCAAGCAAACAAGCATACACCACCAAACCATAAGTCAGGAGTTCACAGATTTTCATTTATGTGCTTCGACCTTGCGTATAGTTTTTAATTTGCTTTTGATTTGTACTGATTTCCCCTTTGCTTCTTTAACCTTCCAGCACCTTCAGGACAGAGGATGCTGCCATGACATCATGATCCTAAGTGATCTAGGTGGAGGAAGGATGCAACTGGATGGCAGAGTCCAGGAAGAGGGAAAAGTGTGTGTGCTTAGACCTGGGGGAGAGGGAGTGGCAGGCTGAGAGCAGGCTGGGTCTCCTGAAAACTCAGCCCAGGGGAAGTCCGGTCCGCAGTTCATATGATATCAGCCTCTAGAGAGGAAGAATGGGTGAGTCGTGAAAACACACACATTAGAGCTGTGGAAGCCTTCTGATTAAAACGGGCAGCAGGTGACCCGGACGTGGCGTCAGCTGAAAAAACTCGTCTCCAGTTCCAGGCCTGTTAAAGACCAAGGGTGGAAATTAACCTCGCTTAGCACAGTGATCAAGCTGCTGTCAACTGAGCCCTCTTCCTCTAGTGCTAAAAACTTACTGGTTTTTCTTTTCTTTAATTGGATTAAAATGAAGGAAACTCAAGACCTCAGGGGGAAAGAAAGCTGAGCAGAAACCACACTCTCAAGGGGCTCCAGACTCCGGCGATTGTGCTGCCCCTACCGTGAGAGTGCTTTTGGCCCCTTTCATGCCTGGACTCGGCAAGCTAGAAATCTGGCTTTCATTACTGGAAAAAAGCTGCTAGTATGGGACTTGCAATGGACTTAGTTCAGATGCCACTGACCACTAGAGCTGGAAAGAAAAGTTAAGGGTAGCCTTCAGCCCCCAGTGATGGTAATCTCTTGATCTCTCAGAACACTGGAAGGAAGGAAGGAAGTGAAGTCACTCAGTCATGTCCGACTCTTTGTGACCCCATGGACTGTAGCCTACCAGGCTTCTCCATCCATGGGATTTTCCAGGCAAGAGTACTGGAGTGGGCTGCCATTTCCTTCTCCAGAGGACGTTAGGAACCTCTGGCTAATGATAGGCACCTGACTACATTTGTCTTCCCACTGAATTCAGGGCCTTATGACATGTCTCTCTTATTTCTGCTAAAACATAAGAAGTCTGTATCTTTCTCTCATTAGCGGAGGTGAGTAAGAAGGATAACCAAACGCTGAGGATGATGAATGCTTAGGGTGATGGTCCTGAAGAGGACTGCCAGGGCTAATACAAGCCTGTATATATGTGTGGATGAATCAGGAAAAGGTGACCTTCTGGAAGGACAGAGATGCTCGTCCTTACTGCTCAGTGACCAAGGAGAACATGTGTGCAAAGAAGAGTGGTCCTTCATAGGAGTGAAGGTGAGGAATGAGGACTCAGACACGGCTCTGATGGCACACAGCTTGATAAGCAGAACGCAGGCTGACTTTCAGCCATCCCTGCCCACCTCAGATAAGTGGACAGGGGTAGGGTACCACCTGCAGAACCATAAGCGGTGGCCCCGTGTGACAATCTGGGAAGCAAGGAAGAAGCATGGGATACTTTAAAGTGAAAGTGAAAGTCGCTCAGTCATGTCCGACTTTTTGCGAGCCCGTGGACTATACAGTCCATGGAATTCTCCACCCCAGAATACTGGAGTGGGAAGCTTTTCTCTTCTCCAGGGGATCTTCCCAACCCAGGAATCAAACCAGAGTCTCCCACATTGCAGGCAGATTCTTTACCAGCTGAGCCACAAGGGAAGCCCAAGAATACTGGAGTGGGTATCCTATCCCTTCTCCAGCGGATCTTCCTGACCCAGGAATCAAACCGGAGTCTCCTGCATTGCAGGCGGATTCTTTACCAACTGAGCCATCAGGGAAGCCCCATACTTTAAGGTACCGGCAGTATAAGCAGAGGAGGAGAGACCCTTTACCTACTTTCTTTCTTAGTAGAGTCTGTAGGACGCTGGCTGGCTGGCTCTGGGCTCCACTGAACAAAGATGGGTTAATTATGAATACAGGGCTCTTAGGCTAAGTAAAGCGAAGCTGAAGCCACAGACCCAGAAGGGGTGCTAAGGGAAAGACGTAGTGTCTGCTTTCCCAGATACATGCCCTGATCAGCACGGATTCATCTCTCTCTGTGGTCTCCCGCCTCATCCAGATTTTCCCACAGGCCCTGTACTGTATACTGAGAGAGAGAGTTACAACGTCCCTCCCACCTTTGCCACAGACGGCACCAGGACACACTCTCACACACTGATGAGGTTGCACACCCAGGTCCGCGTGGCACACACTGCCTTCCTCCGAGGCTCTGTGCCTCTCTTATGTCTCAGTTCCCAGCCACTGTGGACTCAACAGGGCTTCGAGGGGAAGATGTGGGAAGAAAAATGATTTCAACCAACGACGTGAGCTGAGAGGAATTTCAGAGCCAGACAGTGATCGTGGTGCAAGAAAAAAGATGTTGGGGTGATCGGAAAGTGACTAGCCATCTACATCTCTGCGTGTCTAGATATAATACATACATAGCTTTCCGCCCTTCTCTCTCTCTCTCTCAAATGATAGTTCTGTTTCAGGAATAGAAACTGTTTTCTTCTTCCTAAGTATGCTTGCTTCCTGAATCCTGCCTCTCTTTAATACCCTAAAAAAGCATTACCATGTGAATAGGTTTCAGCCAACACAATCAGGAGCCTTTTCTGGGGTTTGCCAGATGCTTACAACAAACCCTATACTCAGGAGCCCCACTTAAAAATGTAACGCTGTTGTTCATCCTCTCCACCCCCATCCATCTGCACGCCTCCTTTCTTCTGTGAGAACACAAGTTTTATCATGGGACCCAGATTCTGTGAGTCCCTCCTGAATCTTCCTCAGGAGGAAGGTGCCTTTTTGAGCAGAGCCAGCCTATATCAGGGCTTCCCAGGTGGCTCAGTGGTAAAGAATCCACCTGCCAAAGCAGGAGACACGAGTTCAATCCCTGGCTCACGAAGATCCCCCGGAGAAGGAAATGCAGGTCGCTCCAGTATTCTTGTCTGGAGAACCCCATGGACAGAGGAGCCTGACGGACTACAGTCCACAGGGTCTCAAAAGAACCAGACACAACTGAGCAACTAAACAGCCGCAGCAGCCCTCTACATCATCAGCTGGAATGGTTTGCTTTGCATTCTTCCATCCCCGTGTATTTGAGGACACAGGCTTCGGGCTCTGTTCAACTCTGACAATATCCCCTTGGCTAATGTGGGTTCTGGGAGACTACAGCCCATGGGTCAAACCTGGCTGGCCGCCTGTTTTTTTATGACCAGTGAGTTAAGAATGGTTTTTACTTTTTTAAATGGTTGAACAGAAACCAAAAGAAAAATACTATTTCATGACACGGACGTGATATGAAATTCAAATTTGGCAGAGTGGATTAGTTGCAAAAGAGTCGGTATGTTCAACAAAATCCAGATTATTTATGCTCTGGCCCTTCACAGAAAATGACTATCCACCCTGGACTAACTAACTGAGCTCTAGGTCATGGGTGCAGGCTTGTTTTTAGGCTAGGTGAGCCCACAGAAGTCAATGAACTGGAAATAGACAAAAACCAGAAACCAGAAGACTAGAGTTGGGAATGTGAATTGAAATGAGCATAGAGATTTCTACACATAGGCTGTTGAAAAAGCATTGTTGATATGCACACACAATATGTGCAATTTTCCCCCACAAAGATTGCATTCATGGGACTGTGAGTGTTCCTTTCATGGGACTGTGATTGCATTAGATGTCCTTAGGCCAGGTTTTCAAAGGGGGCTTAGACATGCCAATGGCAACCTGTCTGGATAGATGGCTCTGTTATTGATTAACTCATTCCTGACAACTGTGAAATATTCGAGAACTACTTGCTCCTAAAAGTGAAATGAAATCCACAAGGGAAGTAATTAGTAATTGCTATCTGATGCTGGTGCCTCTACGCCGAAAGAGGCAGCCTCTCTTCTTATATCTGCTGCATCTCTATCTAACTTCAAACGCAGCCTCTTCTCTGGCTGGACACTTGGGAGGAAATGAGCTCTGGATAGCTGGGTGTGTTCAGAGCCCGACTCCTGTGTGTCTTAATCCTGACCATGTAACACTTTTGTTTTGAGAATGCAAAACAATCAGATGCCTAGTCCTTACTGAAGAGATTCTGGTTGAATGAAAGTGGTTGAAAGACACAAACCTCCAGTTATAAGATAAGTATGTACTAGGGATGCAATGTACAACATGATAAATATAACTGACACAGCTGTACACTGTATATGAAATTAGTTAAGTGTGTATCCTAAGAGGTCTCATCACAAGGAAAATATATGCATATTTTTCTTGTATTTTATATCTATATGAGATGATGTTTGTTCACTAAACTTAGTGATAACTGATTCATGATGTAAGTTAAATCACTATATCCTGTATACCTTAGACTTATACAAGAGCTGTACATCAATTACATCTCAATAAAACTGGAAGAAAATAAAGAGAGAGAGTGCTGATTCTGTGGGTCCCCCTGGAGACAGGTCATTTGAATTTTAAAAGCTTCCCACGTGATGCTGATAGACACCAAAGACAGAACCATTTTCCTTAATAATGTTTACACCTCAAAAAGCTTCAGAGGAAATCCTCCTGTCCCCCTCCTTCCTCTGGTATCCTTCAGTTCTACTGGGTCGGCTCCTTTGAGTGTGTATTGAGAGTTTACCGTCAGCCAGGCACCACGCTAGGGCATGTGGATGCCAAGGTGAACAAGACCCTGTGCCCACCTCCAGAAGCCCGTGGCCAGAGGGGGCGTGAGTACGGGGCAGAGCACACTGGTGTACGGACACCCTGTGAGTGTTCTCGTGGGTCCTGCTGACGGCACAGCGGGATGCTGGGTCAGATGGCTGGACTGCTGTGGACAACTCGCAGAAGGGGCCGTGTACCTTCGTTCCAACCCACATTCACCCGGTTGGGCTCTGGACTCCCAGGTAGCTGGGCCGCCACCCTGCCCCTCTGCCAGGACCGTCAGCTCTCTCCCGGCCAGGCCGACAGGGCACCTGCAATTCCAGGGGAGAGAGGAGCTGTGGAAGGCTCTCCTGTTCTTCTCTGAACTGGGAGACTCTTCCTTCCCTCACTCGGCTCTGCATCCCACGGGGCGGGGAGGAACAGTGGCGTTTGCATTCAGCTAATGAGGCAGGAGGCTGGGAATGGGGCACCGGGGCAGTCTTCCACAGACGGTTATATTGGCCCCATGGCGCTCAGTGTGGAGATAATAAAAACTTTCTTCTTTTCTCTTCTCTTTTTGTCATCAGTAAATGAAGCAGATCCTCTGCCGGGGTGACGCTGAGTGGGACGAGATGTGCACTGACAAGGTGCCTGAATATATATTTTTCTGAACTATGATGAATTTTTTTTTCAGCCGAGTCAGTATTCTGACCAGTGTCCGACGTTGACACTTTTATTATCTGTAGCTCAATTTCATGGAGCAGATTTAGTTTTCTTTTCCAATCGTAAGATTCTTTTCAAAACAAATCAGCCTCACTCTCTGGTGTGCCTTTGGTTTGTCCTTCTTCCTAGGAAGACATTTCTTGAGGATTAAATTCATGTAGCTCTGTGTAGAATAAAATCACTCATTTTTCTCCAGGAAGCCTCTCGTTTCACCCCACTTGTTTCCAAAGAAACAGGCCTTCTTTTTTGTGATGAGAATAATACAAAAAATAAAATATTTATTGAGTGCTAACAGTAGAGGACTGGAGAAGGGAATGGCAATCCACTCCACTATTCTTGCCTGGAGAATTCCATGGACAGAGGAGCCTGGCAAGCTACAGTCTGTGGGGTTGCAAAGAGTTGGACACGACTGAGTGACTAACACATACAATGGTAGAGGATACCTTCTACTGGGCTCTGTATTTAAAATTACTTTTATTCATCATGGTAGCTTTATGAGGTAAAGTTTCATATTATCCTTAGATCATAGGAAAGAGATGCAAACACAAAGAGCTAGAGGATGCAATTTGCCCCAGATCATTAGTTTACAGGCTGCAGAGTCAGGATATGAAATCAAGGTCTCTGGTCTACAGAGTCTGGGTTAAAAACCAGCACATGGCATTAATGCTTTGGACACAGCTTCAGTTTTACATTCCACTTTAGTAAGATTCCTCAGCTTCCTGGACACGGACACAGGAGAGGGCAGAAGGGAAGTTGTTCCTATGGCCTACTTATCTCTTCGCTTTCTTCAGAGTTAGTGCTGGAGGAAATTATGGTTGAACATGGGGAGGAATGCATACCACACAGCTGAGGATCAAGGTACTGATGCTCACTCCCCAAAGACCCAGGGATCCTTCCCTCCTTCTCACTGCTTGGGTTTTATTAGGGGAGGGGAAGGTATGTTACAGTTTTAACCTCACTGCCTGCAGCCCATCTAGTTAAGATGAAGACATGAATTTGATAAACTCTTTAAGTGGCTCTATTGACTCTCCATTCTTGGTGGTGGCTTATCAAGAGAAAGAAGCTTTGATCAACACAACGATATTCAACTTCATCAAATCTGCATCTGTGATCAGTCCATTATGAGCTTTCACCTGGAATTAAAAACTGTGAATTATCAAGGCAAGGGCTCAAATGAAGATACAGGATAGCACCTCTGAGATTCCACTAAATATCCAAGAATATTTCATCAGTTTCTTCAGGGAGAACTTTCCCTTCCCTCGCTTGCCCCTCTTAGCTTTGCTTACTCACATTCTATCAAGTAACAGCCTGGAAATTGCTTTCCTGTCTCTGTTACATAAGCTTATTACAGGAGATGCTAAGCTGCCTGGGACCAGTTTCCCCATAATCTGCTGTGGATTTTGGTCAATGGTTAATTATAGAATTGAGGAAAAGAAGAGGTTCAAACCTAGCTGCATTCTCTTCACGGCTTGGCAACAACCTTTCAGAGGCAGAAACTCAATACTTTCAAATGCTCATTTTATTCCAGTATCTGGCAGCACAGTGCTTCAGGAGTCCTTCCCCAGGTCCTGGAGGTGAATGCTGATTTAAGTCATTTGCATTTCTCATTGCCATTGGTCAGTCAAGGCTGGGCAAGCAATACTCTCCTGACCAATGGAGGGAACTCTACTGAGGCTTTTGGAAATGTTTGTCTCACTTGTAAGAAAGAAAAAAAAGAATCACAGATAGAGACATGCCTCTTTCACCTTTGAACTTTGTGTGAGGTAGCAATGCTTAGAGCTTCTGGAACCATCTTTCATATACAAGAAAGGAGGCCATGAAAATTAAAGAGAAGCTGATACAGAGCCCTGACATCGCTGAGCTGCTAAATATGCCTACCTGGATCCACTTACTCAAAAGGGGAGATAATACATGATCTTATTATTAAGCATTATTTTTTTTTTTTTGTTACTTACAGCCTATAGAACCCACCTGATGGAGCAGGTGTGAGAAATCACTGCATATACTCTCCACTCCTAACTGCTTTTCCTCTTACACTTCCTGCTACCATAGATGCCTTCCTACTGACTCCATCTGTTAAAGTCCTACACACTCTATGAGATCCACTTCAAATGCCACCTTCCTTGACTCAAATCAGTATGACTGCCATCCCATATGACTGCTTGCCTATTTTAGAAGGCAGTGATAATGTTTTTCCTCACATCATGATTATTTCCGTGTTTATCTGATTCCTACAACTAGACTGAACATCCCTTATGGATGAAGATTATTTCTTATACTTCTTTGCAACTTTGAAGTGCTTCCCTGGTGTCTGACCTTACTGGGTACCCAGTAAATGCCTGATGAATTGAATGGAATGGAATGAGGGCCTGAGGAGACATGAGATATAATCAAAGGAGAAGCAACAAACTAGTGAAATATGAAGTTAAAGGGAGACCCAGCTTGATGGAGAAAGCCTAAGGCCTGGGAACCTCTCATATCAGGGCATGGGGAATTGCCAACTTTGAAAATATATATTAGGGCTGATAGGTCCATGCTGGGTAAGAGTTGACAGTTAAAGATGAGGCTCTCAGAAGCTAAAAACTAGTAAGCACAGAGATAAATGTATACCTATAAAGTCACAATTCATCTCAAATAATGTCTTTGCAACTTAGCAATGTAGGAAGGAGAGCCCAACTTGGAAATCAGGCATGGTCATTGTGACATGTACCTGACAGGTGAGATCACTGAGTAATAGATGGATGGCTTGTTGTCGAGTTGCTCTCAGCCAAGTCTTGGGAGCTATGACGACACTGCGCAGCAGTTGCCTGGACCTCAGAGAGGCCCCCTCCTCGTTGATGCTTGAGTGGCTTTGGAAATCCCAGAATGTGTGGGAGCTGCAAAGAAAGTGGTAAAATATATTTGCAACTGAGCAAATTTCAGAGCTTCGTGTGACATTCAAGGCTGCAGGGGACGTGGGTTAGACATGCCACAAGGGGAGGTGTGGAAGACGCTGCTTCTAAGATTTGAGCTGAAAGTGAAAAGATAAAGAAGTGAGAAGATTGAGCTTTATTTGGGGTAGAGAAATGAGAAAGTAAAACTTTTTATTCTAGGGGTTGAAATGTAAGAGACTCCAAGGTGTTGTACTGAGAAACTTTTGTCTAGAGGACTGGATTGGATCCTTTTTTGTCAGACCAGTGGGTTCATTTACATCCTCCTCCTTCTTCCATTTTCTTCTCCAATTTTCTTCTTTCTCTCTCCTCTTTCTCTTCTCCTCCTCCCTGAGAAGCATGGCTCCTGTACCTGTCCAGTAACTTCCAAATAGTGAATTAGTGGCCCAGTCAATTCATGTCTGTGTCCATTGATAAAAAAGTAGCCACTCAGTTTGTGTGTAGAGCTAGCTTGGAACTGTGGAAGTGGTCTAAAGTGTCCATTTCTAAGGTGAAAACTCAAATTTGACCTCAAACTTGATCACAGTACTGATCACTTAGAATGGCCCTTTCCATGATGTGTTTGGCGGTTTATGGCATTTTTCTATATCTCTGATGGACATTCAGATAGACAGGACCCGGTGGAAGACCATAGGAAGTATGGCTAAGTGAAATGTGCCACATGGATATTAGTGACTTTGTGCTCTTTAAAAAGAAATTGGGTGATAGCCCTCTCCATTGAGAAAAAAAGACTACAGAACTTGAACTCAAGACAGCCAAGCTCTAGTCTAACTGCTCATGTGTGGTCTAATACTGACCATGCTTCTTCTCCTTCCTCGACTTCATCTTCTTGACCTTTAGAGTGAAGGCATTGGACCAAATGATCCTAAAATCACTTTCAGACCTTTCACCGTGTGTTTCTGCAATTCCTGACTGGGCACTTCTAGGCTTTCAATGTAAGATGGGTGCAGGCAGCATTAAAGCCCTCCCAGCCTCGCCTGTTTCCTCCAGGGAGCCTGGGTACGTGGTGATGCAGGAAGAGCCCACAGGTTCTAGATACTCTGGATCACAGAGAAGGGCTCCTCTGCCCCTTGACTGGGTTGAGGTCAAAGTACGGGTGTTCATAAAAATGAAAGTTTCATCTGACAGGCACGTGTCAAGTTCAAGTGCTGAGTAGTTCTAACTGTGTGCTGGTTCCCTGCAGCCACTTGGAAAGACCATTAGTCAAATATGAGTCACATATCAAAATATTTCACAATCCTTAAGATGCACATTTTTATGCCATGTTCAGAAAATTGGCCTTTACCCCTCCAAACACTTCCTCCCATCTGTTACTTTCGCCTCAGTAACTGTCCAGAGGATGCCCATTTCATGGTTCCATGCAAGCTCTTCTCCCTTTCCACAGCAAACTCCACCCCTCTCTTTTACTCAGATCTTCAGCCTACCAAGTTCCATGGAAATGAATCTAGAAGGACTGCCACTTATCCAGCTCACTATAGTTCTCATTAGACCTGCTGTCTGGTTTCATAACGTTCTCCATTTGTGAGCCAGTACTGTTTATAACTGTAGCTTGTTTAAATTTTTTTAAACTTTCCTCTGAATGAAAAAAAAATTTAGATTCTATAGTGCTTTGCAATTTTCAAAAGTTTCACACACGTGACTTCCTATAATACCATAATAAGACTTCTAAAAATTTCCTACCCCATCTTGCCCTTTCCCCTTTCCCTCTCCCCACTGGTAACCAATAGTTTGTTCTCTGTATCTGTAAGTCTGCTTCCTTTTATGTTTTTATTCACTAGTTGTGAATAAAATATCCACATTTAAGTGATATCATACGGTATTTCTTTATCAGTCCAACATTTCGCTAGCTTAACGTGCTCCAAACCCATCCATGTTATTGCAAATGGCAAAACACCCTTCATTTTTATGGCTGAATAATATTCCATTGTGTGTGTGTATACATACACACAGACACACACACACACATACCACAGCCTTATCCATTCATCTGTTGATGGATACTTAGGCTGCTTCCATAACCTGACAATTATAAATATCAGCAATAACTTTTTGCATTTATCACCCTAAAACAAAGGAAACAAAAGCAAAAATAAGCAAATGGCACTTTTTGAGTTTGATATGGAACCCACATACACATAAGCACATACATATGCATAAACATCACGCCACTGACATTACGCTTAAGTACCAGTGCAAACCCACAGCTAAAAACCTACAGTTGCCTTAAGCCTGAACCATGCCTACTAACCCAGTTCCACAGAGCATGCAGGAAGGGGTCCGCCTCTACCTTCATTCTCTGGGACAGTCCTCTCCCTCCAGCATTCAGAGCCCAGAAACCCCTGAGTACCCACGGCCATCCTGGCACGGGAAGGGAGAAGACTTATCTAAGCCTACTTATCAGAACACAAAATGCACCAGACTTAGCTGCAATATTTGTGCACGGACCGAGAAAAGCAAAGAGGAACTAATTAGCACTGTGTCTGCTGCGCGCGTACATCACTCTGAGTCTACCACTTGCAAAGCACTTACACGTGGGTTGTCTCTGGAAATCATTATTTCCGCCTTCTGTGTATATACATACTATATCTCTTCTGGGGTGAAGAAATAGAGGCCCAGAGTATAACTTATTTTTCCAAGCTTTTGTAGTTACTGAATGGTCCATTCAGAATTTAAGCCTGTAATTGCCTCCTACACCGTCTATGGAATTTCTGTGGCATGAATATGATGTCCATTGAGAAATGTGGGCTTTAGGAGAGACTGATAAATATTTTCACTGGATTTATTAAACTAAATAATAGTATTCCTTAGAGTCTGTGATTCTAGGAAATCTATTATGGTTGATAACTGCAGGCCATGGCATCTACTTTTCTATCCATTCATTCAACAAATATTTTAAAAATTTATTGAGTAATTCAAGGTCTCATGCCAGTTGTTACCATCGTTTTGCTTTGTACACACACACACACACACACACACACACTTGCATACACCAACACATTTGTGTGTACAACCAGCCACTTGCCATTGTTCATTCTCCATTCCCAATGAGCCTATATCATGGCCAACACCCTTGAACACTGGTCTTCATAAAGCTGTTCCAAGTTAGTGCCAGGACAAACCCGGAAATGACTTGAGGAACTTTCAAGACCCCTGAAAAGTGAAAGTGAAAGTGAAAGTGTTAGCCGTTCAGTCGCATCTGATTCTTTGCGACCCCATGGACTATAGCCCACCAGGCTCCTTTGTCCATGGGATATTCCAGGCAAGAATACAGAGTGGGTTGCCATTCCCTTCTCCAGGGGATCTTCCCAATCCAGGGATCGAACCCAGGTCTCCTACATTGCAGGCAGATTCTCTACCCTCTGAGCCACCAGAGAAGCCTCAAGAACCCTGAGTAAAGTCAATTCAAAGGAGACCTGGAGAGCCAGTGGGGCCCCCAGCTTCCTAGCATCCCCTGGCATTGCTCCTGGCCCCTCCCTGGAACCACTGCTCTTAGCTTACGTAATCTACAAACAAGGGTGATTTATTTCCTCCTCCAAAACTGTTTCATAAATTGAAAGCTGCTCTATGGGGCTACGATAATAGCTGGTGGATTAAAACTCCCATCTAGACTGTCAAACTGCTAGTCGGCACTGGGCCTCAGGAGGAAGGGGAAAAGACAGCAGGTCCCTGGGAGCCAGGAGGTCAGGGAGGAGGTGGGTGGGCGGGGGGACTTCCCTGTCCTGCCCTGCCGTGTGCGTCAGGAAAGGGAGCCGACAAGGCCATCGTGTCTGCTCAGTGGATTTGCTTTGGCTTTGTCTTTTTCCCAGGTGTCTGACAGCACGCGGGCCTGGGGCACACCTCATTGTTTGGGTTCTCTCTTCTCTCTGTGTTGTCAACAGCACCCATCTACAAAGAGACATACAAGAAATTGTTTGTTTGTTAAAAAAAAGAAAAAGAAGAAGATTCTTTTGTTTCCTGTCTGGCTCTCTGCAGCTAGGAAACAGTCCTCACAGAGAAGAAATTTTTTAAAGAAATGCTACATAATTCAAAGATGGGTCAATCTATCTCTGGCCTCATCAGCTTTATGATCTAGATTTCTTTCCAGTGCAACCTGCCCACCGCCAAGGAGAGCCACCTAAAACACGGGCTCTAGGAACATCATAGGTAGACCCCTCATAAGACGGGCTGCTGCCTGGCACCACCATAATTCATTTATTGATTACAGTGGGTAGAGACTTGGATGGTTTACAGCAAAGTTTTCTGAGCTTTTATTGATGCTGCTGCTAAGTCTTGGCAGCCAGAAGGGAGAGTTGGCAGGTTCGATAATCCAAAGAGAGACACTCTGAAGACCTAGCCTCAGAATAGCACCAAAGAAGCAAATGATTTGTGATACCCAGATGCAGTCGTGAATATTCAACTAGTTGAGAGTTTAGGTTGAGGTTATTTCACAAACAAATCATTATAGAAGAAAAGCACAAAGAGAGAGGATGGGGAAAAAAAAAAAAGGTGGTGCTGAACAGTGTTTAACCCAGGCCCTAGGTCTGGCTGAGTGTAGGCAATCCTGAGAAAGCATAACGGGTAAACTTAGATGAGTGTAGGTCAGAAAGTTGGCTTAAAACTCAACATTCAAAAAGCTAAGATCATGACATCCAGTCCCATCATCTCATGGCAAATAGATGGAGGAAAGTGGAAACAGTGACAGACTTTATTTTCTTGGGCTCGAAAATCACTGCAGATGGTGACTGCAGCCACAAAATTAAAAAGACGCTTACTCCTTGGAAGAAAAGCTATGACAAAGCAAGACAGCATATTAAAAAGCAGAGACATCACTTTGCTGACAAAAATTTGTACAGTCCAAGCTACACTTTTTCCAGCAGTCATGTACAGATGTGAGAGCTGGACCATAAAGAAGGTTAAGTGCCAAAGAATTGAAGATTTTGAATTGTGCCGGAGAAGACTCTTAAGAGTCCCTTGGACAGCAAGGAAATCAAAACAGTCAATCCAAAAGAAAATCAACCCTGAATATTCATTGGAAGGACTGATGCTGAAGCTGAAGCTCCAAAACTTGGGCTACCTGACGCAAAGAGCCAACTGTTGGGAAAAAAAAAAAAAACCCTGATGCTGGGAAAGACTGAGGGCAAGAGGAGAATGGGGCAGAAGAGAATGAGATGGTTGGATGGCATCACCAACTCAATAGACAGGAGTCTGAACAAACGCAGGGAGACAGTGAAGGGCAGGGAATCCTGGTGTGCTATAGTCCATGGGGTCACAAAGTACCGAGCATGGCCGAGCGAATGAACAACAATAGGTCAATCACAGCAGAGGAAATTTTGCAATTTGGAAGTCACATCAGATTGACCAGACACTGTACATTTGCTGCCACTCACTAAATGGCATTTTAAACTTAAAAAACTAGGAAATAAATTACTGACATAGAATCTGATATACTGTTAGTAGCAACCACCCAAGCTGGCCTATTGGTGGTTGCAGCTCTCAGGGGTTGAACTATAACACTGCTGGTGAGGTTTTGGGATTACATCTCATCACAGAACATCATTCTTTCACATAGTTAATGTGCTCCTTCACAATTTATTAAGCAACTATTATGTGCCAGCATTATCCTAGACACTGGGGATATAATGATAAACAACGTTCTGGAGAGGAAATTTATTGAAGAAAGATAATAAAATGAACAAGTATGTTTATTTCAGACAGTAGTAAGTTCTCTGAAAATAACAGAACTTGGTAACATAATGGAAAAACCTGTTGAGTCAAGTGTAAAGCTTCTCATCTCGGGCAGTTAGAAAAGGCCTGACATTTGAACTGAGACCAGAATGAGAAAAGATGGACCATACAGACACATATAAGACCAATATTTCAAGTTCAAAGGCCCATCGAGGGGCATTCATATTATGGGATTAAGAAATAGGAAGGAAGTTGGCAAAACTGAAAAGCAGAGATCCTGGGTAGACTGGTGTGAGACGAGATCAAATCAGGATAGGTTTAGCTTTTAAGTGTCCTGGGACTCCATTAGATAATTTGAAGAAAACAGTAAGATACTATTTCAGGCGATCATTCAGGCTACTGTGTGGAACATACAAGCCAGGGAGACCAGCCAGGAGGCTGAGCAACTGTCCAGGCAGAGATGAAGGCCGCAGAGGTGGAGGTGGAAGAAGTCATATTTGAGAGAGGGTAAGAGGATTGTTTTAAGGATTTCTAAATATAGAATTGCAACAATTGCTATTGCTTTAATACATTTGATTAGGAAATCAGCATTCAAACTAAGTGTTTTACTAATAGTGAATATTTAGCATTAGACTCAACTCTCTCATGAATATTCCCCAGACCCATCCCAACTGTTCTAACAGGTAGGTATGTTTTAACAATAGCATAGTGATTAAGAGTTTAAACTCAAAAATCATGAACCTCCCTCCCACCTTGCTCCCCACCCTATCCCTCTGGGTCATCCCAGTGCTCCAACTAATAAAAACAAATGGAAAAAAATAAATAAATAAACTCAAAAATCAAATGGGTCTGTTTTCAAATTCTGCTTATGACCCGAGATGTTTGGCAAATCATTAAACTTCACATCTTCAATTTTATTAATTGAACCTTAGGTAATAAAATTGCCAGCCTCATAATTGTTGTGGGCCTGAGATAATGTTTGCACATAACCCAGTTGCAGATTCATGACAAGTTTTTAAGGCATATTAACTAATATGCTTAATACATCTAAGTGGTGGTAGATGCTTTATCTTTCTGGTCCAAACTACAAGACACATCAACGTCTTGCCTGACTTATATTCACAGAGCAGTCTTGAACTTTTCAAAAATGTAGCTTCTAATTTTCTTCTCACTTAAATTGAGATATAACTGACATATAATGCACTGTAATGTTTAATTTTTTGACAATAGTTTTGATGTAAGCATACAGTTATGAAACCATCATCACAATTAAGGTCATGAATAAATCTACTGTCTCCAAAAATTCCCTCTTGTTCCCTTATGCCACCTCCCTGCCCCTTCCTGCACCCTACCCCAGTCCCTGGGAAACCACTGACCTGCTTCTGTTACTATAGATTGGTTTGCATTTTCTAGAACATGATATAATAAGTGGACTCATACATTCTATATTTTTGTTGTTCTGGCTTCTTTCACTCAACACAATTATCTTGAAATTCAAGCATGATGTTGTATGTATCAATAGTTCGCTCCTTTTAATCGCCAAGGTGTATCCTTTGTATCCATAGCTGCTGATGAAAATTCGGGTTGTTTCCAGGTTTGTCTGTTTACAAATAAAGCTGCCATGAGCATTTTGGTCGCGTCTTTGTTTAGATGTATGCTTTCACTCCTATTGGATGAACACACCAAAGTGGGATGGCTGGATTTCATGGTCAGTGTATGATTAACTTCTTAAAGTAACAGCAGAACGGCTTCCCAAAGTGTTTACATCATTCTGCACCAGAAGCTCCTGTTGTTCCAGCACTGGGTATGGTGAATCCTCCAAATTTTAACCATCCGAACAGGTGAGCAATGGCTTCTCGTTGTGGCTTTAGCTTGTAGTTTTGTAATCACTAATATTTTAATTCAGATAACCCTTTGTGCGCTCACCTCCTCTTTCTCTGAAATCTTGAAATGATTATTTGCCTGTAAGAATTCATTAGGTTTTCAATAAATAAATAAGATAGATGACAGATAGGTAGACAGAGAACCCAGATCTGGGTGTTTACCATGTTCCAGCATAATTTTCCATTCTAAGAATAGAGCAGTTGAATAAGAAACTCACTACCCTTGTGGAGTTTCCAGTCAGTGAGACAGGCAACAATGTTCTGCATTGTTAGGTATGCACAGGCAGTATGAAGGAAGGTAAGACGGCATACGGTGACATAGGGAGGGGACACGACCACAGTGGAGCTACATTTTAAGGGGACCTCAGATTGTCACGTGTACTACCACCACGACATTGCGAGGTCCTGACGGCCCTTGAAGCACTTCCCCTCTGCAGGATTTTGCACCATGGCTTGTGCTTAACGCCTATTTGTTAAGTATTTCTTCTTATCCTCATGACCCATTCCACAAGGCTGAGGGTCCTTCCATTTGTCCATCTTGTTCACTGATGGATTTCTCAGACAAAACTCAGGGCCAAGCACACAGCTGTTGTGCAACTGATAATTACTAATCAGACAAGTGAATGGAGGAAGGGAAGAACGGCTGCTCTAAAG